>NC_136410.1:121853233-122448233 GCF_051521515.1 Lactuca serriola | reverse complement strand
AGATTCATTTTAATCAACATGTACAGATGTGGGTATGTATGTTCTTGTATATTATATTCTTTAATTTTTATATATTTCTATATTTGAATGTTTTGAGAATCTATATAAATGCAAAAACCAGATAGATCAATTGGAGAAGGACAAAGATGTTGTGTCTCAAGTATAATGAATCACAACACTAGAGTTGTTCCCTCAACTTCTTTCAATTATTAATGCTTTAAGTAATGTCCTCTGTCATTCTCAGGTACTCTTTCCCTCTTGTGCACCAAATATAAACATACTTTTTGTTTATTTCTTCTACTTGTCCATTAAAAAAATCTACCCAGTTATAGAATTTTCAAAGTAAGAAATTCTTTTAAAGTACAATGATTTAGTTTTCTGTAAGAAAATTATTAAAGTGCAACTGTGACGTTTTCTACCTTGTTAAGGCCTTTTGGTGTGTTCGGATTGAGGCGGATTTTGCTTTAGCTAGGACAGCATCCGAGGAATATACTTGTTTGTATAAATGACTGAAATACCCTTTCTAAGATTATTACTAGATTTTCTTGATATTGGTCATTGATGCATCATTTACTTTATTGTTCTTCTAGAAAATTTATTGGGCTGGTTTACTGCATCTAATTAAATTTTATAAAAGTCGAAGAGATGATGAGAAAATTGGATTCCCAAAGTAAGTGTTGCATCCTTTCTCTGTTTTAATAGACATCAAAACAATCTCAAAAGTTTTACTGACTGAAATACCCTTTCCTAAAGATTAATTTTCTTTTCATGCTCAGGCCAAATGACTTTCATGATTTTGCAGCGTATTTTGTACTCGAGGTAATGCAATGAGGTAAGATGTGTATTGTCAACAATGTCCAAAGTTTTTTTAAAAAACACAACATGTTTTGATAATCATATTGATACAAGCAACATATTGAAATGACATTTCAGCTTTTTAATACAATTATATTTGTATTATTTATACAATATTATTTATCTAGGCAAAATCATTTATTGAATTTGTTTAATTTTGTGGATTGTGATGTCTTGGCAGGCTATTCCACATGTTGTAGCTTTGGTTAGAGCAGCAGATAAGAAAGCCCTCGTGAAGCTGCTGATTGCATTTTACAACTTTTAAAAGAAAATCTTTCTTCCACTATTCCACTCCCACACATATTACCATTTCATTATCTGTTTTTTGTATCTTCAATGTCGTTTTCTTTTTTGGGGGTACTTTCAGTACAATGAGAACAATGGGAATCCGTATTCTGATCTTTTATGGCTTGCTGCATTAGTCTAATCAGTCGGTGAACTTGAGTTTGGACAACAGGTTTGTTGGCAATTGGCATGCCTTTATATCGCATATATAAATTTAAGTTTCATGAAAATATTTTGATAATCAATTTTTTATCTTTTGATTTTGCAATATAAAGTACTCTACTTACATTTGAAAGCAAAGTTTGTTTCTTTCTGTAATATGTATATATTCAAATCAAAATTAGATTGCTGCATATGCATATGTGTTTATGATTGCAACATGCTATATCAAATCCAATGATATGAGAAAAGAAAACAAATAGTTCCTAACTTCTTATTAGAAGCTCTATAAATCCCATAAACATGCTATATATCAAATTCAATGACATTATTGTTTCTTGATAATTATTGCAGTACTGATAATCAAATTAAGTGTTGATAGAGCATATCATATTGGACAGAAGAAGGATGTTATTGTTTACCATTTGATGACTTGTGGTACATTTGAAGAAAAGATATACAGACAACAGGTTAAACATCATCTGATCTTTGAGTTCTTTATTATGTGGAATATAGCTTATTGCTTAAATTCAATGAGACAGATATACAAAGGGGGTTTATTCAAAAGTGCTACCGAAGACAAAGAGCAAATTCACAATTTCGATTATTGGGTGAGTACTAGAAAGTTGGACATTATTCTTATTTTATTTCAGTTAATAACTAATAAGTGGGAAACAATACTCACATGTGCTTGATATCTCAGGATCTTAAGGAGTTTTTCAGTCTCCCCGAGTAGGGTTTTGATGTTTCTCTAACTCAGCAATAGTTACATAAAGAGCATAATTTAAAAAAAGTTTGGACTTAATGGGAAAGCCTAATTTCCTTTACTTTCCCTATTAGATCCCTCTTTCTAAATTAAGTCAAAAAGAAACATGCATATATAGCTAACCAGATAAAGTCTTGTCCCACTAAGTCCATTAAGTAAAAAAGAAACAAATTCTAATTAGTTACTTATGATCATCTCATTATTAGATAAACATGATGCCTAACTTTGGTATTATTTTTTTAACCATTTCTTTAATATGTTTATTTATTTATTTTTGAATTTTCTTTATTTGTCATCTAAGAACTTGGTAAACCTTGCAGGTTCAGAAAGAGCTGCAAAGACTGGTGTAGAAGGTGTTTGCTTGAAAGAGGGATAGTAACCATTACAAAATACAAAAGTATTACTAGAGAAATATGTATTGGGTATATAAGCATATGAATTTTACAAAATACAAAAGTATTACTAGAGTAATAATAACCATTAACCCCAACTTTGACTAGTGTATTTTGGCACTTATTTGCTGGAACAACAACTTCTGCTTTATGTAAAAGAGGTTGAAGGGAACCTGCAGCTGCTTTAGGGTCGCTTGCAAATGCACTCAGACATGGTTTCAGGTGCATTATAAAATTATCATTTGAAATCTTACTACTATTCTTACAGCAGTAAAATTTGGAATGTCAATAACAACTGAAAGCAAACTTTTATCTCTTTCTCAAGGCTAAAGAAAATTAGGTGATGCTGATGTCAGATTTTATCGTATCAAGGATTTATCAGGCTAACCCATTTCCTATTTTTACTTTGACCCATACTCTCGCCCAACTGAGAAAAGAGGTGGTGCATGGATGGATGAAGTTGTTGCAACAAGTCGTGTACTATTAGATGACAAAAACTCTGCTAGGTTACCAATATCCCATATGGTCTGCAACCAAATGCCACCTGTTGGAGACAAGCCAAGCCTTATGACATTTCGTGAGGTACATCCATCCATCCATACATGCATACTGCATAGCAAAATGAGATGATGAAAATATGATGTAATGTAATGTGTGCAAACTTGTGTTGTTTATATTTTGGTTGAAAGCTCTTAGTTAATCTAATTTTAAAAAAAAAAGTAATCCATTTGAGTTTGGGCATATATTTTTGGTTATTAATTTAGGTGGATACCATCTTGTACGTGCATGAGCGATATGAGGAGGTACGCTGTTATATTATTACCTTTGGTTTTCTTGTATATACCTTACCTTTTGAGGTGGTTGGATTCCTCAGGAATTGGAATTGAATTCCATTTGATTCACAAAATCCTACCAGTGATTCCATAAATTCATGTTATTTCAATTCCAATTTCCATAAATATACAAGAATACGCAATCTAAACCCCACTATTAACGTTGTAGTATGCTAGTTATCATCAAAATTTGTAGTTGGATCTTCTGCCAACCAAACACGTGAAAGATTCCAATTCTTCTTCAATTCCAGTTCCTGCCAAAACATTGTTACTGTTGAATACAAGGTAGGGGCATTTATGTCTTTTCACCAATCTTGTTGCATATTCTTAACTTATCCAATTTTGGCAGGTTGATCCTGGTACATGGCCAATAATGATCTTTAGGGTATGCTAGAAGGATTGGAGATTAATTGCTGTTAAGCTTCTATCTAAGACTTCACGCTAAGGACTTGATGAATTTAAGCTAGCAATGTTTTACTTGATTTGGACATGAACCCCAAGATATCATACTTTGGCATGGCTAGAAGCTTTGGAGGAAACGAGACTCAAGCAAAAGCAAACACAGAGAGAGTTGTTGGCACATAGTAAGCTAGATAATGCAATTGTATATAAATTATGCTTCAATTCTCTTGAGTTCATTTTTTTTATAACATTTACTCACTATTGGAAGAATTATTTGTATTTGACATATTAGTGAAATGAATTATTTTTGTTATTTATGGTATTTTATTTTGTATTATGAGATTTTTAATGTATTATTTAATTTGAAAATTAGTAAATCTATAAATAATACTTTTTTTTAAACATTTAAAATTATGATACGCAAAAATGTGTGTCATCTTCATTTATGACATGACCTTTCTTGACAGGGGCTTTCTTGATACGCATTGCGTGTCATTAATACGCGCGTCGTAAGGTTACGACACGCGAATGCGTGTCGTCTTTCTTTATGACAGGGCCTTCCTTGATACGCATTGTGTGTCGTAAAAGCATGTCGTAATTGCGCGTCGTAAATGCGCGTCGTCTCTCTTTATGACATGGCCTTCCTTGACGCGCATTTGCGCGTCGTCTGAGCGTTTTACGACGCGCAATGAGCGTCGTAAAAGGCTGTTTTTCTATTAGTGTACTAACTCTTGCCCCATGAGGTACCTCTCTTGCACCATGAGATACTCCTATTGCGCCATGGAGTATGTTGTTGATCCAAGAATGGCCTTGTTGCGCCATGCATGTTGTTGTATCAAGATGGTGATGTTGCTCCAACCTAGAAGTTCTTGCACTGTACTTGATGCCTATTATGCCATCCTTGCACATGTTGCGTCATTATGGTGCAAGATCGGCCATTTTGGTTCTTTGATGGGCCATGGTATCCTTGATGAGCCAAGTATGCTATGAAGTCCTCTATGGTGCTCAAGATCATTCAAGGATGCTCAAAAGTTGGTATTGCTCAAGGATTACACCATGTTGTGCCACCATGATGGATGTTGGGCCATTAGTGCTCATGATGCTCCACGATGGCACAAGGTGCTCCATCATATGTGTTGCTGATGCTCATGAATTGCATAAGATGGAAGAATGTTCCAGAAGATGTTGCATAGCGGGATATGATTGGTTGTCACCTTTCATGGGCCAATGGGCTTGACCCATTAGGGTTTTAGGTATGATCCCTCAAGTATAAATAGACTTATATCTCCATCATTATGTTTGTGCAGAAATTTCAAGAGATTAATCATTGTGAGGTTGAGAGCACTCATTTAGACCAGTTAATAAGATGGAGAAAGTTTCTCTTGTTTTGAGAGCTCAAGTGAGGTGTAACATTTATGTGCGATTGTACTTGTTCTTTGAAGTTAATAAAATCCTCTCTCTTGTTAGTCTGTGGACGTATGTCACCTCGATCGAACCACGTTAAATATTGTGTTCATTTTATTTACGTTTTCAGAAGTTTTATTTCCGCAAGTTCACCGAAGTTTATTTTGATATTTGTTTGAAGTGCTTAACTTGTTTTGTTCACCGAACACTACATATGTTTAAGGTGGTGATGCATATTGTGTTTTAATTTGTGTAAGATGTCTCATCTGAACCTTGTTTCCTTCCTTCCATATCTTGTTTAGACAAACAAGGCATTAAAAGTCGGTGTGAAGATGGATAGTGACCTCTTTGGCTGCATTAAAAGCAGAAAAAGAAACAATATAAATGTGTCTATATACTTGTGTTAGAGAGATGAGACTCACATATTTCTAAATAGAATAAATATATAAAAAGAGGGAATCATAATTATCTAAATGTGTGGTTGACACAAAGTAATTTTAAGAACAAAGAAAGAACTAGAGAAAAAAATCATTATTAATAAGAACAACAGAAAGACACATAATATTATATGATGTCGTTAAGTCCTTTAGGTAGCACAAGTTTCCTTTAGGACGCATTGGTATGTGTTCTTGTTAGAGAGTGTCAGTGACCTCCATGATTTGTGGTATCATCGTCTTTTCAGCTTCAATGTTGGGGTGAGTGTTATATGTTGAAATAAAATTAATTCACCCATCAAGTGTGGTTTTATATATCTGGTGTAAACATCACCTTTTATATATATATATATATATATATATATATATATATATATATATATATATATATATATATATATATATATATATATATATATATATATATATATATCACACATTTGAAAGTCTACATTTACTATATCAACAAAAAAAAAGCTAAACAAGATATTAACAAGTATAAAAGATTACAAACCAGATGGTGAACCGGTTATTTTAAGATAGAAATTTGATTTTCTTCAAATGTGAAATAATTTTAGTAAATATTTATGATTATAAAAAAATGTTATTAGAATAATGATTTAGTTTTAGATTAAGAACATTTTGTTTTATTTTCTTAACCGAACTTAATAGTTTTATTTGTTTCCAAATCTCTTCTTTTTACATAGACCGAAAACGTCTTTCGTGTATGTAAAGTATTTTACAGTGGGTTAAACCATTCATGATAAAGAGTTTCTTAAATAATTCTTCACATGTACTCTTATCTTTGTGTAGTTATTTTAGTATATAAATTAGATACGATACCATTTATAACAACATATTTTCATTGGGTTTGAATCCGAAAAACCGAAATACCTTGAACCCACAAACTCATGGTTTCAAATCGAAAACCCATAAACCCGAACCGCAAAACGACCCATGCAAACACCAAACCCATGTGTGTTTTAAAATCAAAAAACGACGTTTTATGGTCTGGATTCGATTTTAGCCAAAATCGACCAAACCGATCCATGCTCAGATCTATTCCTTACTACTCTCTCTCTCTCTCTCTATTTCTCTCTCTCTCACACACAAACAGACCCACATAAAATTAGATATACTCGTATACATAATTATGCTAACGAGACGACGTTTTGCCAAATCTCTGCTAGACTTTGAAACTTTTAAGTCATATAAAAACAATTCATGACACGAAACAGAACAAAATTGAGACAAAATTGAAATTTGAATTCAGATTCAGGTCAAGTGTAAAACAAGATGTCATGTTTGATTTCAAGATTGGGTACGAAATTATCACAAATTTATGTGTTTGTCATGTTTTGTAAGATTAACTTTGAATTATATAAACAAAATATTTAATTTATTTTATCTTTATTGTGTTTGTCGTTTTTATCGTATTTTAATGGAGTCGTTTTCGTGTTGTTAAAACAAACCACAACATTGTGTCATGTTTATTTTATATAAATATTGAGTGACAAGCCATGTCAACTTAAAACATGTACAATAAATAATTAATTTGTTAGAGACTCCTCAAAACATATATAAAATCTCAATGATATACTAGTCCAGCGGTATCAGATATTGTCCGCTTTTTGAGGTTGAAAGTTCAAGTCTCGTTGTGGGCATAGATAAAATTAAAGTATAGTTTAGGAGTATATTTGATTTGACGTAAAAAAATGCTCTAAAACATATGGATTTTTTTTGAACTTTAAACAAATATTATTAGCACAAAGAAAAAAATAGACTTAAGCGAGCAACTCAAGCCTCATTACAAGAGAAACACAATATAGGAGACATACACCACATATACCAATTAAGATTACATGACTTACCCCTATTTTTTATCCAATTAAACTTGCTAATATTAATATCATCTCTCCAGTGGCGAGTCTAGAACGTAAAACCAATGGTTTACTATTTTAATAAAACCAATAGAAAATTTTAAAAAAAAATCATAAATACTAGTTGCAGGTTCGGATCAGGTCGAAATGTATCAAAAAAAATTGTATGATTGTATCCGAAGATGTCTTATATCTTAGATATATTGACACACTTTTGTCATTACTAATCTTTTATAATATTGAAAGTTTGAAACAATAAAAAAAACTTATCTTGGAATCATGAAACAATAAAAAAAAGTGAAAAAAAACATTATTAAGCATTAACAAACATTCAATAGCTTTGATGCTCATGGAATAAGTATTAAGAGTCAATAATTTAAAAAAAAAAAACCTAATCCAATGCAATTAAACCTGCTATCTACATTGAACTAAATTACTATCATTAATTCACAATTGTGGTCCACGATGAATTTAATGCTCATGGAATTGAAAATAGAAGTTTCACATATTTTATTTAATGCTCACAAAGTTAACAAAGTAGAATAACTTATTGGAGGTTGCAAGAGCCCATACGCATTATTGGATCCACGACTGAGAAGGATTGAAGCGTCATGTGTTGTGAAACGACATTGTTAATTCGTGGTTCACGTTTATTATTATTATTTTTTAGTTTAACTTGTATTAGGCTATGAATATTGAATTATATTTTAAAAAATATTGGGCTATTAAAATATAGAATGTGGGCTTTAAAAATATGATTTATATATTTTTTTTCTTTGTCAAAAATATTAAGATGGTTCATTTAAATTTTTTTAGATAGGTCAAAAATTTTATGTTATAAAACTTATTGTAAAAAAAAAAATAAAATAAATAAAATAAAAAATAAAAAAGTGGGTTAAGGGACCCACCATGATATCAAATAGCCTCGTCACTGCATTTGTCATAAACATATAAACATTACTACCCGCCTTTCATTTCTATAGAGTATAGACTAACGCATTTTGAGCTTTCCAAACCATCCAAAGTATGGGGTAAATGAGAGACATTTTCAATTTTTTGATTCTTTTATCACTTGTAATTTGATTCTACAACTCCAGTAAATCCAAACAACAACTAAATGCCTTAAAAACTGTTAAAATTAACTGCTGAACTGAAATGGAACATCAAGCCCAATCAGAACGACAAAATATGGCTTGATTTCAATGCAAATATTTGGTGATCCACATTACGGTGGTTCAGTACTTTAAATAAACTCAGTTAATTTATTATTTTATCTGCATTTCCTAACAGTGGTGTAAAAAAAATGGTTATTAGATCGAGTTTAATATCATCTAAAACAAGTACAATTTTGATACGAAATGTCAAGAGCGGACCTAAAAATTTAAGGATGGAAGCAAAAAGTTTTCATAAGACCAAATTGTTGTCAATGGTGGTTTATATAGTTACGATCAATGTAATTCTTGAGGCCATGTTTAAAACTAAATTGTCTTTAAATATATTTCAATTTATGATACAACACAACAAAAATACACGATACGAAATAAATTTGAACGAAACTGAAATTCGAATTCATGTTCATGTCAAATGTAAAAAACATGATGTTGTGCTCGTGTTCAAAATTTGATGTGAAATTAAGACGATTTAGTATCTGTTTGTCGTGTTTTCCGTGTTATATATGATTAAGTATTAATTAATAAACTAAATTTTATTTTATGTATTTTTTTTTCATGTCATGTCGTATCCTGTTTTGGTTTTTAGTTGATTTATTTTCGTGTTAGTTAAAAAATACGACATCGTGTCGCGCCGTGTTTGTGTTACATAAAACTTTGTTATGTCGTGTCGTGTCAGACAAAAACACGACACGATTGTTCGATTTGTCACACCTGAATAATACCCACAAATACATACCTAATTAATACAAACAAATTTGATAATGCAAGAGAAAGTCCTTGGAAAATTAAATATTAAACTAAAATAACTAAAAAATTTATCACATCAGTTAGATAATCAAATAACTAATTTATGAAACTTAATTAGCCTAATTCATTATTTATTTATCGAATACATACATTTCCCAATGACGCTTGTTGAAACGCTTTCAAATAGTCATACAAAAGTAAATAGACGCATCTTTTCTTTTAATTGTTTAAATCACCCAACAAATTAAATTTAAAAACAGATAAACATAACTTTTCAATAAAACATAAAAGTTTTACATAAACCTAATGGGTAAAAAGACAGTAATTTGTGTCGCTAATCATTTTTGGATGTCGGCAGTAATTCTTTTAAAACCATATTCATAAATTTTGGGTTCATAACATTATTATGCATTATGCATTGGACTCTATTGAGGAGCTCGATCCATAACATCTGACGTAAGGAAACAAACGTGAAATGTATAAATGTGAGTTGATTTTCTATGTACATTTTCTGATATTTTACCACTTTACATGAGACAATACATACGTGCTTCATTCCTATCCATCCAAAAACTAAAATGTTAGTTGATCTAAGTGTTGATCTTTTTTCCAACAGTCAATTGGTCGGTCAAAACGTCTACAGATGCCTCTTTTTTGGCAGAAACTTGACACGCCTAGATATTTCAAAAAGCGTTAGCAATATATTCTCCAACCCATTTATTTGTGTACATATTGGTATCAACCCATATGACCTCTTTATATATATATATATATATATATATATATATATATATATATATATATATATATATATATATATATATATATATATATATATAAAAGATCGGCTGAGAACTCATAGTTTTCCGAGAACTAAAAATGGAACGTTAGATCAAAACTAATTCATTAAGGGCACGATCATAATCTTATTGATAGAAATGTCTAAAAAAATACATAATAAATCAAATTTTCGGATTTTTTTAAAAATAGTATTTTTTCAGTTTTTTTTTTAAATCATAGATTTTTTATTTTTTTAAAGAAAACATGAATTTTTGAAAAAAAAATTTCAGTTTTTTGCAGATATAAAAAAATAGTATTTTTTAGTTTTTTTTAAATACTATTTTTCAGTTTTTTAAAAAAATAAAAATGTAGATTTTTTGGTTTTTTTTTATAGAAAACATGAATTTTTGGAAAAAAAAAGAAAATAATATTTTTAAAAAAAAAATGCATTTTTTTAAAAACATTTAAAAAAAAACTGGAATATTAAAAAAATACTATATTTTTTGGCAAAAAAAATCAACATTTTTGGTACATTTATTCATATTTTTACAAATACATATATGCATATTTCATATACTATAATATTTGTAAGAAAAAAATAAAAAAACTCATTTTATTTACTAATCTTTAAACACAATAGAATAAGTATTTTATTCGATAGAATATAAAATATAAAAAACAAAAAAATGCTACAAAATTTAAAACATTTTCATGTCTTCGTGTCAATATTTTCAAATTTTCTTCAATTTATTATTTTCTACATCTTCAATATTCACCACAATTTCTTCCAAATCTACAAAAAAATGAAAAAGAATTTGATTGTTGCAAAAACACTCACAAAAATACATATGTGATTTACATGTAAATGACATGTAATTCATGTGATTTACATGTGAATCACATGTAATTCATATTTGATTTACATGTGAATCACATGAATTCATATGTGAATTTCATGTAAATCACATGTAATTTATATGTGATTTACATGTGTGTCACATGTGATTCACATGTGATTTACATGTGAATCACATGTAATTTATATGTGATTTACATGTGTGTCACATGTGATTCACATGTGATTTACATGTGAATCACATGTAATTCATATGTGATTTACATGTGAATCACATCTAATTCATATGTGAATCACCAAGTTAGTATGTGAAAAAATATGTATATGTATAGATACCAAGTTAGTAAACAACTATATGAAACAATATGTACATGTATAGATACCAAGTTAGTACCTATATACCTGCACATTCCAGGCTGTTTATTGGTTCTGGATATAGTATTGTATTTGGAGCTGGGGTGATTTCTATTTCTGGAGCCTACCATAAAACAATGTTATTTTGAAAAAATATTTTTCAAACAAATAATCAAAAACAAATTAAATAATACTATATACCTGCATATTGCCTCTGTTGATAAATGTTCAGATGCTGAAATGTCATTTGTAACAGATTTCTAGGATTAGTATCAAATCAAATAATCAAATAAGTTGTTAACTTGTTATATAATATTGAAATTTGACAAAACCACATTCCACCATGTCAAAATCAATGAAGTTTGCCTCAAACTATGATTGTGTGTTGTTAAACTAAGTTTGGGACATTTTCCTATTACTATAAATTCATTTCACATTAAGATTGAGAGTGTAAACAATTATAAAGTGGTGTACAGGAAGAAGTCTAATTTTCAGCAAATAATGGAATTTCAATAGCACGTAGCAAGTATGGGAAACAAACTTCAGAAAGCAATTGTAACGTGGTACAGAGCAAGCAATCAATTTTCTGTTCTACATAGCAACTTAGCAAGCATCGATTTTCAGCAGAAACTTGATTTTCACCAACCTATGTTTACTTAGCAATCAATCAATTGTAATGAACCATCGATTTTCAGGAATCAATCAATTCTCACTGGAAATCGGTTCATGAAAGATGACTGCTCAATCGATTGTAAATACGCAATCGATTCTACATATAAGAGAGATAGAGACTCACTTATAGGCACAAGAGATGGAGAAGAAGGATCAGTCATGACATCGATCTGACGGAGCCGAGG
This sequence comes from Lactuca serriola, assembly GCF_051521515.1. NCBI lineage: Eukaryota > Viridiplantae > Streptophyta > Magnoliopsida > Asterales > Asteraceae > Lactuca > Lactuca serriola. The sequence goes on along the minus strand of NC_136410.1, from coordinate 122,436,057 downwards.
GCGGCAATGACGATATCTGACGGATGCGAAGGTGATATCGCCATACTTTGCCGGAGCCACACTTCGTCTTTTGATTCCGCATCCGAGTCGAACAAAGTTTTGTAAGCCGGTTTCAAGATGAGATCTGTATAGCTGCGCAAAAGATCAGTCAAAACCCTAACGAGCTTAGAGTTCTCAATCGTGAGATTCGAAGCATAGGCAACATAAACGAGAGTGACTTGTGATCATCTGCTTGCTTCTGGATTAAGGATTGTTGATTGGTAGCCGATGTTGATCGTTGACGGAGGTAGAGGTGGTCGATTGAGGGAGGGAGGAGATGATTGGTGGAAGGGGTGGGCATTGGAGGTGGAGGGCGGAGGGCGGAGGGAAGTGCTTGATGGAGTTAGGGAGGAGTTCGATGGAGTCGGTGAAGAATCGGGAGAAGGAAACGAGCGATAGAAAGACTAATTAGGATCTGATATGTTTATTTGGGGAGCAAATAACCAGATCCCTTAAATGCCTTGATCATTTTATTTAGATACACTTCCTTGTTTTTTGTTGCTATTTATTTACAAAACTGCCATCAAAGATCTTAGCCCTTAACTTTTTTAATCTGACGATCCACTTTTAGTTCTCAGGTTCTCGGGAAAATATGAGTTCTCAAATGATCCTTGCTCTCTCTCTCTCTCTCTCTATATATATATATATATATATATATATATATATATATATATATATATATATATAGAGAGAGAGAGAGAGAGAGAGAGAGAGATTTCAGCATGTTTTTGGATGTCGATGCTTTAACAAAAACAATCTTGATCAACTCATGAAATTTCAGCCAAAAGCCAATGAAGCAATTTTTCTTGGATACTCAGCAAAATCAAAATCTTACCGAGTTCTGAATCGTCAAACTCGTGTTCTTGAAGAAAGATTTGATTTCATCTTTGATGACAACTATGTTCGGAATTCTCGCCCAATCTATGTCACAACCCACGTCATGGAGTCCGATTCTCTATTGCCAGGATGTATGAATCCTCAAATAAATCATGAAGTCGATTTTGAAACCTTGTTTGGACCATCTAAAATAGCCCTTGAATCGGAATCTCGATTAAGACAATCCTCATCAAATGTAGCTCCATTTTCACAAATTGTCTCAGGTCTGACACCTAGATTTCCTCCATTTGATTCCAGATGGATTCAATCTTCTTAGGTTGAGGGGGAGAATGGTTTTTCCTCTCTTGAATCAAATGTTGAAGGATTCCAAGATGCAGCAGATCAATTTGCTGAATTTGATCCTATTTCGGACAATAACGAAGGCAATGCCAACTTCTTTGACTTTCCAAACGAAAATGATGATGATATCTCTGGTTCAGAAGTTCAGGGGGAGCATCATCCTCAAATTAAAGTTGTTCAGGGGGAGCAACACAACCCCATTGTTGATGTCGGATCATCTGTTGCAGAAGAGCTTCCGAGACTACACATTTAGACCAAGGATCATCCTCCAAACCAAGTTATTGCAAATCTAAACGCCGGTATTCAAACTCGTTCTGCTACCAACATTCAAAATAATGTCATTTCTCGGCATTTATTTCAATGGTTGAACCAAAATCCATCAAGGAAGCACTTGAACATGCTGACTGGATTATAGCCATGCAAGAAGAATTGGCAGAATTTGATCGAAATGAAGTATGGACTCTCGTTCCTCCTCCTCAGGATCATCCCATTGTAGGTACAAGATGGGTGTTCCGAAATAATCTAGACGATACTGGAGTTATCATTCAAAGCAAAGCAAGACTAGTGCCCAAAGGATTCACACATATTAAAGGACTTGACTATGACGAGACCTTTGCTCCTATTCCCCACCTTAAAGCCATCAGAATCTTTCTTACTTATGCAACTCATAAAGGCTTTAAAGATTACCAAATGGACATTAAGAGTGATTTTGTTAATGGTGAAGTTGATACCAAAGTGTATCTCCAACAACCTCCCGGTTTTGTTAATCCATCTTATCCAAACTATTGCTACAAACTCCGAAGAGCTGTTTATGGCCTCAAACAAGCTCCCCGCGCATGGTACGAGACTCTTACCGATTTTCTCAAGCGTTATGGTTTTCAAAGAGGAATTGTTGATCCTACCCTGTTCTGAAGATCAAATGGAAAACATCTCATGTTGGTTCAAATCTATGTGGACGATATTATTTTTGGGTCCACTGATCCATCAATGATTGCTGATTTTGCCAAATTAATGGTTAGTCGATTCCAAATGAGTATGAATCGTGAACTAAGTTTCTTGATCGGTCTCCAAGTAAAACATACCAATAGAGAAATCTTTATTCACCAAGATAAATACATTTCTGAGCTCCTCGATAAATATTCAATTGACACATGTGCCTCTGCAAAGATACCTATGGATTTCGGACACAAGATCTTTTTAGACCCATCAGGTGTTGCTGTTGATGAAAAGAAGTATAGAGGAATAATTGGATCGCTACTCAACCTAACAACAAGTAGTCCAGACATCATGTTTTCTACATGTTTGTGTGCCAGATTTCATGTCAATTAAAAAATGTCTCATCTTTTGACAGTCAAGCAAATATTATAATACCTCAAAAGTACAAAGAGTCTCGGAATCTGGTACCCAACAAATGAGAGTTTCCTCATACAAGAATATTCATATTCAAACTATGTTGGTCTTCAATTGGATAGAAAGAGCACCTCTGGTGGTTGTCAATTTTTGGGGGGAATATTGATTAGCTAGTCATCTAAGAAACAAAACTGCATTGCTCTATCAACAACCAAAGCGAATTATATTGATGGTGGTAGTTGCACCTCTCAAGTACTTTGGATAAAATCACAGCTCTTGGATTATGGTTACCGGTTTCAATAAATTCCCATATATTGTGATTCTCAAAGTGTCATTGCGATTTCACATAATCCAATTCAGCACTCCATGACGAAGCACATTGATATATGATATCATTTCATTAAAGATCATGTTTTAAAGGAAACATTGAACTTATTTTTGTTCCATCAGACGATGAAATTGCTGATGTCTTTACTAAGGCATTAGACGAAACCAAATTCAATGGTTTTCTGAACAAAATGGGTATGATGTTGTATAATCCTCAATTCTTTCAAGAGGCTTGCACTCTCTGATGTTTTAATTAGGAAGTGAAACAATTCCAAAGTCAAAATTATTTTTTTATCTTGGAATCGTTCCTCTCGGAGTAAATAGGATCGTCTTACGTGTCTTTTTATGTAACCTCTTCCTCTAGTTTAAGTTGTACAGTTCACTTAGTCTCTTGAAGTTCATGACCATTATATTCACATTGGTATTTTGCTTAATCTCGCCTCATAATCTATTTCAAAAAGTGTGCTTTAAAGTTCATCTCGGAATTCAAGTCTGAAATGGTAATGTGTGCTCACCTCTTACCTTTGTCCGAGATATGTTCCTTCATATCTCGGAATCTCAAAATCTGTTTAAATATGTCCTCTAAGATCTTCTCTCCTTTTACCTCTGATATTCAGTCTAAGTCTATGCAATATCGAACTCTATATCATGTACAAGCATTTTCATTCTTTCAAGTATCTTATGATAATCCATCTTAGAAATTTCTTGCTCTGAGATCTAAATAACAATCCATCTCGAAATTTTCATGCTCCGAGATCTCTTTGACAAATGATCTCGGAACTTCCTTACTCTGAGACCGCTCTCATTGATAGAAGTTTAAAAGGTTTTTCATTTTTATTACAAAGAGTTTTTCTTAATAACTCAAACGGTTATTTTTTTTAATGATGATTATCCTGAATCCTTGAAACTCGCACTCTTTTTGCACACGTCTCGATAAAGTAAACATCATACCAATCAAATGGAGGTTTCCATTTTTCACGTCTTGCCATAGTATTCTTTCGTCCTTGCAGGTCAACTCATTCCAAATGTGGCAACACATATAATGCGCTCTATATCCATATCCAGTTTCATCATTAAACCTTTTCTAACCCGACCCACCATCATCCAACCTATAAAAGCCCCACCAAAATCCATTTGACACTTTATGCTCTCATAACCTTCATCTCCTTCTCTCTGCAAAAAGTGTTCTTCAAGCATTCAAAACCTGCAACAATGGCATCTTCTCAATCCACCCCCAAAATCACCAAAACTGCTTCCAAGAAGAAATCCTCCAAGGGTTCTGCTTCATCATCGCCGACTGAATCGTTCCTCGGAGACATAACACAACTATTCTCCTTAGATCGAATGGACTACGATGAGTCCATCCGGATTGTGATCGAGTTCATATCTCGCCATCCCATCTCAGTTCCTCTCACAAAGATCCCTGATCCACCCATTCCACTTTGACTCCTTCATACAGCCTTTGACAGAATCAAGATCGAAGACGGAGTTCTTGAAGTTAGGATCACTGGTGACCGTATTGTACCAGTTTCGAAGAAAACTTTCTTAAGGGCCATTGGGATTCCTGAAAACCATAAGGATTTCATAGTCCAAGAACCTTCATCTGAAGAGTTTCAGACGTTTCTCAACCACATAGGGTATGTTGAAGAGTTCAAAGCCGAAAATTTCAAGAAATATGAAGTTCCTGGGCTATGGACAATTCTCATGCATCTCATCCTTCGAGATTTGTCTGGGAAACACGGAGGAACAGAAATTATGAGCAAAGATTGGCTCTATGTTGTCTACAGTATCTACTCTGGAAAATCAAATGTTGTCAACTTGACCGAAGTCTTATGGCAAGACTTTCGGAAATTTTCTATGAAAAGAAAGCCACTGAAGATATCGAGTATGAGATTCTAGGCTCTTACCATCCAATTGATGGGTTTTAGTATACTACAATATCCTTTGGTGCACATACAACCCTAAATACCTTGGATCTATGTTTTCACTAATTATACATGCAAATGGATTCCAAGGCATTAAACCTATAACTAGCATGTATTTTCATATACCAAATAAGATACTAGTTAGATTTACATATCTTTTGTGTTGTAGCTTGATTCCATGGAGCTTAAGAGCCTAGTGCCCCAAGTGTGACACCTCAAATGGTTCGCACAACACCACCAACAACTTGGAATAACTTGAGAGAGAAGTTCTTATGCTCAAATCGGCTAGCCCTCATATGTGAATCCTTAGGGCCAATTTCTTTAGCCGTGAGGTCCTTATATATTGTGGCTATTAGGGTTACACCATGTAACTCATGACCTTACATATTCTTCATGCTCCATGGGTTAAAACCTCCATGGAGTATCCATGGGACACTCCATGGGTTTAGCCCAACATGAAGAACTATGGATCATAAGCCTACATATATAAGAATGAATGATTTACACAATCAATCCCCATATATTTAATTAGTGTCTTTTGATCACATAATTAATTCCAAATTAATTCTTGATCAATACTAATTAAATAATATGATTTCATATTAATATATTAGAAGTTATAATATATTACCAAATCATAAATATCCTTTTCTCACAAAAGTCTATCCAAATTGTTTCGATGCCATGCAACACAAATGGACCATGTCAAATTGGGTCAAGTACATACCAATAATAGTTATGGGCTTAGACATCTAATCCAATAGTCTCCCACTTGGATAAGTCTAAAACTATTATTGCGTCTGACTCCAAGATCCCGACTAGCAATCGTAGCTCTTAAAAGCCGATGTCGAACTATGAACAAATCAATGACGCATCCATTAGATAAGGGATCATATATTCCTCCATTCTAGATATCATATGGACTGAGACATGGATTATAATCATTCTCTCTGTCCATCTGTTGTTTCCGGATTTCCGATTTATGATGACTGACTAATTGAACAAATCAAATCGGTCCAGGCCCGACCGAGCACTTACGTTTGTCATCACTAAATCATCAAGGGGCCCACATATATCGCTTTTATCCCTCCAAGGGTAAAAGGAATGGATAAATTTCGACTCATATGCTTGTCCTACTACTTGTTGAATCATACACAAAGGCACATTTTATAACGTCGAGTTACCAATGCGTTTCGTACAATCAATGTATAACCAACTCATAGTCAACAACTCATATCTCTAGGTTTAAAGAATATAAGATGTTATCGTCTCATGATCACTCGTGATAAAATCCATGAAGTGAGTCAAATGAGCGTGGGTTTAATCCAATACTCGAATCTCATTCTAGGAGCACTCATGAATGTTACAACAACTTTTGCTATGTCTAAACACTTTAGACATCTACAAACCCAATTCATGACAGTCTTAACTTAATACCTACTTCCAACGTATTATTGACTGTGGATGGTTTGAATAACTTAGTCATTCGGGAAGAATGAGCTAGGTGTTCTGGAAGTCAAAACATGCAAAGTGAAACACAAGAATAATCGAATCCAATATGATCTCAGAACTTATGAATATAAATAAAAAACCTTTTATTTATCACTATATTGATTACACATTATTCATTGCATAACGTTTCAAATAATCAACTTTATACTTGAATCAAAACAATAGTCATGCCATGCACTAAGCATGCCCACTATATTTTTCTATGATCCTTACTTTGTGGAATAGATTAATTGAACATAATTCCAATGATTCTCATTTCACAATCCCAAATCCTTATCGTAAATGTAAGAATTCTAAATTCCCGCCATTTACTGAAATCTGTTAGATTCTAAACTTATATGAATTGATCCTCTTGTCATGACTATGCACAGAGTCACAAAGACTTGTCAATAGATATTACAGAGTATTCCGATGGAGATCAATTCCATGGAAATGAAGTCTCAAATTCAAAGTACATTGCTTTGAATATCCTTCTTGCATTAAGTTTTCTAATATTACACAGATTTAAAGAATAACTTCCACCTTTGGAAACATTTCCACATTCCATTTTGACTATCACTTCTGACCAAGAGTTGTCTCCTTTCACAATATGTCAATATGGTCCTACCAAAATTAACACTATACTTCCAATTGTCTAAGAGCAACCAATCTTTGGTAAACCTCAGATTGTCCTCGACAATTGCTTAATCATTTTAGTCATATCCAGTTCTAGTACCTTTTCCCTCTTAATGGCCTAGGCATTTGGAAAATTTAGAAAGGATAAATATTATAGCACATGTAATCGATCCTAGACCAGTCTTTTGCTACAATATTTTTTTTTATTTGCCATGTTTTCATAATCCGGCTATGAAGAGGGATGCCGTAATCACAATCGAATTTTGAGACGCAATATATATAAAATTTCCTTATGTTGAACCATTCCAACAAAAAATTTCATATATATATATATATATATATATATATATATATATATATATATATATATATATATATATATATATATATATATATATATATATATATATATATATATATATATATATATATATATATAGGATTAGGTTCATGTAAGACGACCTAATTTTGTGAGACCGTGAGACACATTTTTTTATTTTTTTAGTTAATTGAAGTTCCGAAAATAATATTTAAATTTTTTTTTTTTGGATTTTTCCATTTATTTTGCATTTTAAAATTATTTTTTAGAATATGTACAGTGTAATATTCTATTAGAATATTTCACATATTTTCAAAAAAAATGGAATTTTTTTTATTTATTATTTTTTTTTGTTTAATTAAAGTTCCGAAAATAATATTTAAATAAAGAATTTTTAGATTTTTCCAATTATTTTGCATTTTAAAATTATTTTTTAGAATATATCAGTGTAATATTGTATTAGAATATTTCACGTATTTTTCAAAAAAAAAAAACAGGATTTTTTTTTATTTTTTTTAATTTTTTTAGTTAATTCAAGTTCCGAAAATAATATTTAAAAAAAAGAATTTTTTGGATTTTTCCATTTATTTTGCATTTTAAAATTATTTTTAGATTTGGTCTCACGGTTTCTCAAAATTAGAATGGTTTCAAATAAACCTAAACCGATATATATATATATATATATATATATATATATATATATATATATATATATATATATATATATATATATATATATATATATCCTTGACTAAAGATGATTAAGTTCTCTATCTAAGCTTTTAGAATTGAAATGAAGTATAATTTTCTCTCCCTTAATTATAGCAAAACAACTTTTCCCAATTGAAGCTTTTGTTTTCTATAATTAACATTGCTAACTTGCAAAGCTTAACATAATAATCAGGCTCCTACTAACATGATAATTATTAGCATAACACTTCTGTTCCCACTAGCTTTGACATGTACTCAAAAATCAGCTGGACTTCTAGAAATCCATAATTTATTGACTTTCTTACAAAAGTTTAGATTTCTGATACAAGATGATTTGATAAAACTTTATCAAATTCAAACACCTTTCCTTAGATATCTCACATGTGTGTCTAAAAAACTTGTAGAACTATGAAAAGGGATGTCGTAATCATAGTCTCAATTGTTTAGACCTTTTCCATTTCTCACAAGTCCATGTTAGTGTGTTGGTTAACCACACACGCTCCACTAACGACTTTGAGAATGCAAACATCACAATTGCTATCTACTTAAAATCTACTTAGTGAAAGCGTTTCCTCACCATCATTTTCATGAATCGAATAGAAACCTTATGACACTTAGATTTTATGGTGTGTGTGTTCTTATCCATATAAATTTGTCAGAACCGTAATCACAAGACAAGGTTAGTGACAAATCCAAACTCATATGGACTGAACTTTTGCAATCTTTACTTCTTGCCACTTGGCAGCACAAGGGCCTACCATTGCTTCCAAGTAGTTATGTAAACAACCGAGACCTCATAGAACTCACATGCAAAGTCAACTTATAACTGGAATGGGCACATAAATAAGAATATGCCACGATAGGTTACAAACCTCAAGTCGTGTGCTAATGATAAACAATGGGTTTCAACCTTGATTAGTGCTTGAAACATTAAAGACCTTTAAGACTCCCACTGTCCTCTTGACATATAAGACTCTCTTGTCAAGAATCATTCCTTGACAAAACAAATATTCAAGATTTAGTGCAGATTCTTATCAAGACAAACACTTCACACAATTGGCCTTAGTTGGTCTTTGTTTTATCCAAAACATCTCTACTGGGTGTTCTAGCGAATTCTCATTATCGGGACGTGTCTTTGTTTTGCACATTGACTCTCTCTCAATCTACGATATCAATCGGTTCTCTCATGGAAGTTCCAACCCTGGACGACTTCGTTTTCCTCAAAGGAAATCACTAGAGTTTCGATGGGTAGGTACTTCTAAGGATTCGAGACATGATGTACTGGATAGATGTTACCAAGTTCTAAGGGCATCCGAAATCTGAAGATTGCAAAATCGATTTCTACGAAGATCTCGAAAGGTCTGATATGGGACTAAACTAGACGTTCGAAAGAAATTCCCGGGAATCCTTCGAGAAAGACATTTAGAGGAAAGAGTTGCTAACTTCCCGTTTCTCAATGATCACAGAAACGAGGGATGCGTGGTAATTCATATCGGGAAAAACTTTTGAGTTTTAAGGCATGGAATGATACGAAGGTTTGATGCCGAAGATCACGAGAACCAGGTCGAGGAAAAGATCTAGACGTGTGACCCTTTCGAAACCGAGGATAACAACATGAATGAGACTCGGTCATTTCATGTTAAACATAGCATCAAAGTATTTTCGTGGAAAGTTTCCCCCTTTTAAATCGAATGGAACAGAATAATCCTCCGGACTGAGGATTTAATCTATAGGTACGAAGTTAGTGTTCTCTATCTCACTGGTTAGTCATCTCGACGGTACATATTTCGATTACATACGAAGGATTGAGTTTAGAAAATGTTACAATAGATAGATAACAGGTTTCCTTTTTGTACTAGAATCGAAAAGAGTTGCAGGTATAAGAATTATCAAAGAGAAGAATACCTGCGGCGACAGAAGGATCAGTGGTTGTAGCTGCTTTGGGGCAATTCCTTTTGAAGTGCCCTGCTTCGCCACAATTGTAGCAGGCCGGACTGATTCCCGCTCCGGATGATTGGTTCGTTGATTTGGCTGGTTTTCTGCAGGTTCGAGCAAGGTGGCCCTTATTGCCACAGTTGTCGCAGATCCTTTCGCGGCATGGACCAGGAATGCGGTGGTGGTAGTTGCACTTACCACACCAAGGAAGGGTACCAGTGTATCCACTGGCGGGAGTTTGGGCTGTGGAACCGACAGCTGAAATAGCAACAGGGGCAGTAGCAGCATGGACTACTACTGTTTGCTGTTTCTTAGAAGACCCTTGCGTACTCGGGGCCTTCCGCTTGTTCCAAGATTTCTTTTTGCTTCCGCCTCCACTGGTGACTGGCTCGGGGGTGGTAGCCTCCTCATCAGAGTTGTCTTCGTGATCGATCAGAATTTTCGCAAGACATTTAGCGCTGTCATATGTGTCTGGCTTTGCAGCTAAGACATTACCTTTGGTTGGCTGGGTCAACCCCCAAATGAATCTCTCAATCTTTTTACTCTCCGGTGTAACCATTCCCGGACAAAGTAACGCCAGATCATTGAATCTTGAAGTATAAGCGGCTATGTCGGAACCCTTCATCTTAAGGTTCCAAAGTTCGTGTTCTAGCTTCTGGAGTTCGCCCCGAGGGCAATATTCTACGAGTAGAAGCTCCTTCATAGCTTCCCAACCCATAGCATTTGCTACAGGTAGAGTTAGGGATTTGACTTGGCCGTTCCACCAAGTCAGGGCTTTGTCTAGGAAGGTGCAGGCGGCGAACTTAACTTTGTCAGACTCCGTGCAGGCGCATATTTCAAAGATTGATTCGATTTTCTCGAACCATCGGGTAAGGGAAATGACACCTCCAGTGCCATCAAAGGATGTGGGCTTCGCGTTCATGAAGTCTTTATAAGAACCCCCTTTTTGGTGTCCCTGACTATCTTCTGGGTTTTGGGGCTGGGGACCACCTTTTGAATTACCAGGGTTCATTTGCGACATGGCTGCTACCATTGCAGCAGTCAGAACTGTCTGAAGTGATGCAAGATCAAGTTGAGGAGGAGATGGTGGCGGAGGAGGATTGTTGTTGTACTTTGAGCTGGGTCTCTTTCTTGGAGGCATCTTGATCTAAAAAGATCAGGAAAGAGAGGATCATAAGTCCTCTGAATTGAATCAAGAGATATGGAACAGGGGATATCTCATCAAGACAGATATAACACCGTATTAAGCGATAAAGCAGGAAAGAGTTATCAAGACAAAACATTTTATCGCTAGAGGAATGATCAAGAAACAATGCGTATACGAGGATTTTCTACAAAAGATTGACTCGAGAAAGACTCACATAGTATTTCATAGTTCGCTGCAGCGACGACTCGTTGTTTGGGATATTGGGTAAGTTTTAGGTATGCCGCATACCACAGTCACTCCCAAGCACATGTTGGCCGTGTCTCGAATGAATATAGTTGGCCAGGCTATATTGATCCTAGACACGACTACATAACTGCCTAGGTTTAACCGCAGTGTACAACACCCATTTACTTATGTTTTGTTCTACTTGTAGTTACGGATCTCGACGGCTCGGCATACTTAAATACTTTTGAAAATGCTTATATTCTATAGGATACTTTTAGTTCAGAGCACTTAGGCCCCTTTAATGTTTATAGTTTTATACCATGTAAGGTTTGGTATACTCCGTTCACTATAAACAAGGGCTCTGATACCAATCTATCACCCCGAAAACCATAGGCGGAAACATTTCCGGGGTTGACTCCACGTTGAGTATCAAATCCAATGTACATAGTAATCACAGTAAACAACCATTACATTACATATATTTGAAAGTTTACATTTGTTTCAAAAGTAAATTATACAAGTGTTATACATATATCATATGAACAAAAGTTGAGACGAGTCTTCTGAGCACTCCGTCTTCTCCAAAAGATATCGTCGGGTACCTGTCTAATGCGGACCTGAGAATACAAGCAGTTTGAAAATCAGCATAAAGCTGGTGAGTTCATAAGCGGTTTTGTTTTATGAAAATGTATCGGTTTCCTTTAGTTTTCCGAAAAGGTTTGTTATCCAAGAAAATCCCATATTTTCTTATGTAAAGTTAGTTTGGTTATCTTTCGTTACAGTTCAATTACGTGATATATGTTAACCCCAGGAAAATCCCATATTTTCCCAAATGCAAGATTGATTGAATAACACAGAGTATAGTTTAATACACAAAACTATATATTGAGAAGGATGGGATTTCTATCCCGAATTAGATATGAAATACTATAATAAACACGAATTGTAGATAGAAAGTAGTTTGAAAACCTTGGGACTATCATCCCGAACTAGTTACAAGATAGTTTGATATACTTGAAATTTTAGATTAAAAACCATGGGACTATTATCCCGAACTAGATATAAGATTGTTTGATAAAACCATGGGATCACTATCCCGAACTAGATATAAGATAATTGGATAAAGTCATGGGATTACAATCCCGTACTAGATATAATTTGAAATCATGGGACTATTATCCCGCACTATATACAAGTTCGATAGACTGAAAACCATGGGACTACCATCCCGGACTAGATATAAATTCTAAAATCGAAGCTGTGAATAAACTTATATTAATACATATTGTGAGTCGGGTAACCATGCTGATACGACAACGAGACCTCCTTGACGTTTGTCAGACGTCGGACGATATCTAGAATTTCTCACCCCAGGCGTGCCCGCCTAACTGTAGCTAGCAGTTAAGGTGTGGGATTGTCAGTCCCGAATAGATCTATTCACAAATTCCTCGCTCTCCCTCCAGGAGACTCTGGTTACACTTCCGGGGAGGATTTACTGATCATCCATAAAGGGTAGTGACAAACATACAAGCTAGTACTAAACTATTCACAGGGTTCTCATACGATATCAAACATAGAAAAGATTATGAAACATGATACATTGATTATAGATACATACAATGAAACTATCTGGTAATACAATCAAAAGATATGGAGATAAACTGAATCAGACATAGTTTATCTAATAACTTTATACACATATCAGTACATGATAAAATGAACGCTAAAGACCCCAAATTATTCCCATTATAATTTGATTAGTTTGGTTATTTTCTTAACTAAAATCTATTTAGTTGTAATTGATAAATCATCCCTTATGCTTAGCATAATACATAAGGAGTAAAAGAGTTTATAAATTTGCCAGATATTATTTGAAACACATCAACGTTATGTTTTTGAAAACATTTATAGTTTGCTTGGATTCCCCCCTGAAAACATTGAAAAACACGGAAAAAGCGTAGGGGTATGAACTCACCGAACGAGAAACGTGACGATTTCGGATGTTAAACGTTGGTCCGGGGCTTGCAAACGCACGAGGTTCCTAAGTATAATGTAAATATACACATGTGTATCTAATTAGGACTTAGATTGATTATTTGTTAGGGACAATTACTTCTAATCGCGAAAACACCCCGATACTAGTGTTTGGAGGGACCCGGGTGGCATTTGGGGACACATTTAGCTAGGATAATGACTTGGGACCTCAAGAGTAAACTCCTTAGGGAGTTTACGGCCCTAATGACCCCTCCCCATGAGTTTACGGCCGTAAACTCATGGTGGGGTAGTTTATGGTGCAATTTGGCTTCAAACACTTAGGGAATAATTTCTAGGTTTGGTTTAAGGGCTTGGAATAATTGTTAAACACCAAATGGACATATTTAAGGGAGTTTACGGCCTAGCATAGGACTCATGGCCGTAAACTCCTATAAACCCATGAAAAATTGTGTTTTTGATTCCAAACAAATCACATGTGATTGCTAAAATTGTTTCAAGGCCTTACATGAATTTCTATGAGACTTTTGAGGTGTTTTTGGAGTTTACGGCCTATGAGACCCCCCTCATGGCCGTAAACTCACCTAGAGAGGGATTCATTATGTTTGAAGGCTAAAAACTTGTTTGTAAACACTTCTAAAAATTATTCTAAGGCTTTAGGGGTGTGAAAGTGGCTTTCTAACACCTTAAATTGAGTTTACACCCAAGGTTGAGGAGTTTACGGCCCAAGCACATGCCTTGGCCGTAAACTCATATAAATCCCCCAAAATTTATGTTTAAAGTGTTCCAAGGCTAAAGCAATTATTCTAGAAGTCATATCCATGTCTTGTTGAGGTTTAGGAAAGGTTTAAGGGCTTAAAAACCCTATAATTATGAGTTTACGGCCTAAACACCATCCTTGTCCATAAACTCCTATAGAAGTCTCCAAATTATAGTTTAAGGCATTCTAGGTCCATTCCATAAAGCCATCTAGCCATATCTAAGTCCCAAAATTGTTTAGGAGGGGTTTAAAGGCATAAAAACCCACTAAATATGTGTTTACGGACCAAGCTCCTTCCAGGGCCGTAAACTCTTCTACAAGGTCTGAATTCATGTTTTAATCTCTAATTTGAAGGCCAAAAATGCTATACAATGAGTTTAGAAAGGTACCTTAGAGATTTGAGGCCTTAAAATTGAGTTTTGGACCCTTAAACTTGGATTTTAGGAGAGAGGTTAGAGAGAGAGAGTAGAGAAAGGAAGAAAAAGCTTCAAATGAATGTTTAAACTAGTTTATATGGGTCCTAAAACTTGAACACGGTGGAATTCTACCTGTTACCGGCTTTAAACGGGGCTTTAGGTCGCACCCGATTAAGTTTCCGTCACCCGGCGGGGACGTTTCTAACTTTTTGAAATAAACATTTTTGGGCTAGATTCATGAGTTTCTAAAGGATTTGGACACTCATTGGATTTATAATAACATATAAATTTAAATTATTCAACCCAAAACGAAAACGGAACGATTGACAAACGGCGAATCTTTACGGGTAGAACGGGTTATCGGTGATGAACAACTTCGGGTTGTTACAACAAGAATGTGTACTCGATCCCTTAGTCATTCACTTGACTCACATATACATGTGATCAAGGAATTAGTCTTAATTTCCAAAGATGAAAATCCTCATTCATCATACAATACAAGTTGCATGATTCCAAGTTTCTATCCAACTGAAACTTAGGTGATGAGAATCTTTCCTTATTTGGTAAATTATGACACTACACCAAACGAAAGAATCAAATCCATTTTCCAAAATTGCTATCAATGGAATCATATAAACAATAATTTTTCCCAAATGCCATTATAAGGAATTTTAAAATAAATAAAGTTCAAACATTTTTTCCTGTTATTTTAAAAACTTGCAGACAAGTTATCCTTACAATGCAAATGCATATCAAAACTTGTTGTTATCTATTCCTAAGAAAAATATCATAACTCTTAAGCAACAGCTCAAAATTCAGATCACCGAACCATACGATCGAAATCCATCTTCGCAATCTGAATCAACATATTCTTCCTTTAAGCTTCCTCTTTTCTTTGATTCTTAAAACATCAACATGTGACCTAGTCACATCATGTATAAGAATCTCCAAATAGGAACTTAATAGAGTCAAATAGTGGACTTTACCCGAAGTAGAGTCAAACTTTTGACTTTATATTCTCATGATATTTCAGGCAAATAGGGCAGCTTCGCAACTAATGCCCCTTCCTTTGGCAACAAAATATGGACCCTTTGGGAATGGTACACAAGACTATCTCAGACTTAGCCTTTCTCTTGACCATTTGGTCAACCAAGTTGACCATGGACGATCCCTTTCCATTGGGAAGAGAAAGCTTGTCTGGATTTCCAATGTTACCATTGTCAATGTCCATGGAAGTTTGGGAAGTCGATCTTCTAGTCAAACTTGCTTTATAGGTGCTCCAAATCCTTGTTGATTCAACACCATCAAGCAAATAGATAAGATCATTAAGGGTCATGTCATAGTTTGTTGCATAGTAGTCGTTAAAGAACTCACTATGTGACTTAGAAAGTGATTGAAGAACCTAGTCAGCAACCAACTTCCTCAAGACTTTGACACCCAACTCTTCCGGCTTGTCAATATGTGACCTCATCTCCAAGATGTGAGCACACATAGACTTTTCTTGCCAAGAGTGCTTGAGTGACCTTGAATTATTCAAGAACTTGTGGGTAAGGGAGAATAATTAGAGGAGGTGGAGGATTTGAAGTATGATTTCCATGATCCAACCAGAAGACATCATCTTCATTAGGGAAGATCATAGTTGTCTGAACCATACATCTACAATGGGAGATATTCAAGTTAGTTGATCTAAGTCCTTAATATAACACCCAATATGAAATATTAAGGCTAGGACCGAACACAATATTTTATAACTTGGAAGAGGTATGTCGTAATCCAGGCTATTAAATATTTGAAGGTAGGTGAATGAAGATTCACCAATTTCCACCATGAAAACGAAATGCATTATTAGGTTTTAATTGGTTTTGAAACTCCTAGATTCTTTTGAGATTCATTGAACTTTTCAATGACATGTTTCAATCTCGATTGTGCCCTCTCAAGTTTGTGACTGGGATGCTGAGGATCACAAACAAGGTGTGAATAACCATGCAAAGATACTTGGTACTCTTAATTTTTATCACCTAATTGATGTGCCGGTTAACCACACACGCTTCACCGATCTATGATAAACCTTAAGCCACCCTTTGCCTACCTTGTTAAATCCAAGTTAGTGTGTTAGTTAACCACACACGCTCCACTAACGACTTAAGCAAGGTGCAAAGTGTTATTTCATCGGTTAGCACCAAATTCACATTTTCCTAAGTAACTAAGATTGGGAATTTATAAGTGTTTAGTTACTTAGTATTTATCATTATACTTTTAATGAAGGGAGAATTAGAGTCCTATCAAACCCGTTCGGCTAACGACCCTCCACTAGTCAAGGAAGCAGTAGGTGAGAGTGGACACCCATTAAACTGCGATTTTATAGGCAGTAAACTTATACCCCCATTATAGACCGGCTTCGTGAATGAGGCATACTAACGGTAAGACTGACTTTGTTCTTATACATATATATAGCTATTACTATTACTATTATAATAGTATAAGGGTTGAATTTTAACTTTTAAAATTCTAAGGGTTTAACTTGGAATTAAAGTATTCATAGGGGGAAGCTTTACAAATTCCAAAACTTAAGTTTTGAACAATTCAAAAACTTTTCAATTCCATAACTTATGAGTTTAAAGTAGTTTTAATGGAAAAACTCTTCAAGTTCCATAACTTGAGGACAAGTTATGAAAGACTTTAAAGCATTTAAAAATGAGACACTTCATTTTTTATAACTTATCGAAATCTGATGAGTTTTAAAAAACATAAATGTGACTTTTCATATAACTTGAGGACAAGTTACAAAAACACATATTATGAACAAGATTTCGATCAATTTGGATCGAAAAAAGATTATCACATAAATTTTCTATGAATCTAAACTAACTCATAAGAACAAGATAATTCAAATCAAACAATTTTCATGAAATCAGCCTAACCATTAAACTAATACAAAACATGAATCTATTCACAATTATCTTTGAAATTGGATTAGCGTGAACATTACCACATCAAAAACAAGTTTCAAGTTCAAAAACAGCTTAGGGTAATGTTCCTACTCCAATTCCAGGTAAAAAACTCGAATATATGTTGTCAGGGGCTCGAACTCGCCGAGTGCAAGAACCAACTCGATGAGTTGGATGAATTTACACCTGGAATCGTCGAGTCCCCTATCCAGAAAACAAAAAATTCGATTTTTCCAGCTTTTTTCAGCAATTTGCATCAAGTATAATAGAAAACAAGACTTGGCTCTGATACCACTGATGGGTTTTAGTATACTACAACATCCTATGGTGCACATACAACCCTAAATACCTTGGATCTATGTTTTCACTAATTATACATGCAAATGGATTCCAAGGCACTAAACCTATAACTAGCATGCATTTTCATATACCAAATAAGATACTACTTAGATTTACATACCTTTTGTGTTGTAGCTTGATTCCATGGAGCTTAAGAGCCTAGTGCCCCAAGTGTGACACCTCAAATGGTTCGCACAACACCACCAACAACTTGGAATAACTTGAGAGAGAAGTTCTTATGCTCAAATCGGCTAGCCCTCATATGTGAATCCTTAGGGCCAATTTCTTTAGCCATGAGGTCCTTATATATTGTGGCTATTAGGGTTAAACCATGTAACTCATGACCTTCCGTATTCTTCAGGCTCCATGGGTTAAAACCTCCATGGAGTATCCATGGGATACTCCATGGGTTTAGCCCAACATGAAGAACTATGGATCATAAGCCCACATATATAAGAATGAATGATTTACACAATCAATCCCCATATATTTAATTAGTGTCTTTTGATCACATAATTCATTCCAAATTAATTCTTGATCAATACTAATTAAATAATATGATTTCATATTAATATATTAGAACTTATAATATATTAACAAATCATAAATATCCTTTTCTCACAAAAGTCTATCCAAATTGTTCCGATGCCACGCAACCCTAATGGAGCATGCCAAATCGGGTCAGGTACATACCAATAATAGTTATGAGCTTAGACATCTAATCCAACACCAATAACTCTACAAAGAGAGACGTGAGCCAATTCCAGTCAAAAAAATTCCGAAAAATATATTTCTATCTTTCAAAGCTATTAGAACTTATCGCCTTCCGAACCAGGCATCCTTCAGAACTATTCGTAGATTGCCTGAACATATGTTGGCCACCCTAACATCTGAGTCCATTTACTTGAAACATCATTTGGAGACTTCAATTGTGTATAGCCCTATATATTTTACCCCTGTCTCCATTTAACCCACTTCAGATGTGGCCAAGCCAGCCTCCACTGGCGGATAGAAAAAGAAGGCTGCCAAAAGAAAGACCTCTCCCGCTAAACCAAGAACCAAAAAGAGAGCCAAAGTTGATAGTTTCGCTCAACAGGAATCTATCAAAGACATTCAGACTTACTCTTGTCATGCTCTCACCCCACCTACCTACTCTTCTAAAGTACCCTTCAGAGTTTCAAAATCAATTGCACACACTCGCGAGGAGTCTCCTCATAATCTACCCTCACCTTCCCAACAAGGTGATGCCAATGTTGAACATAGTTCCTTGCACCCCCTGGAACACACCCACGAGTTACATCGGATATCCCCCATTCTTCTTCTGCACAAGCACGATTCGAGGTCCTTGCCTCAGATCTTAAGCATTCTGAAGTTAGAGTAGTCCCTTCTACCTCGGATGCAACTACTGGTCTAATACCTGGCAAAGGTAAAGGACAACCAGGCACTGGCGATATCAATTGGTTAGATTTTGTTACTAAGGCTCACATCAAGCATCCATAGCTCACTCGATCACAGGTCGAAGCCACTCTCATTTCCATGAGGAACAGAGCCATTCAAAGCAACCTTCCATTTGTTACTCCATCTGATGAAGTCACTGACCAGGAGTTTTCTTCAGGAGAGACTCTTTAAGAAAAAATTCCGAAGTCCTCCCATCATGATACATTGCATCCAGATCCTGATGAGTAACACTAGTTAGAATTCATGTTTGATGACGATAGTGTCTCCATTGCTGCTCCTCCTATTCTCTCATCTTTTCACATTTTGTAGAAACCATCTTCATCCAGGCATGCTTATGACTTCGGTCTCTCATCATCTTCATCCGAGCCAGTTGATGAAGATATTCATATTGATGATCAAGCTCACAATATTCATGGAGGTGAAACAGAAGAAAATCCTTCCAAGGATGATCAAACAACTAACAATCCAAACCCTTTTGAACCTCCAATCCACCAATAGAGTGACAAAGTTTGAGAGTTCCACCTCTAACACGGGATAATCAACTGAAAACTATGTTGATCCCTTTGCCTTGTTGGAACTCCGAGACAATGTCTCTGCTTCAGTCTCCAAAGTTGAATCATTGGACAATTCAGTTGCCCAACTTGACTCTAAGCTTGATGCCAAAGTGTCTGGTTTTGATACTAAGCTTGATGCAATTCTCCTCTTACTCTCGAAAGTCAAGAAACCAGGGCCCTCAAATCAAGAAAGGGCTCAACAGCTGGATCAACTCATCTCCCTCCGACTCAAGCACACCATTGAGGAGGTTCAGAAAAAGTATAATTTAAGTCTTGATCACTATCTCGACACCATCACCACCATGCTGAAATTTTTTCACTATGATATGATAAGTTCCACCAATGAAATGATCAAACATATGCATGTCCACCATGAAAAGCAGAATCATAGAATGAAGAAGGAGATAAAGAAGAAAGACGAGATGAATCTTATCATGCAACAAGTACTCATCAAACTCCTTCGATCCTGCTGGAATATTATGGATGTTCCGAACAACAAGTTCGATGTATCATTGTCCAAGCTTGCCACCTTAATCGACCACCTCAAAGCTTAGGGTCCAACTGTTGAAGCCTATGACGCCCTTACCTTGCAGATGAACACCAACTTTTAGAAGGTGTTTGATCGACTCTTGGAGTTTCAACATTCAACTTTTCTTGCCTCGGTTGCCAGGCCATCTGATGCAAGAGGGGGAGAAAGCACCGGTAAAAGAGATCACTCTATTTCTTGGATGCCCGCCTCAAAGTTCAAACTTAAAGATGATTCTGATGATGATTATGTTTAGATCATTCCAACAGGTTATCCATCTGGTGATGATGACGATGATGAAGATGACAAGTAAATCACCAATGTTGTGATAGGAATTCAAGCTCTAAGAAAGTTTTTAGCCAAAGTTCTTTCCGAGGAAGAGCAAAGGATATGGTATGTTGTCTCATGGCCATCATCCCTACCTGACATACTACAAAGAAGCCGTGAAATGGCTAAGGCAAAGACCAAGCTGGCAATTGAAGCTTTCTGAGCCACCCAGTCAATGTTTCCTCTAGTTCCCTCTCCAAGAATAGGTTCCATCGATGAAGGTTCTCCACTTCAGAAACCTAGCAACATTCCTGAAGAGCCCCTTATTCCTCCTCTAGAGTTTACCATCGATGAAAACATGCAGCATGTCATCTCAAATCTCAACAAGCAATAAGACAAAGGTAAGACAAACCACTAAAAAGTCTGAAGGTTGGTCCTAGGCTCAAATAGATCAAGCCCTAGCAGAGATCATCCAAATTCATGCTCTCAAAGACAATCCCAATCTAATGTTAGGGCTTTCCCCACTCTTCAGAGAAGGAATAATCCATGACTTGGACATAGTGCCATTCATGTATTATAATCTACCAACCCTGGATTTGAACCAGCTCGATCTTCCTATCTCTCCATACAGAAAGTTATATATCAAATTTGCTCCTCTCCACCCTGAAGATGATCCTCAAATGATCATAAAAACCGAAAGAGACCGATTGAAGATATTCTACTCCTTGAATGCACGTCCCCAAAAAGAAGTGTGGTCTCGGAAGAGGATTACTAAAATATCTGGGTTCGGAAGAAAGGTTTTGTCAAAGTTTAATTTGGGCTGTCTTTTGCATCGTTACTATGTATATCAGAGCAAGTCAACACAACCCAGCATCTCGGACGCTGACTTCCCCTCGATCAATCCAAATGACATCTTGACCATTGCTGCTTATTTCCGAACTCGTCAAGATAGTCAGATGAGCATTACTACTTATAGTGCCGCTATGAATTATCTAAAGGATTATGTTGCATAATTTTGCAGATGTGACTTCGAAATGGCTCATTTATTCGGAAATTAAAGGTTCTTGGCAAAACTTGACTTCAAGCTACCTGAAGCTGAAATATTGGTAGAAGAGTCAATCGATGAACCTGTGTTGGGTACATCTACTTAAAAAAGAAGACAAACAATAAGGATTTCTTCCAAGTCCTAGACAAGCATCTTGTCCCCTCCAAAGCTCTTCAAAAGTTAATAAAAAATGCAGCTAAGTCAGATGCCCCTGAGCATGCGAAGTCCATGTTTATAAGTCAACTTCAATGGTATCTTGATGTCCGAGATTAGTTGTACAGAGCTCATGTGTTCATCCAAGAGGAAGCCAACTAAGCTGACTAGATTGCTAAGTTCACTTAGGGGGATTGTTGGAACCAGAAAATTGAACCTCTAGCAATCACAACTATTAAAGATCTGAAGTCAGCAGTGTCCGAGATTATGTGAAGTCTGAGATGTAGACAGTTTCCGAGATGAAGGCTATTTGGAGATGGAGAGTAGAACCGTATCAGTTAGTCTGTTTGAAAATTTATTATTTCTTGTCTTATTCATGATGTCACGTTTCATAGGACATATCTTTATATATCTTTTAGATGATCTGTTGTCCATAACTATTTATTATCCAGTCCTAGGAATGTATCCAAGTTTGTACAATGTTCCTCCTTAGCCTATATATAAGGAGTGATTTGAATGACAATAATTCCATGCATTGTTATTCCAAAGATAGAAAAAAATACCTTGGATTTACTTTTATTTTTCTCTTAAGTAAATATCTTTCATAAACATTCTTCTTGTTCATTTATTGTCTTTACATTGCTTATAATCCTAGTCTCTTCATTTAATATTGTGTACTTTGTTGAATATTTCATTCATGTCCTAACTAGTATTACCAGATTCGACTGGAACATTCAACTAAGAACAAACATTGATCTTAAAGATTAACTCAAGGTTTGAGTTTTCAAACCTTGTCCTTGCGTAATAGTTTCTTTAACTCACAGAAAGTTAGCAAGTCAAGGATGGTATGGGTAGACAGCAGCCTGAATGAGCCGAATTTTAGTTCTGATAGGGTTCTGGGGAGGACCGTCTGAGTGACCCAAGTTGGAGATGTGCAAACACTACCCTGGGTTAGTTACTACAGCAGACTTCAAGGACGAAGTTTAAGTCAAATGGAAGAGAATTGTAACATCTTATTATGAGGCACTTTCATTGTTGACCCTTATATTGAGATTTATTGCATATTGGCCCCTAAGTAAAAGATAGAGTGATAAAGGGCCATTGTGGCATTTTGGTAAAATCATACTTTAGGAGTACGCTGAGCGTATGTGTGTACACTAAGCATACTAAGGTGCACCTTAGTGTGTTGGCCGTACACCTCGTATGTAGGGCATATGTGAGGTTCATGCAAACCCTAATTTTTAGGGTTTTGCTCATATTTAAACATCATTATAGCCTCACATATCATTCTTATTTAGCCTCTTTCCTTTGAAATCGATCCCAAGGAAAACATAAAGAGAAAGAGAGCATTTTGGAGACTTTGGGGTGATTAAAGGTGTGCTTAAAGAAGAAGAGAGTGGTGTGGAGAGCTCGGATTTTGGGAAGCACTTTGGATTTGAAGTTTTCTCGTTGCTTGCAACCTCCAGGAGGTATAAAGCTTGCAACTTTACCACTCCATCTTGTAGATATTGACATTTCAGTCTTTTAACTCACTTTTTGTCCCAAAATGGTGATTCTTGAGCATGACGTGTTCTTGACTCATTAAGCCATCCTTTTCAGACCTTAGGACAAGTCTTGAGTCATAAAATGGGGTCTTAATGTTAGTATTGCTCTACGAATTCTTTAGAAGGTCTTAATGTATTAAGTTGTTGAGTTAAGCACTTAATGGGCATGCAAAGTCATAAAGTTGGAAACTTTATGACTATTGAGGATGATTTAGCCTTGGATTAGGAAGTTGGATGTAAGTGCTTAAGGCATTAAGCTCTTCACGTGATTTTGAGGAGACTGGGCGTACGCCCTGCGTAATCTGAGTACACAGCGCGTACGTTGTCTACCTCCTCGATGGTGGTCAATGCTCGAGTACGCCCCACATACCTTTGGAGTATGCCCTGCGTACGCAATCTGTGTTGACTTGGCAGAGTTGAATTGGTTGGGTTAACTCAAGTGACTTTTACCATGTTTGATCGAGGGGTATTTTGGGAATTTAGATGGTGTTTGAGAATTGGTCATTTGGATGGATAGGTGACGGTTAAAGTTGAGATTCGGAGTTGAGAGCTCGTCAGCTATTGTTCAGAATATGAAGTGAGTTTTTCCTCACTGTATTTTCGGGTCGAAGACACCAAGGTCAGCCCATTGGATTGATATCCTGGTTTACTGTATGTTGTTATGTTGCAGTGATCTGTTAGACTTGTATCCTACCTTATAGGATTTTTTCTATTTGGTAGAGCCTGTAGATCTCCCTGTTTTTCTGTTGTCTGATTATATGTTTATATATGTTGTATATATCGATATATTGTGTTAGGTTGAGGTTATACTAATTTGTGTTGTAGCCAACAAACCAGGAGCATTCCAAGTATGAGCTGAGGTCTGGTTAGTATGCCAGACTCATATTAGGGGCTCGAGAGCATTCTAGATACGAACTGAGGGTCGGTTGGTATGCCAGACCATACTAAGGGTGTCACAACTAGCATTTTTAGCTAGGTAATTCTATTCTCATGTAAGCATCATCTATTGTAAGGCATGTACTCTAAGTGAATATCATACTCAACGCTTAAATCAAAATCATCCATTTGAATTGAACCTCACTAAAGAAGCCCATAACCTAATACAATACGTTTCATATAGTCAACTATGGGTTGAAAACCCTAGAAATTCCGGTTCAAGTTAATATGGACTAGGATCCTCTTATTGGGCCTAATGGACCAATAAACTTTCAATTTGAATATTTTGGGCTTAGGAACCCTATTTGGGCTCTAAGTGGACCCATATCCATGAAATTAAGGTATCTTGGGCCACATGGGCCTAGAATAATCCATCTTATTTTCTAATGGGCCATGATGGGCCATAACTAGTTTCATTAGCCCTAATGGGCCATAAACTACATTATTGGGCTTCTATTGGGCTGTCAACACCAATGAGAGCCCAATGGGCCGAAAACCATCCAATTGGGCCTTATGATATCGGAATCAAGCAAGTAGGGCCCATAACTTTTCCTTTCTCCAAAAATCTCGGCCCACACACACACACATATGTATATATATATATATATATATATATATATATATATATATATATATATATATATATATATATATATATTGGTAAAAAAATGAAGAAATCAAGTAAATTACAAGCTTGACACCTAATTTCTGTTTAGTAGTAATCTAGGCTAGGATTTCTTAATCCATCATGTAATAACCAAAATCAACTCCCTCCCGTCTCTTCTTAATACTCAGCTGAGAGCACCCACGAACACGTACATTTTCACTTTCAAACTCTCTCATAATTCCTCTCAAGCTCAAGGAAAATTCCCTCATTTCCCTTGCCATTTTCATGACTTTGGTGTGTGTTTTCAAGAGGTTTTTCATCAAGTTCATCACTCTTGGTAAGTCTTTTCTTAAACCTATGGTCTAACTTCAATATTTCATCAAAAATCTCTTCTTTACCCACATCATTTCATGATCTATACTCTTCAACTTCATAGATTTCGAAAACCTCCTCAAGGAAGCTCCTAGGGCTGAAAATCTTCTTCAAAATCTTCATCAAACCGAGAAGAACAACCTAAAGTGAATTCATACCCCTTGTTTTTCGGTTTTACTATGTTTTAGGGGAGGATACAAGTTGCTTATGTGATAGATCTATGTATTTGTGCATGTTATGTGTGTTTTCTAAGTTATATATTTGATTATGTGAAAAAACTTCATAGATCTTGAAAACTCTATCAAGTCTTGACAATATTTGTATACTAAAACACTTTTTGCAACTTACCATAAGGATGAAGGTGTTAAACATGTTAAGGATGTTGAAAAACTAAAAATCTAGTAAAGGGACATTTTTGACAAATGAACAAAAAGATGAGGTTTTTATGATACTTACGGTTTTTCAACGACCAAAGAGTCATTTTTGTATAAAAATGGGTTTTTACGATATTATGGTTTTAAAAAGGGCCAAAAGAGTAAATTTTTCACAAAATGGGCTTAAATTGGGCCTTAACGGTTTTATGGGCAAAAATTGGAAAAATTATGACTTTTGTGGATTTAATTGTCAATTTAAACAAATTTGAGCCAATGATGTTGTGTTTCGGTTAAAAAGGGCTGAAAATGCCAATTTTATTAAATTGGGCAAAAAGTGTATATTTTTATATAATTGGTCCGAAAATGTCAATTTTCATGATATTGGGTCGAAAATGCTATTTTTAACAATAGTGGGCTAAAAATGTCATTTTATTTGAAATAAGCCCATAAATGTAAACTTTTGGTCTTAAGGGACCTAAAGTGTCAATTTTATCAAAAATATGCCTAAATTGTAGGCTTGTTCGGCCAAAAATGTCATCATTACAACAAGTGGCTCTTTTTATGTCATTTTAGAAAACAATCGAGTTAAAACAAACAATGTAATAACAACCGAACTAAATACATCGATTACATGTTTATTGGGCCTTAGTGTCCCATTTACATGCTTGTTAGAGCTGGATTATACATTACATGTTTATTAAGCCTTAGTGTCCCATTTACATGCTTATTAGGCTTGGATTATACATTACATGTTTATTAGGCCTTAGTGGCCCATTTACATGCTTATTAGGCCTGGATTATACATTACATGTCTATTGGGCCTTAGTGGCCCATTTACATGTTTATTAGGCATTGATTATACATTACATGTTTATTGGGCCTTAGTGGTCCATTTACATGCGTATTGGGCCTGGACTATACATTAGATGTTTATTGGGCTTTAGTGGTCCTTCTACATGTCTATTGGGCCTCGTACATTCACATACATACTCGTTGGACCTTTCAAATATAAAAACGAACACGGAAACATTATACATAACATAATACAATCTTCATGTAAAATCAGTTAAGAATCTAGTGAGACATGTTGGTTGACACCTCTCGAGTGTACGATCATAGCCTGTAGTTATAACCAGAGTCTCCTGGAGGGAGAGCGAGAGTTTGTATATAAGATCTATACGGGTTGACACCCCACACCTGAGATGTTCGCTATAGTTGGACTAGGCCAATCTTGGGTGATAAACCTTACCTTAAACAAGTTGGCGCCTGAAAACGCCTAGACAGGCAAATTCGTCATAATCAAGCACGGTTAAAAGGGCTCACATAGAGATTAACTCCACCACAATTTTACGGAACATATGTAAAATCTTGACGATATGAAAACATACATACACTGATATTCGGTCTTAGGTTTTGAGACCACGACACTTTTATAAACAGAAAATATCGGATTTTCTGGGGAAATATACAATTAAACAATACCTTCTCCTTACAACAGAAAATACATGATCTTTTTCCGGATTACATTTTTTTTATTACATTCCAAAAAAACAGAAAACACACATGCATTAGTACTTGATTTTGACACATCACTTTCAAACCATTTTTCAGAAAATATCAGATTTTCTGGCATTCTTACAAACAATACAAAGCTTTTCATTCAAACATGCTTATGAACTCACCAACATTATATATGTTGACATTTTCAAAATAACTTGTATTCACAGGGAATTGTTAAGCGGAAAGGTCTACAAGAACATGTGGAATTTGTCGTATTTTGTTATCATCATACATTGAATATTTTGGCATGTAATCTATGATACTATACTTGATGTAAACAATGATGGTTGTATTTTGATATGTATGATGATGGTGTTGTCTTGTTTCAATTATATACATTGTTATGATATTACAAGATGAAGTCACCCACGCCCACGGACGTTTCCGCCGTCTGGTTCGGGGTGTGACAGAGGGCTTGAAGGTATTTCAGTCTGACGACTGAGTGGACCTACAGTATATTAGCATTCCAATCTGATGACTGATTGGGCTAGGGGTAATCCATACATAAGTTGTGGGCCCTGAGGGCAAGCTAGACTTATGTTGTGGACTCAGGAGCAAGCCAGATATGAGATGTGGGCCCGATATGCAAGCCAGACTTATACTGTGGGCTCAGGGGTAATCCAGTTGTTTAGTTGTGGACCTAGTGTATGTTGTTATTTGTTATGTTTTCGTGATGGTACTTTGGGGGAGCTCAATAAGCTTCTTGCTTATAGTTTTAGTTTAGTTTCAAGTACTTCAGAGGACCGTGGCAAGGAGAAGGCTTGACCGTACAAATCCTCGGTTTTACAACTAACTGGATCTTGGGAGACTCTGATTTTAAATAATGTTTAGGAAACAATGCTTTGTAAACACTTCTTTTAGTAAATGGATTGTTTTGAAAAGTTTAAATTTGTTGTAATTTTTGGGATGTTACACTTCCATCCAAAACTTCTAGAAGGGCTTTAGGAACCCTAATGTTCCCTAAAAATGAAAACTTTATGGACATGCATGCCCCTGCATGTCTTTTCCTAAATCTAGGTTCAAAGATGCAAAATGACCTAAGATCCAAGCAAAGTCTTCAAACCACCACCAATTCCTAAATCTATGAGATATGATGCTCAAGGGACTTAGAGAAACCATAAAGTTGCAAACTTTATCTCGTCAAACCATACCAACCACATCAAAGGGACCAAATCTTGACATAAAACCCATATCTAAAGAGGACAACATTAAAATATTGAAACTTGAGGACTTACAAAGAGTCTAGAAGATGCACACAAGTGAGGGAAAGGTCGCTTGGGGAAACTATGCACCACAACTTCTTATCCTTCCTTCAAAACCACCAAAATTTGCATGAATGAGCTCAAAAGCTTCAAGGGAGCTAGGGTTTAGCCAAAGGGTCGTTTGGAGATGTTGGAGACTGAGGGATAAGGAAACCCTAGCCACTTAACTCTTTTAAATAGGATCTAAGTCCGAAATTAGTGTGTTACACCTGATGAGGTGTCTCGTCATGACCATACAGTGTCACGTCATTACAATCAAAAGACCCCCTCCCCCCGGCGGGCGAAGAACGCGAACTTGTCACGATGTGACAGTGCTTTCCTCATGTCGTGACCCATCCAAACACCCAAATTTGCTTTCATGTTCATACTTCAATAATCAGGATATTACATGTGACAATTAGGGGGGGGGGGGTAAAACCATAAAACATTTCATGATTTCTTTGTCAAAAATGTAACTTCCAAAAATACAACCCAAAATTTTTTGTTTTAATATTACTAAAACCGCAACATCAAGTGTTATATATAGAAACCATGATTCGTATGTCTCAAAATGCCATAGTAAATGATCAATTCAAAATTGAAGTCGATATCATATCAAATTATCTAAATAAAACTCCAAGGATAAAACTACAACTATGGTGTGTGTCATGCCATCAACCCGACTTCTTCCCCTTGCTAGCGGAAGTACCTAAAACCAAAACTGAAACTGTAAGCACAAAGCTTAGTGAGCTCCCCCAAACTACCACAAACCATACAATAACACATAAAGCACATACTGTGCCTTGCCCGCTACATCGGACTGGAAATTCGGAAACTGCATCGGACCGAAGTTCGGATGTCCGGGAACTACATCGGACCGAAGTCCGGAACTAACCAGGGCCTTGCCCTCTGCATCAGACCGAAGTCCGAAAACTGCATCGGACCGAAGTCCGGAAACTGACTGAACATAGCATAGCATAATCGTAATTACTAGCATAAAGACTTATACTACATAGTGCATCAGACCGAAGTCCGGGACATGTAACACAAAGACATGCTTGAATCACAAAGACATCAAGCACACTGAACTACTGCATCGGACCGAAGTCCGGAACTACTGCTGACTAGACGGGCCGGCATTGTGGTCGTAGACCCATTCCTACTGGAAGGAAACTCACCTCGTAACGCTGGCTGCTGAGATGCTAACTCAGAAACTGGCTGACTGCTGCTCCAGAACTCCCCGGCTACAATCCCATAAACACTAAATCAGATACTGATAACTGTTCTCAGGGTAAAATGACTATTTTACCGCTGGTCAAAGTCAACTTTCAGTTGACCGGACTCACAGAGTTAGGCCGCCAACTCGCCGAGTTCCTAACACCTTTTCTATTCCTTTACTCGCTTTAACTCGTCGAGGTGTGCAAAGACTCGACGAGTTCTTCTTCGATACAAACATCAAGCCATCTTCAACTGACTCGCCGAGTTGTATGAGCACTTGTCGAGTCTGAAGAACAACTCGTCGAGTCCCATGCATGCCATTACTATACATTCGATTTTGCTCGATTCCAGTGCATCTAATTCATAGATCTGGGTTCCTAGGACTGGTTTCACACGTAAAGTTTCTAACTTTACGTGCACGCATGCTCATAAGAAGCTCAAATACCCAATAATAAGCTAAAAGAGGAGATCTATGTTTGGAATGGAAATTTAGCTCAATAAAGGTGACAACCTTGAGCTTAAGGAGTTCTGAAATGCTTAGATTTGAACCCCACTCGTCATAACTACTCTTAAATCGACATCAATGTCTAGAAATGGCTAAAAAAACAACACTAGCAAGCTTTTAAAGAGATCTTCATGAAATTAAGCAAAGATTCGAGCTTTATACATCAATGGGAACTGGAATGACACAAGAAACTCGGATCTTCTTTGCTCCTCTTGAAAACCCTCTCCTCTCTTCTTCTTCTAACTCCAAAATACACCAAAATCCTTCAAAAGGTGAGAAATACTCCAAGAATGCTTAAAGGAAGGCTAGGGTTTAGTAAGGGATGTCCAGTGGGTGATGGAGGCTGATTTTGGGCGCATAGAATTGTTTAAATAGGGTGCAAACCCTTGAAATTAGGGTTTCATCCAAACTGGCAGACTTGCCGAGTCCAAGAATATGGACTCGTCGAGTAGCCAACTTAAACCGCATGCAAATCCCGTCTCCACTCGATGAGTCGGGCTACTGACTCATCGAGTACCGCCTTAAGAATTGAAAATTGTTTTATTTAAATCATATACCAAAAATGGGGCGTTACAACTCTCCCCCACTTATCTTAGACTTCGTCCTCGAAGTCTGCTACTGTTGAATCTGAAAATAACTCTGGATAATGCTCCTTCATCTCCTCCTCGGCCTCCCACGTCCACTCTGAACCCTTTCGGTGTTGCCATTGCACCTTCACTAACTGAACCACCTTATTCCTTAAGGTCTTCGTCTTCCGATCTAAGATCGCAACTGGTCTCTCGATATAATTCAGTCTGCTATCAACCTGAATATCCTTCAAAGGTACAACTGCTGACTCGTCCACCAAACACTTACTCAACTGAGAAACATGGAAAGTGTTGTGGATCTGGCGAAGCTCTGCTGAAAGATCCAACCGATAAGCAACCTGACCCACCCAGGACAAAACCCTAAAAGGACCAATAAACTTGGGGCCCAGCTTACCCCGCTTCCGGAACCTGATAACACCCTTTCAGGGTGATACCTTCAGGAGGACCATATCACCCACCTGAAACTCCAAGTTCGAATGCCTCCTGTTGGCGTAACTCTTTTGCCGACTCTGCGCAGTCTGTAGTCTGCTACGTACCTGCTGGATCAACTCTATGGTCTTAAGCACCACCACAGTGCTCCCGATGACTCGTTGACCGACCTCGCCCCAACAAATCGGGGTCCTACACTTCCTCCCGTAGAGCATATCGAAAGGAGGGCGGTCAATACTAGCATGGTAACTGTTATTATACGAAAATCCGCTAATGGAAGATACATATCCCAACTGCCACCAAAATCTAGGACACATGCCCGAAGCATGTCCTCGAGAGCCTGAATCGTCCTCTCGCTCTGCCCGTCCGACTGGGGGTGGAAAGTGGTGCTAAAATGAAGACGAGTCCCCATCTCGTCATGAAACCGCTTCCAAAACCTGGAAGTGAAACGGACGTCTCGGTCTGACACTACCAAAACAGGCACTCCATGCCGTGCCACTACCTCGTGCACATAAATATCGACTAGCTTCTCGTCCGAGATACTCTCCTGAATCGGTATGAAATGCGCACTCTTGGTCAGTCGATCCACTATGACCCAAATCGAATCAACTCCACGTGCGGTCCTGGGAAGCTTAGTGATGAAATCCATAGTGATGTCCTCCCATTTCCACACAGGAATGTCTAATGGCTGCATCTTGTCGTGGGGCCTCTGGTGCTCCGCCTTGACCTTCCTTTAGGTCAGGCATCTCTCCACGTACCAAGCTACGTCCCGCTTCATGCAGGGCCACCAATAATCAGGTAGAAGATCTCTGTACATCTTCGTCGCCCCTGGGTGGATGGAGAAACGAGACTTATGAGCCTCGTCCATCAACACCTGCCGTACTCCGCCCCAGTACGGTACCCATACTCTCCCATGAAGGGTCAACAATCCTCGACTGTCATAGTCAAAGGAAGCTACTCGGCCCACAATCCTCTCACACTTCTGCCTCTCCTCCTTCAGGCCATCAACCTGTGCCTCTCTATTCTGCTCCAACAAGGGAGTAATCATTGTCATCCTCAAACAAATATCCCTGATCGAGCTGCTACCACCTTGCGGCTCAGGGCATCAGCCACTACGTTGGCCTTACCTAGATGATAAAAGATCTCACAATCATAATCCTTTACCTCGTCTAACCATCGGCGTTGTCTCATGTTCAAATTCGGATGATCCATGAGGTACCTCAAACTTTTGTGATTCGTGTAAATGGTACAATGGACCCCATAGAGGTAATGTGTCCAAATCATGAGGGCAAACACCACTGCCCCCTGCTCTAAATCGTGTGTCAGATAGTTAGCCTCGTGAGGCTTCAACTGTCTAGAGGCATAAGCTATCACATGCCCTCGCTGCATCAACACTACTCCCATCCCTGTGATTGAAGCATCACAATAGACTACAAAGTCATCCATTCCCTCTGGCAAGGTAAGGATCGGTGCCTCACATTATCGCTGTTTGAGGGTCTCAAATGCTGCCTGCTGCTCAGGCCCCCAACGAAACACTACCGACTTCCAAGTCAGTCGGGTGAGAGGAACTGCTATCTTGGAAAAATCCTGGATAAATCTCCTGTAGTACCCTGCAAAACCTAGGAATCTCCGAATCTCAGATGGAGATCTCGGGACCTCCCACTGCATCACGACCTCTATCTTGCCCGGATCTACTAGTATACCCTTCTGGTTGACGAGGTGCCCAAGGAACTGCACTTCGTGCAACCAGAATTCACACTTGGAGAACTTCACGAAAAGTATATCCCTCCTTAAAGTCTCTAGCACCTCCCTCAGGTGCTCCTATTGCTGCTCCTGAGTCTTGGAATAGACCAAGATGTCGTCCATAAACACTATCACAGACCGATCCAACATCGGCCTGCATACACGATTCATGAGATCCATGAACGCGGCTGGGCGTTGGTGAGCCCAAACGACATCACCACAAACTCATAATGACTATAGCGGGTCCTAAAAGCAGTCTTCTGCACATCTTCACCTCTGACCCGCATCTGATGATACCCGGAGCACAAATCAATCTTTGAGAACCAAGATGCTCCCTGAAGCTGATCAAATAATTCGTCTATCCTTGGAAGTGGGTAACGATTCTTCACCGTCACCTTATTCAACTCTCGGTAATCTATGCACATACGGTGTGGCCCATCCTTCTTCTTCACAAACAGGATCGGGGCTCCCTAAGGTGAACTGCTCGGCCTGATAAAACCCTTGTCTAAAAGATCCTACAGCTACGTAGACAACTCCTGCATCTCTGGAGGAGCCAACCGATATGGTGCCTTGGCAATTAGATCCGCACCAGGAACCAGATCAATCCTGAACTCAACCTGTCTCTTCGGAGGTATCCCAGGCAAATCCTCTGGGAATACGTCCGGGTAGTCTCGCACTACTAGTACATCGTCGACTATCACCTTGCCTTTCTCCCGGGCATCTAAAACATAGGCGATGAACCCCGCGCAACCCTGCTGAAAGTAGCGCCTCGCTCTTGCTACTGAACAAAGAATCGGTCCGCGCTGTGGCCTCTCGCCCTGAATCACTAACTCTCCCTTACTGGGAGTGCGAACCCTCACTAACTACAGTTCACAATCAATCACTACTCCATTGGGGCTCAGCCAATCCATGCCTACTATAACCTTGTTCCTTCGCAGAGGAATAGGAACCAGGTCTACCGAAAACTGCTCATCGAATAACCGAAGCGAACACCCTTTATGCACTCTTGCGACTCCGACGGTCCTGTCATCAGCTATCTCAACCTCAAGTGGACAATCCAGCTCCCTCGGAGCTCTGCTAAACCTCTTGCTAAGCGCAAGCGAAACAAATGATCGGGTAGCCCCTGAATCAAACAAGACTATAGCTGAAATGATGTTCACTAAGAACGACCCTATATAAAACATATAACCATAAGAAACAATTCATTACAAATAAAGAGATGAAAGGAAGATACATACCCGTCACCACATCAAGAGTTGCTCGTGCCTCCTCTGTTGTCATCTAAAAAGCTCTACTCTTCGCCACTGGCGCCTCACTTCGGCCCTGAAGGCCGTTTGTAATCCTCAATGTTGCAGGGGCAGGTGCTACCACCTTCCCTGTTGTTGCTGTCAAACTCGGACACTGGGAATTTTTATGTCCCCTCTGATTGCAATGAAAGCAAATCAGATCAGATGCTGCGGTGGTGGTAATAGGTGTACAATCTCTACTCATATGCCCGGTCCAGCCGCACTTGTAGCAACCGGCACTACCTGCCTTGCACGCCCCATCGTGCAATCTCCCACACTTGCCACACCGACTGTAGCTCTGCTGTCCTTTGGATCTATGATCGAATACCTTGGGCTTTTTGCCCGAACTCCCAGTGCCAGATGCTGCCTCTGGCTTCCTCTTCTTCTCCATCTCTAAATCAATCTCTCTCTCATGAGCCCTAGCAATCATGTCATTCGGCGCTTTACAGCTGGACGGGCTCACAAACTGGCGGATATCACTCTGCAACATCTCATGATAATGGGCCTTCTTCATTTCCTCATCAGTTGCATTCTGAGGAACAAGAAGAGCCCTCTCCCTGAACTTGGCGGTAATCTCCGCCACTGTCTTTATAGTCTGAGTAGGATCCTGAAACTCCCTGGCTAATTGTTGCACCTCAATAACCGGTGCAAACTCGGCTCTGAACATGGTAGTAAAATCAGCCCAAGTCATCACATCAAGTGCTACGTCATCCCCGATGACATGCCCTATCTCCTCCCACCAATCGCGTGCCTTGTCCTTCAGAAGACAGGATGCTAGTATGACCTTGTCCCCTTCGGGAATCTGCTGGTGTGGAATGCGTTGGAGACATCTGCCAACCACCTAGTACTCGCAATGGGATCCCGCTCCCCATGATAGTCTCGAGCTCCACAAGCTCTAAACTCCCTGAAAAGTGAGTGTGCGCGACCCCATCATAGTTGCCACCTCAGCACGGAATGTGCTCAACCTCTCATCCATCAGCTCCAAAATACCCTCCTTGATCGAACCAAAGATCACAGGAGTCTACTCAAGTATGATACGAGTAATCTCAGAAGAGAAACCCTCCCCCCCCCCCCCCCCGTCTGCTCATCCAAATGCTTGGCCCCCGAGCCAGATCCTGATCCCTTACCCGGCACTTGAACTGCCGCCTGCTGGTCTAGGGCATAAAACCACCATTCTGAAAACACATCATATCAATGTCAGAAACACTGATATATCTCGAGGGATCGTTAGTACTATAGGTTTCCTGGTCTCGCCTCGGCCTTCCTTGATTCAAGTACGAATCCTCTACTTTCAGTAGTATGGGCTCATACTACCTTCCACATCTATCCGTACTTTCCTCAAGAACTACCTCGACTCCACCAAGTCACTTCTACTACTACTGATCTCTGCTACTCTCATCCTACGCTTGCCCTAGGGAAATCTCTAACTCCACCCAAACCAGCCCTTAGCTGCTAAAGACATCCTTGTAGTGCTAACTAGCCATCACCTGAATACCATCACATGTGACGAGGCTCAGATAATCCTTCGAGTAAAGGACTCATCCCTACAACGGCTAGACTCAGACAAGAGCTGTGCAATAGGGCCCAATCCAGCACTTTGAGATTATTCAACCCTGATCACATGTGACATGACGTATTCACTTAATGGCTAACTCCCATCACTCAGAGTCTCACAAAGCACAAAGCAAGCAGCATTCAGACACAGGAAACTACTCAAGCATATCTATCCTCATAACGAGAAACTATACTAGCATACAATGCTAAGCTCATACTATCAGGCATAACCTTAACATGCTATCCTACTACTGTCTACTCAATACTAGCATTTAATTCTCATAAAGTTGAAGCACATATATCAGGCACATAAGGCATCCTTCTAGATCCTTAGTCCTATTCTAGCATGCTGTCCTACTATAACTGAAAATGATAATCATAACATAAACTTGTATGGGTAATTTGGGAGTACTTACTTGAGCTCAGCTGATCGCATGCACCACACCCTTTTCTCTTCTTAAGAAAACTCTTTTTCTTTCTAAGTTCTTTTTCAAAAATTCTTTTCGAAAATGTTTCTTCCTTTTGAAAATCTTTTACCATTTCCTTAGTTTGAGTTCAGACACACCTAAAAGTGTGCCCGAATCCCTCAAACCAAGGCTCTGATACCAACTTGTAACATCCAAAAATACAACCCAAAAAATTTTTGTTTTAATATTACTAAAACCACAACATCAAATGTTATATAATGAAACCATGATTCATATGTCTCAAAATGGCATAGTAAATGTATCAATTCAAAACTGAAGTCGATATCATATCAAATTATCTGAATAAAACTCCTAGGATAAAACTGCAACTATGGTGTGTGCCATGCCATCAACCCGAGGTCTTCCCCTTGCTAGCGGAAGTACCTGAAACCAAAACTGAAACTGTAAGCACAAAGCTTAGTGAGCTCCCCAAAACTACCACAAAACATACAATAACAAATAAAGCACACACTGGGCCTTGCCAACTACATCAGACTGGAAATCAGGAAACTACATCAGACCGAAGTCCGGAAACTACATCGGACCGAAGTCCGGAAACTGCATCGGACCGAAGTCCGGAACTAACCAAGGCCTTCCCCTCTGCATCGGACCGAAGTACGGGAACTTCATCAAACCAAAGTCGGTAACTAACCAGGGCCTTGCCCTCTACATCAGATCGAAGTCCGGAAACTGCATTGGACCGAAGTCCGGAAACTGACTGAACATAGCATAGCATAATCATAATTACTAGCATAAACACATATACTGCATACTGCATCGGACCGAAGTCCGGGACATGTAACACAAAGACATGCTTGAATCACAAAGACATCAAGCACACTGAACAACTACATCGGACCGAATTTCGGAACTATTGTTGACTAGACTGGCCGGCATTATGGCCATAGAACCGTTCCTACTAGAAGGAAACTCACCTCGTCACGCTGGCTGCTGCTCCGAAACTCCCCGGCTACAATCCCATAAACACTAAATCAAATACTGATAACTGTTCTCAGGTTAAAATGACTGTTTTACCCTAGTCAAAGTCAACTGCCTGGTCAAAGTCAACTTTCAGTTGACCAGACTCGCCGAGTTGGGGTGCCAACTCGCCGAGTCCCTAACACCTTTTCTAATCCTTTATTTGATTAAACTCGTCGAGGTTTACAAAGACTCGACGAGTTCTTCTTCGATACAAACATCAAGCCATCTTCAACTGACTCGCCAAGTTGTATGAGCACTTGTCGAGTCTGAAGAACAACTCGTCGAGTCCCATGCATGCCATTACTATACATTTGATTTTGCTCGATTCCAGTGCATCTAATTCATAGATCTGGGTTCCTAGGACCGGTTTCACACGTAAAGTTTCTAACTTTACGTGCACGCATGCTCATAAGAAGCTCAAATACCCAATAATAAGCTAAAAGAGGAGATCTATGTTTGGAATGGAAATTTAGCTCAATAAAGGTGACAACCTTGAGCTTAAGGAGTTCTGAAATGCTTAGATCTAAAGCCCATTCATCATAACTACTCTTAAATCGACATCAATGTCTAGAAATGGCTCAAAAAACAACACTAGCAAGCTTTTAAACAGATCTTCATA
Organism: Lactuca serriola; assembly: GCF_051521515.1. Classification (NCBI taxonomy): domain Eukaryota; kingdom Viridiplantae; phylum Streptophyta; class Magnoliopsida; order Asterales; family Asteraceae; genus Lactuca; species Lactuca serriola. The sequence goes on along the minus strand of NC_136410.1, from coordinate 122,398,295 downwards.
AAATTAAGCAAAGATTCGAGTTTTATACCTCAATGGGAACTGGAATGACACAAGAAACTCGGATCTTCTTTGCTCCTCTTGAAAAACCCTCTCCTCTCTTCTTCTACTAACTCCAAAATGCACCAAAATCCTTCACAAGGTGAGAAATACTCCAAGAATGCTTAAAGGAAGGCTAGGGTTTAGTAAGGGACGTTCAGTGGGTGATGGAGGCTGATTTTGGGCGCATAAAGTTGTTTAAATAGGGTGCAAACCCTTGAAATTAGGGTTTCATCCAGACTGGCAGACTCGCCGAGTCCAAGAATATGGACTTGTCGAGTAGCCAACTTAAACCGCGTGCAAATCCCATCTCTACTCGACGAGTCGGACTACTGAATCGTCGAGTACCCCCTTAAGAATTGAAAATTGTTTTATTTAAATCACATACCATAAATGGGGCGTTACAAAAAAATTGCATCACCTTCTATTTTTTATGTCCACATACATCCCAACAAAACGGAAAATCGAAACAAATGATTCACACCATAAATAACGTTATACGCATACTTCTCTTTCAATCTCATCTACCACCCCATTTTTGGGTTGAAGCTCTCCACATGGCAACATATTTACTCAAGATTATTCCATCCACCCCCGTTCACAATGACACGCCATTTTTCATCTTTACAAACATCATCGATCATATTCAAACTTTAATGTCTTTGGTTGTATTTGCTATCCACACCTCATCACCTACCACAAACTTCAACCACGAACCACTCCATTTAATTTCCTTGGTTATCCATCTCTTTATAGAGGCTTTCATTGCTATGATCTTCCCATAAAATTATCATTTCTCTTCATTTTATTTTTTATGAAACCGTTTTCCCATACAGGTATGTCACGCCTAACGACCCCCCATCATACGGTGTTCTTGATGATAGCATCAACCCCTCATCATATTTTAACCACATTCTTCACTTACCCTCCCCTCATTCTACCAAAAATACTACCCAACATGTTCGTTTGTTGATCTAAGTGTTGATCTTCCTTCCACCGGGTCAATCAAAAAGTCCACATATGCCTCTTTCTTGGTAGAAACCTTGACGCGCCTAGATATGTCAAAAAGAAAATCTCTAACCAAATATTGTCAATACTTGAAACCCATGAACTCTCTGCAATGAACTGCATGCTCCTCAAATAAGTCTAAACATGCATTGCGAAAAACATGACATCTCTCGTCAACTAGAAATAAAATGACCAGGAGGTAGTGATATCAGAGGATAGGGTGACAACTCATGTATTAGAAACATATGAAATGCTATCACTTTATCAAAAATCCAAACTAGATTTGAATTACCATTTTCATTTAACCTATGATCAATTAACCTCATCCGATGAGCTGATTCAACCGATATGAGTGTTTGAGTGGATTGGAAGAAGGACTAGGGGCGATAACACTTGCAAAGGGTGAGTCGATGAGCAGACAACAACGAGACACAACAATGACAAAGGAGTGTGATGATGATGGCAGTTCTATGGTGGACATTGGTCAGAAAGTAGGTTAACCATTAGATATGCTCTTAAATCAGAATCATTATTAACCTTGAAATAATACTAAAGGATATATGGCTTGAAATAATACTAAAGGATATTTGGCATGTACATTGGTCAGAAAGTATAAACTTTTTACTTTAACAAAACCTTTTTAAATATTTGTAAAAAATTTTATGTTAATGTTTAAGAATTTGTTGTTCAAAATTTCATAAAAATATTTTTACATAAAAACAAATAAATTATACATATCGGTAAACATCAATCTGCACTACAAGGAAAAAGGCAATTAGCGGCAACAAAAGTCGCTGCTAAAGGGTCTCATTGTCGCCAGTGATGGTATTAGCGACGACGCGTCGCCGGTAATAATTCGTTTCTACTGCTCCTCGCTATTGATCAGTTTGTCGCCGCTAAAGAGTAAACTCGCCGCTAATTCCTTTGTCGCCGCTAATAATGAAGTCGTCGGTAATGATAATGCCACCGGTAATAGTGTCGCCTGTAATAACAATTTTGATTTTTTTTTAATTAACGATCTTGATTGATGGTAATTACATAGCAACATTCAATTAAATATCGTAAGTAATACTGTTGCCGGTAATTAATTACATAACAGTCAATTGAATAAAATATCAAAAGTAATAGTGTCGATGGTAATAGTGTCGCTGGTAGTTACATAAAACAGCCAAAAGTTTTACAATTCTAACAAGTAGCAAAGTGTGACAAAAATTGTAATATAGAAATAAAGCTTCTCCCTACATACCATCATCTTCATTCCCATCGTTTCCTCGATTATTCTGTGATTGAAAAAACGAATAAAGCTCATCCCTAAATGTCAGGTCGTTGAGTATTGCTCGAAGATTTTCCAACTACATAACAAATAACAACATATATAAAATTATAAGTTAAATTATCAAATATAAACAAAAACTATTGAAGTACATTGCAATTCAGACAAAAAGCCAAACTACATTGCTATTTCTTGCACTTGGGACAAAAACCCAATTACCAAAGTTTTTAGCAAATACTCACCACAAACCAAAATCACCAAATCAACATGCATTTTATGATGCCAAAGTAGATTACTATTTTTAAATTAAGACAAAAAGCCAAAGTACATTGCTATTTCTTGCACTTGGGACAAAAACCTAATTACCAAAGTTTTTAGCAAATAATCACCACAAAACCAAAATTACCAAATCAACATGCATTTTATGATGCCAAAGTAGATTGAGATTTTTAAATTAAGAAAAAAGCCAAAGTACATTGTTATTTCTTGCACTTGGGACAAAAACCCAATTACCAAAGTTTTTAGCAAATAATCACCACAAAACTAAAATTACCAAATCAACATGCATTTTATGATGCCAAAGTAGATTGTTATTTTCAAACTAAGACAAAAAAACCAAAGTACATTGTTATTTCTTGCACTTGGGAGAAAAACCTAATTACCAAAGCTTTTAGCAAATAATCACCATAAATCCAAAATTACCAAATCAACATGCATTTTATAATGCCAAAGTATATTGCTATTTTTAAACTAAGACAAGAAATCAAAATACATTGCTATTTCTTGCACTTGGGATAAAACCTAATTACCAAAGCTTTTATAAAATAGTTACCACAAAAAACCAAAGTAGACTGTTTTACCTGTGATGGTTGTGATGGCTGTGAAATTAGTGGGAGAGCAGAAGGTTTACAACTGATGCCTCTGATATGGCCACGTCGCTCTCCTAATACTTTCTCAAAAGCAGCTCTTTCTTGAGCGGGTGTTAACTCACTTTCACCTTGACTTTGTTCTAAGAACTTTTCGACTAACCGATTATGTAATTCCAAAAAGTAAGTAACAATTGAGTATAAATAAACACTTAATTATATGATTAAATTATAATTAAATACTTACATATTGTTGTTCCGCCTCGTCATTAACAAATACATCATCCTTATCAGTATGAGCCTTGCGAAATGTTTCCACTCTCTTAAGGTTCTGTTTAACTTTAAGAATTCGATTATATTTTAAATAAATAATTACATGTATCGTACGTTACCTTCTTATACCAAGTACTACTATATGAGCTCGACCCCCCACGATTCACGGTCGTTTGCATTTCACGTATTTTTTTCTTCCTGTCTGAAGCAATTTTGTGTTCGTCTGTTTGGAAATAGGCAACTGTTTTTTTTCCAATTATCAGTATCCATACCCTCTGGAGGGTTGGCTAAAGCTCTCTGGATATCATCATACCCTCCCATTGCCATAAAATATTCAACCAACGTCCTAAGGAAAACATCCATATCCTTACCAGGAGATTTCGGGTCGGGAATCAACAATGTCAACATGAATGATAACTCTTTCATACAAAGCCAGGGTTGCATATTATATGTGGTGAGTATGATCGGCCATGTGCTATGTGGATTACACATGTTTCCAAATGGATTGAAACCGTCAGCTGAAACACCTAGGAGTACGTTACGGGTTCACTCGAGAAGTCGGGGTATTTTTTTATCAAAATCTTGTCAACGTTCCCCATCAACAGGATGACGCATCACACCATCTTCTGAACGTCCAATATTATGCCAAATCATATTTTTGGCAGTGTGCCTCGAACAATATAAACGTCGTAGTCTAGGGGTCACAGGAAAGTACCATAACACCTTATGAGCTACTTTCTTACCCTTGGTGTTTATATCGATCCATCGGCTCTCTTTACAAACGGGACAAACTTGCAATGAATCATGTTCTTTCCAAAAGAGAAAATAATCGTTTTTGCACACATGTATCAACTCATACCCCAGACCAATAGACTTGAGTTTCTTTTTGGCTAGATAATGTGAAAGGGGAACTTTCTTGTCTTTGGGAAATGTTAATTGCAACAACTCAAGGAGTTGATCAAATGAACTATCAGTCCAATTGTTGTTCACGTTGATATGCATTAACTTTGCTAGAAACTCAAGGGAAGAAAAGATGCAACCAAGATACAATTTATTTCCGCTTCTACCAATAACTATGCAAAATCATCATCCACACCGCTACCCCTTGTATTTGAGGTTCCTTCATCGAGGTTGGTATCATTTCTCTTGACTCCCACATCACATCGTCGATTAAATTGGTCATTTCGTTACTTGGCAAGATGACTGGAGGAATAAAAGATTCACCATGATAGATCCAAATTTTATACAACTTACTGAAACCATTTATAAATATATGGCGTTCCACTACAGTTGGGTACTTGAAGTAACGGTTATCACATTTTTCACACGCACATCTGATTTTACCATTACTATCAATGTGTGACTTGGACTTCTCGATAAAAACTTTGAGTCCTGCTTGGAACTCGGGATGGTTTCGATGTAGATTAGTAGTCCAGTTTTTATCAATAAACATGATGTTGCTGAAACTTAATTTTGGGTTTAGAGTTTAGTATACAGAATTAACATTGTTTTTTTTTTTACAATCCATATTTTTTTTACAATTAAAAATATAAAATAAATAAAAAAATAAAATTAAAATTTTACAGTTTAAAAAAATAAAAAATAAAAGGGTCAAAGATCCATCGAATCAATTAGAATTAAAAAAAATAAGAAAGTTAAAATTAAAAATTTTTTGTTTATGTGTTTTTTAATTAATTTTAATTACAATTATTTGTAATTTATATAGCCAAAAGTTGTAAGTATTAAATAAAATAGTCAAAGATCCAACGAATCAATTTTTTCCACACGTTTATTTTATTTATAGCAGATGTACAAATATACCCATGATTATTGAAAAATAAATTGTTTGTTTCTTTTAATATGTTTAGCGATTAGTTTTTATTGAATAAAAATTAAATAAAGCAAAATTAATTTTATTATGTTGTTGTGTTGTTCTTTTTTACCGTCGAGATTAAAAAATATATTTATAATTTATTTATAGCATTGTATAAATATGTTGCAAATAAAATTTTAAAAAACTAAAAAAGACATGAAAATATAACAATTTCTAACTTTTGTTTTAGTTAAAATTTGTTTTAGTCAAAAGGAGGAATCAAACTTACCAAATAAATTTAAAAATGTCATTGACTTCTCTTTCAAAAAATAAAAAAAAAATAAAAAATAAAAAAAATAAGTGTGATATTGACTTTCTAGGTTTGGAGCTAAAAAGTTAAGAAATGAACTTTCTACTATTGATATATAAGTTTTGGAACTTATTGGTTGATGTATAATTTTTGGAACTTATTGGTTAATTTAGGGTTGGTTTGGGAACAAACTAGAAATTTTCTAGTATTCGTATATAAGTTTTTAAACAATTTTATAATATTTTTTTATGGGTGAACGTAAGCGGGTACCCGACCAAATTCCTTGGAACCGGAACCGGAACCACCTACACCGGTTTTTTTGATTCTGGACCGGAACTGGAACCGATTGGAAGCGGTTCCATAACCGCGTACCCGGTTTCTAAATATTTCACAAATTTTTTCACAATAAAACAGATAAATACAATAGTATACAACATATATTAAGTCAAAAATTACAAAAATAAAACTTGTTAGAAGATGTGCTCTTAAAACTATTAAACACATAACAACCGAAAATTTTAATATTAAACTTATAATAGCAAAAAAATGTGCATGATTGCCAATTTGTGGGATGCTTAAACAGAAGAAGGAATCGGCATATTAAGCGACATATAATAACTCATTATTAAAAATACGGTGAAGTTTTAATTTTATAAGGCAAGCTTTCATTATAATATTTTGTAATCCTATGATGTGTGATAAGAATCATTTTTTCCTTACTGAACTTAATGTACCACATCATAAAATGCATTGAAAAAAGAATGTATTACTGGATGAAAATATGAAGCTATAGCCAAAATTATGATGACAATATAGCTTGTTTATGCATTATCGATTTTATACAAGTTCCATTCTTTAAACACAATTAAATACACAATAAATAAAAATTAAATACACAATTATATATATATATATATATATATATATATATATATATATATATATATATATATATATATATATACACACTCACATAATACATAAAAGCATCTTACTTATACATAAAAGCATACTTTCACATACATATACCACATATACACCAAATACAAATACATTCACATACACACATAATAACATCCTATTGATACCAAATACACATATTTCACATATATAGATAATACTACATGCGTCCCAATTTGATAGTCTACTTTTGACTTTTAAAGTCTTTTTTCTTCAATTTTGACTTTAAATATTTTTGTTTTTGATAGATAATACTTGATGCAAAATATATGAAGAGATTGTATTTTAAATGTTTTTTCATTGTTATAAATTTTATCAAGTAATATATAACACAAATAAAAATATTTATGGTCAAAGTTGAAAAAAAAGACTTCAAAAGTCAAAAGTGGACAATCAATTTGGGACGGAGAGAGTAACATTTTATTTATACAAATTTCACATTCATATACCACATATACAACAAATATACATACATTCACATACATATATAATTACATCCTACTTATTCCAAGTACACATAATTTCACATATATAGATAATAACATCATACTTCTACCAAATACTCATATACCACATATATATCAAACACACATACATTGACTTATACACACCAAATTTACATATAATCACGTACAAATATCAAATATACATACATACGTTAATTTTCAAATAATTGATACAACTACATATATTTTTCAATTAAACTAATATTTCACAATAAATAGAAGTAATAGAACATGTGGTGGCGGGTGGTGGTCCAGTGGTGGTGGTAGTGGCGGGTGGTTGTCGGGAACACAATCAACAAAACTGAAATTGAATTTTTTTTTTTTTTTTTTTTTGCAATTAACAACTCCAATAACCTTAAAATCAATGTTACAAGAGAAACGGACTGGAAATTGACCTGGAAAACAATTTTTTGTCGACGGAAAAGCTTGGTTTCGTTGGAAAAACCTTGGTGTTGCCGGAAAAAGTTTGGTCCTCACCGGAAAATCTTTGCCCACCGATGGTATCTTCACCAAAAATTGATAAATGTGACAATAACCCACTCTAATCGACGAAGGTGATGAAGGAAGAGACGCAGAAGAGAGAAAGAAACGACATTTATTGTGAAACAGAAGAGAAAATGAGAAAATATCGACGTTTCTGGGGTTAAGTGCGTCGACCTTTAGCGATGACGCCTTTACCGGTGACACTTTAGGCTTTAGCGGTGACAATTTTCAATAGCGACAACTATCAGGAGGGAATTATTGTCGTGCCATTTTTCTATCTTTAGCAGCAACTATTTTAGATCTTCAGCGGCGACAAAAGTCGCCGGTATTTCCTTTATCCCTTCCACAAACACCCTAGTCATTGGATTATAACCACGATCAGACGATTCGTATCTACCAGAACGTCAAAGTGCGGATCCGTGTCATTCAGTCTTTAGCGGCGACACCAATAGCGACGACATTGCTCTTTAGCAGCGACTCCGCTAAAGACCAAAGTCGCCGCTATTGGTGTCGCCGCTAAAGTATGTATTTCTTGTAGTGTTGTCCGTCAAACAAAATTCAAACAATATATATTATAAATTTTACTAATTAAAAAATGAAATTCTAGTATTAATGGTTGTTTTTGTAATTTAATTATGGTTGATAGTTATTTTTGTAAATTTAACAAATGATAAAAGGGATAGGAATTGATTCCATGATGTTAGGAAGTACTTTAGGAATCCATCAAAGAGGGTATTTCGTCGCTTTACAACCAAACACAAAAATTAAATTTCAGTTATTTCCGAAATCCCACAAAATACCACGAATCAAATGCCCCACACATATTGTGGTTACTACTTTTGACCTAATCGGATTTAACATTAAGGACAAAAATTAAACACTTAGAAACCGAGCTTATGCAATGTCGCTTATAATTTTATACGTGCCATACGGATATTATTAACACGATTGAAAATAAATGATTTCTTTATTTAATAATAACAAATAATAAATTTATATATGGTTACAATAAATGATAAGATATATAATCTAACACATAAGAAACAAGTAAATAAAAAATTAGAAAAAAAACTAGCTAGTAATACCTCAAACTCAAATCAACAACCATTCTAAAACAACACAACCAACCACAAAAATCCAACCAGTAACTCCACCAACGCGACGGCTACAGCTACCGGAGTACACATTCAAGGTGAAGGGATGATTCACTGATGAAGGTGGGCTAGTCACGTAAATGAACCTCGGTGGAGGTGGTGGTTTTGCCACAACAGCTGGAGGACAATACTGAGTAGCGGGTGGTGGCGGAGAAGGAGGTGGTGGTGAGGGAAGTGGGGGTGGAGGTGGTGGTGGCGATGGTGATGGCAGCGGAGGTGGTGGAAACGTTGGCTGGCTGCCACAAGGGTCTACGCAGGGGCATGAACCACATTTAATTGATGCATCGGGCAACTCAGGCACCAAATTTGTTTCTTGAAGATTGTCGCCATTGATCATAGATGCTAGTGTTGTGAGAATAATCATGAACAAAGCTACAGCTTGGATTGATGGATTCATCTTTCACCAGTTCACGTTTGGTGCGCAAGTGTGTGAAAAGGAGAGGAATACATTAATAGTTAGAAATAGAACTCATAGAACAAAGGCCACTATGTGTGTATATATAGACATTTATATTATGTATATATTATATATAAAGTTTGTGTTATATATACAGCTAGAACAAGGGGCATCATGACATAAGTGGCTTAGTTATACCCATTGTAAAGTTAGCAAGTTCCAAAACAAGGGTTATTCACAAAAATTATTAAATACTTTTGTGGAATATAGGAAAATGGCATAATTTTTGGGTAGTTTTTGAAATGAGCCGGGCTAGAGAAAATGCATATTAGAGTGTCAAGATATAGGACGAAATTCTTCTGAATTTTGACATTCCAGACTAATATTTTAGAAAGTACATTTCCGACTTATTTTAAGTGACATGGTTCGATTTTCAGATACATGTTGTGGACTGACATGTGGAGTGTATATACTTTTAACCTATCCCAAGCACTGTTGATACAATTTATCTCTTGTAAAAATCCATTGTTATTAGAAATGAGCCCATCCATCGTTATCCATGAAGAAACTTTTCTAACCTCTTGGTCTACTATCACAATCTAGAAAAAGCTATCCCACAACAAATATCCATATCAAGAAAGACGACTATTTTCAATTTGAGTTCTTATGTTTCACCCTCAGTTGTCGTGGTATAGTACTATAGTTTATTCTTAATACAACATTACTTTGTTGTTTCAGTTTGATTAGTTGTTGTGATCAGTGGTATAATAATTTGTGATTTTGAACGTTTCTAAACTACTTACGGCCATTGATATTAATAGAAAACACCCTTTATACATAGATGGTGTTTCGAAGGAGGATACTCAAGTGTGAACCTTGGAATTTCCAAGTATACCACATCAATAGTTCCATCTTTGAAGTATTGATTATATGAAGAATGATATTGTAAATTTACAAGATATGACTTGTACATGAAAATTACACTATTTTAGTATGTTGAAAATATATTATCCTTGCAATCTCATGTTTATTATTTGAAATAAAATGTGATATATAGTTGAAGGGTACTTTGTGTAAAGAGTATATTATGTTGGATGTTAGAAGTATTTTGTAGGTTAAAGGAACACGCATGTTGTAGCTTGGGTCAAGTTAGGTTCGGGTTATATCCATATTTTATATCCGAAGTATAAAGAAATAGAGAAAAGGTGCATTCGTCATTCAGTCGTGATTTAGATCAGATTTAGGGTTTTCTCTCTTAAGTGTTCTTCATCTTGTTTCATCATCTTCATCTGTTTACATTAGGGTTTTGTATACATCAATGTGTTTACATAACTCTTGGTTTATATTCTCTGATATACGATAGTTTAGGATGAGTGTACAAAATTGAGAGTAGAATAGGTGTTTTGTAGTGAGTTTTGAGTTGTAAGTAACTTTAAAACCATCTGTTTCTTGATCCTCAAATGATATGAGAAATGATGATGTTGGGAAAGTTTGTCTTGTATGTTTTAACATGGTATGATGGTATTAGAGCTCTAAGGCTCGTGATTCTTGATCCTGACGTTTCGCTTCTCGTTCGTTCATCGTTTGGTGTTTTCACGTCTGACAATCTGTTGAAAGGTATTTCTTCTTGCTTGTTTACATTTTTTGTTCATACGATTGAACGTTTGTAGATTTAGGGTTTTGTTTTCTACTTCCCTAAACTCGAATCTGTTTGTTGAGATCCCGGTACTACGAGCTTTTTGGTTTGTTCTTGTAGGATTGGTGAGGATCGGGTTCTTGACTAAGCATTGTTGTGTTGAGGACTAAAACTTTGTAGTACAATCGATCAATCCCTTTAAATTTGAAATAATCCTCTTGGGGTCGAATTTCATCACCAATAAACCCTTGAAGGGAACAGATTCAGGGAGTCGATTCCAATAACCTTTTTTGCCTATTGTACTGTGAGAGTTTTGTGTACCTTTCTTTCTCCTTTTTAGCTATAGATGTGGGAGATCCTTGTGTCTTGATTACACCAGTTATTTGTTAGTTTGTGTTTTTTAAGTTGTTCTTGTTTGTTTTTTTAGCATTGTGTTTGATTGTCTTGGGCCCCGACATACTGTGGTCACCATCTGGACTTTAAGTCAACATAGGTGTTTGATATTTCTGATTTCCTGTTTCTTATTTGATCTGGTTTGCTATTTGTTATTCATTTTTGGAGTATCTTCTATGACTTACTATGGCTGGTGATACTCCTGAAGGGAGTGGTACACCTAAAGATAGTCATGTTGACTTTGATGATCCTTTATATGTTCATCCCTCTGATAATACTATAACTTCTATTATAACAATTAAGTTGATTGGTAATGAAAACTATCGTTTGTGGCGTAGTGCTATGTCTAGAGGTATTAAGGCTAAAAATAAATTGGGTTTTGTGGATGGCACTATTACTCTTGAAAGAACTGAAACCTCTAAAGCTTTTAAGTGGGAACGTGTTAGTGATGCTGTGTGTAATTGGATATTATGATCAATTTCTGAAACTATATATGCTCATCATGTATATTCTGATAAAGCTAATGATGTTTGGGATGAATTATTTGAGACTTATAATAAGGTTGATGGATCCGTAATTTTTAATATTCATCAAAAGAAATTAACACTTTAAAGCAAAATGGTTCTTCTCTTTCTGATTATTATAATAAACTTGATTCTTTATGGAAAGAGTTTGATAGTTTAACTAGTTTAACTGAATGTGTGTGTGAGGCTGCTACAAAGCTTAAGGATCATGCTAAATTGATGAAGCTAATGCGACTTCTTAGTGGTCTTGATGATGTTTATAATCAAGTTAAGAGTCACATTCTTTTGATGGAGCCTTTACCAAATGTTAAATCTGTCTTTGTTATTCTTTCTAGAGAAGAGTCTCTTCAAAAGAATGGATCTCTAGGTCCTACTATTTCCTCAAAACCACATGTCTCTGTTTTTAATAGTAAAGTTGATGATTTTAAAAGGGGACAAGGTCAAACTAGGTCTAGAAATCAAGGGTTACAATGCAAACATTGTAACCTTAAAGGTCATACAATAGAAAGGTGATATAAATTGATTGGTTATCCAAAGGATTTTAAACCTAGAAATGAGATTCATAATCAATAAAAATCTTTTTCTGTGAATTCCTCTTCTGTTAGATCTAACAATAATACTTTATACTTCAGCTTCTTCTAAGTCAGTTCTTGGAAGTGATGCTCACTTTCTCACTAGTGAACAATACTCTAAGTTTCTTCGTCTTATTGGTGAGAATACTACTAATGATGATGTGTCTGTTATTGCAAATATGGCAGGTATATCAGTGTTTCAATGTTGTAATTCTTTTGTTAATTCCAATAATTCTCAAAGCTGGATTGTTGACTCAGGAGCAAATCAACATATGATAGCTTCTAATTCATAGCTTAGAGATGTTGTATATGTGTCTAGACTTAACCTTCTTGTCAAACATCCTAATGGTTCTTCAACTCCTATAAATAAAATAGGAAATCTTCAGTTGTCTTCACATCTTACCTTATTTGATGTGTTTGTTGTTCCAGATTTCATTGTTAATCTTTTGTCTGTTCATAAACTTTGTAAGGATAGTGGGTGTGAAGTTGTTTTTTCTGAACATAATTGTAAAATCTAGGATTCACTATCAAAGGAGATGGTGGAGAATGGTAGAGAATATGGGGGGGTTGTATTATCTTGATTGTGTTCCCTCAGGTATTCCTACTAATGTGACTTCTAGATGTTGTGTTTCTAAACTAACTTAGCATTGTAGACTTGGGGGCTGTTTGTTTTGCACTTACCCAGTCTAATCAGAACTGACTGCTGACTCGGTCAGCAGTCAAGCTGTTTGATGTGTTGTAATTTTGTCTGACCCTGTCCCAAACTACTGACCGACCTCCTGACCCAGTCTCATAAAAAAAGAAGCGGACTCGGTCTTTATGGTCGATTGTCCTCATGTGCCCTTATCCCAAAACATGTCTTCTCTTCACGCCTTTATTCCTCATCGCCAATCAAGTCTACAGCTTCATCGAGTTCTTCTGCCCCCCAACCCTCTCGCCGAACACCATCTTGGCCGCAGCAGGCAACCCCGTCGCCGGTACCTTGTGAAGCGACACCCAACTCCAATGCGTTCCTGCACCAGCGTCTCCCTCCTCCGGTAACACCACCCTCCTTCACTACCCTTTGTACTATCGATGCCTAAGGTAATTGGAGTGTGTGTTTGTGTGTTTATCTGTAATCGACACCTTAATTACACTTATATCTTAATCTATTACAAAATTAATGGATCAATTGGCATCCAATTTTACATACATACGATTACTACAATTATTTATTGATATCAATCTGATGTTGCCAAGGAGAAATCAAGTGGACAGCAAGGGATCCATCTGGATTCCTTTTAGCATACGAATTTAACTACAGGTTCACATTCAAAGAAATTTTAATTTTCAATCATAACTACTTTACAAAGTGCTTAATCACTGATTGAACCGTGAATTCACTCCCCTGTCTAACATATCCTATACAAAGATAATGATATCAGGGGAGAGCTCAAATATCATCAAATTATTTGCAACAGTGAACTAACTTATGTCTTTTTGCTTTAAAACCAATCATTTATCTTTATATTTTCCCTATTAGTAATCAAATTCCTAAATTTTAAAATGAATAATCCAATGCCACTGCAGATACAACTCATGAATTGCTTCTTCATTGTTGTTTTTAACATGTCTAGTTAAACCTTTGTGTTATTTTTTTTTTTGAAGAATAGTTGTGAATTACATCATTTTGTCCTTATTTTATATTCTTATATGCATCTTTTTTTTAGAATGGTTGTAAATTACAAGGTAATGTTATAAATTAAATGGTTAACACAAAGGAATTACTACAAATTGTTTGAGGGCAATATAGTCATTTTGTACGGCCAGTCGGATGCAAAATCAAACAACAAGTTTCAGTAAAAAATTAACTCAGTCAGAACTTTTAACCCAGTCAGCTCTAACCCAGTTAGCAACTATCAAACGACCCCTTGGTCATCCAACAAACCAAGCTCTGACTTCTTTAAAGAAAGTATTAAATCTTGGTAATGAGTCCCTTCCTCCTTGTGATGTTTGTCATAAGGCAAAATTGACTAGAGAATCTTTTCCACATAGTCAGCATACTTTAACTAAATTAGGTGAGTTGATTCACTTAGATGTTTGGGGACCTTATAGACTTGCTTCGGTTGAAGGCTTTAAGTATTTCTTTACTATTGTGGATGACTTTACTAGGGCCACTTGGGTTTTTCTTTTAAAATCTAAGATTGAGGTTTTTTATTGTTTTAAGTCTTTTGTTAATATTCTTTTAAACCAGTATAATGTTAATATTAAGATTGTACGTTCAGACAATGGTACTGAGTTTGTTAATAATCAAATGAAGTTTTTTTGTTTTGAAAGAGGAATAATACATCAAACATCTTGTGCTTACACTCCACAACAAAATGGGGATGTGGAGAGAAAGCACAGGCATATTCTCAATGTATCACAATCTCTTTTATTTCAATCAAGAGTTCATGTTAAATATTGGGGAGATAATGTTTTAACTTCTATTTTTTTAATAAATAGAATGCCTACTTCTATCTTAAATGGCTTGTCTCCTTATGAACTTGTTTTTAAAAGAATTCCTAGTTTTCATCATTTAAGGGTCTTTGGTTGTTTATGTTTTGTTGTTAAACAAAATGTTACTGATAAATTATCTGAACGTGCTAAAAAATGTATTTTATTAGGGTATTGTTCTGATAAAAAGGCTTATAAACTTCTTAGTTTGGATACTAACTCTTATTTTGTATCTAGGGATGTAAAATTCTATGAGTCTATTTTCCATACAAGTTAAAATCAATTACTGTTGACAATGGTTTAAATAATTCTGGCCCTAGTGATCTTTTTTCCTATGATGTTTTTGACACAAATGAGTATATAAATGATTCTATTAATCTTGATTAGCTGAGAGTAGAGTCCCAATTGGATGGTCATGATGCAGCCATTAGTTTGGATGTCAGCAGCTCTAGTGAATCTGTCAACCATGGTGGCAAGGAACTTATGCCTCCTACTGGTTCTTCTATTTCTTCATCTTCAAGTGTATCAGAGGAGAGTAGTCGTTCTGTCTTAACCCCTTCTATGGAACAGTCTATAAGTGCTTCTAGGACTAGGCGTGAATCACATATGCCTGTTAAGTTTGTTGATTATGTTGTTGAAGACAAATATAAATATGGTATTAAGAGGTCTGTTAATTATTCTTGTCTTGATAATGAAACTAAGTGTTTTATTTCTAATCTCAATAAGTCTGTTGAACCCAAAGATTACAAAGAAGCTCTGTCTGATCCTAAATTGAATTAGGGCAATGAATGAAGAAATGGAAGCTCTTCATCGTAATCATACTTGGGAAATAACAAAGTTGCCAAAAAACAAAAAACATATAGGGTGTAAATGGGTCTTTAAAATTAAGTATAAGTCAAATGGAGAAGTAGAAAGGTATAAAGCACATTTAATTGCTAAAGGATATAATCAAAGAGAAGAAATAGATTTTGAAGAAACTTTTTCTCCAGTTGCAAAAATTGTTACTGTGCGCGCATTGTTATTTCTTTATCTGTGCATAATTCTTGGCCTTTATATCAATTAGATATAAATAATGCATTTCTTTATGGTGATCTTACAGAAGATGTTTATATGACTCTTCCACCTGGTTATTATTCAGACAATGATTCTAGGGTTTGCAAGCTTACTAAGTCCTTATATAGCCTGAAGCAGGCTCCTAGGAAGTGGAATGAAAAATTTTGTGCATCATTGTTTATGTTTGGTTTTCAAAAAAGTATTAGTGACTATTCTCTATTTGTTAAAAAATCTGATAATTCAATAACTGTACTTTTAATGTATGTTGATGATATTATCTTAACTGGGAATAGTGAAATTGAGATTCAAAAGGTCAAGGATTTTATGAGAAGTCAATTTTTAATTAACGATCTTGGAATCCTTAAATATTTTCTTGGAATAGAGGTAATAAATTTTGATGATGGTTTATGTTTAAATCAAAGAAAGTATTGTCTAGAATTATTGCATGAGTATGGGATGCTTGGTTGTAAACCTTTAAGTACACCTTTGGAAACAAATTTTATTGTAAGTTCAAGTGATACTGATGAAAAAGATAGATTGTTGGAAAATAAAACAAAATTTCAAAAGTTGATAGGTAAACTTATTTATCTTACAATTACAAGACCTGATATTTCTTATGTAGTTCAGGTTCTTAGTCAATATATGCACAAACCTAGAAAATCTCATTTAAACATTGCTTTTAGATTGTTGAGATATTTGAAAAGTAGTCCTGGAAAAGGGGTTGCTTTAACTAAGCCAAGTGTGTTTGAATTAAAAGGTTTTGTTGATGCAGACTAGGCTAAGTGTTTAGCCACATGGAGGTGTGTATCAGGTTATATGGTTTATCTTAATACTTGTTTGATTTCTTGGAAGAGTAAGAAATAGTCTATTGTTTCTAGGTCTTCTACTAAATCAGAGTATAGAACTCTTGGTTCTATTACATGTGAAAGAATTTGGGTCTTAAAGATTTTTTTTGAACTAGAAGTTAAAAATCTTATTCATGTTTCTATTTTTGTGTGATAATGATTCAACGGTTAAGTTAGCTCTTAATCCTATATTTCATGAAAGGACAAAACATTTTGAAATTGATCTACATTTTGTTAGGGAAAAAATTGCTAGTGGTGTATTGAAATTGGTTAAAATAGATTATTCTGACCAGAATGTTGATATTCTTACGAAGTCTTTGAGTGTGAAACAACATGATTTTTTAATAAATAAAACGGGTCTTATTGATGTTTTCAGAAAAGGAAAATAAATATTTCGTTTGAGGGGGGATGTTGAAAATATATGATCCTTGCAATCCCATATTTGTTATTTGAAATAAAATGTGATATATAGTTGAAGGGTACTTTGTGTAAAGAGTATATTCTGTTAGATGTTAGAAGTATTTTGCAGGTTGAAGGAACACGCGGGTTGTAGCTTGGGTCAAGTTAGGTTTGAGTTATATCTATATTTGATATTCGAAGTATAAAGAAAGAGAAAGAAGGTGTATATGTCATTCAGTCGTGATTCAGATCAGATTTAGGCTTTTCTCTCTCAAGTGTTCTTCATCTTGTTTCATCATCTTCATATGTTTAGATTAGGCTTTTATATACATCAATATGTTTACAAAACTCTTGGTTTATATTCTCTGATATATGATAGTTTAGGATGAGTGTACAAAATGAGAGTAGAATAGGTGTTTTGTAGTGAGTTTTGAGTTGTAAGTAACTTTAAAACCATGTATTTCTTGATCCTCAAATGATATGAGAAAGGATGATGTTGGAAAAGTTTGTCTTGTATGTTTTAACATAATATACCATGTGGCCATGTGATAACAATAATGAAATAACTAGCATTTACACATTTTCGACATCACGATCGAGAGATAAATTTTGAAAATTTGAGATGCAAATAAAAAGTGACTTTACTTTTTGTATAAATTTGAAATCTAAAATAACCTGGGTGGACATTTCAACCAAAGCCTAAAAATGTGGGTCAAATACGGATATCATTAAGAAAACATTGTTATTTTTGTGATTATATGGGTCCCAGGGCCACTATTCAATTTGGTCTCCGAAGGTTAAAAAATTTCTACTGTCCACATGATAATGTCCATCACCAAAACAAGTATCTAATAAAACATACTAATATGTTATCTTTTACACATAAATTTTATTTGCAATACTTATTATGGATGATATATTATGTTATGTTTTGGGTTTAAACCAGGTTGCACCGATTTTGGTAAAAATTACTAATAAAAATGATAAACTTATTTTCACTATCGACATAATCATGTCAACCACTAAAACAAGTACCTAATAAAATATACTAATATATTATTTTTTACGCATAACTGTATTTGAAATGATAACTATGAATGATATATTATGTTAAGTTTCAGGTTTAAATCTGATGACACCGGTTTTAGTAAAAAAATACTAATAAAAATGAGAAACTCTTTTTTTTACTTGTTGAAATATTGAAAGACATACATTATAAATGAATCTCATCGTATCCTACATCGCTGGTAGAAAAGAAGATGAGAGTCAAATTTCTTCTATAAAAAAGATATTGCAGACAGCGAAAGACATCTTTTTTAGTGGTTTTTTTGTAAGTTGTATTTTGCAAGTTCAAGTTATAAACTTTATCAAACTTAAAATGCTTGTTTAAAGTTTGGATTTCTTTAACGTTGTTCAAACTAATTTTTTTAGTAAAAGCTTTTATGGTTTGAGTTCGTGTGAGTTTGACGGATTTTGTGGGTTTGTCCCATTTTGACCCGACCAGACACAAACCCGTTGTCTAGATGATGTACGTTATTATATTTGATCGAGTTTTTTTTTTTTTTTTTTTTTTTTTTTATATCACTACTGCTAGATATTCCTACATCCGTTGTGATTATACCCAAAAACTATTATGAACATATTATATTGTTACTTACGTCACACCATTTTTCCTTGCGCGGTTTTAATTTCTTCTAAAATTAAAAAAAGTTAAATTACATTGTTACCCCAACAAGTAAAAACTATAAAAAGTGAAGTTGAGTCATAGAAGAAAAGGCCAAATAAGAATGTAATGGTCGAGAGAGAAGCAGCTGAAAAGGGAAGACGTGGGAATCATATACCCTTGGTAAAGAAGCGATGATCAAAGGCTAACTTGCCTTTCTTATATGCTCATCATCCCCAAAAGAACCTTCCTTTTCCTTTGCATTATTATTATTCCACTCCAAAATTCCTAATTGTTTGTGTGTTTTCTTAATAATGTCAACTTCTTCTACATTTTTGGTTTATTTTCCATCGATATGCGTTCTTTGCGAGTTTTTATTTTCATTTTACAGTTGTATAAGTAAAGAGAGACCGAATTC
This sequence comes from Lactuca serriola, assembly GCF_051521515.1. NCBI lineage: Eukaryota > Viridiplantae > Streptophyta > Magnoliopsida > Asterales > Asteraceae > Lactuca > Lactuca serriola. Next base: position 122,379,238 of record NC_136410.1, on the reverse strand, counting down.
ATATATTCGAGATGATGTATTTTTCTTGCATAAAAGTGAGGTCCCATGTATGCATCTTTTAGTTTCGAGGTTATATGAAAAGAAAAGAGAATTTTAGGTTCTCTTTTATCTGCATATTTTATTCCCGTTTAAGATTTGCATGTGTTCTGTTCTTTCACCATTTTGCTGATATTTAAATGAAGTGAGACTATTTTAACATCGTATTTTTTATATTTCTTTCTAAACGTTTCTAGGTGATGAGGTTCTTAGTCTAAATCTCTTTAATTCACGTTTGTACATTAACATATAGAATATTTTCTAAGTGTATAGAACCAATGGTACGCTCGTTTGACAAACTTTCTTATACAGTTATATTGCATGTTCGTGTTATTTCTTATGTTTTATAGATATATCATTTGCATGGTGAGGTGTACCATTTATGCTGATGGTTCTGTGAGCATATCAGATAGACTGTGGGACAATGGGACGTTCCAGTCAGGTTGAAGGCTCTATATGCATGATGTTATTACAGTGGCGAATCTAGAACCAAAATCAATATGGTTCCTTATATAAATGAAATGGAAAAATATATGAAAATGTATGTCTTTTGGTAAAAATAAGGTAGTTCCTTATGTTTTTTTATATAGAATTATTGTATTAAAAAAGAAAAAAGGTAGGTCCTAGGACCTACCTTGAGTATACATAAATACGCCCCTGTGTTATTATTGTTACGTATATTACATGTTAGTACTTTGGGAGATCTTACTAAACGTTTGCTTACAGTTTTGGGTTATGTTTCAGTTACTTCGGATGATCGCGGAAAGGTAAAGACATGACCGTACACATCCTCATATTTTGACTTATGATTTTGGGAGACTCTAATGTTGAACATGTTTTGAAAAATATGTTTGTAAACAATTTGTAAAATTGGTTGGTTTTAAAAAGTTTAAAATTTTTCATGGTTTTTATGAGTGTTAAAATTGTTCTTTTATGTGAAAATTGATTTTTTTTGTAAACCCATGATTTATCTTGGGATGTAAAAGTGTTAATTAGAGTAAATTTCCGCAAAGTATAGATAAAACTCTGATAAATCCTCTGGATTATATGTATAGAAATCAGGGTGTTACATATGGTATCTTCGTAACCTTCTTTATTTTTACTTGACATCATTTGAGAATAAATGTTTCATACTCTAAGAAATAGCCTCAAAATATATAGATCAAGCAATTTTATAACATATTCAAAAATAAGTATGAGTCATAATCAAGGTTCTAAAAGGCGTGAGGCGTGGTGTGGCGGCAAGGCCAAACCTCAAGCTTAACGAGTTATGGCGAGCCATGACGTTTTTCAAGGCGTGATGTAAGGCGACAATTTTGTATTAATTTATAATTATATTACCACATAAATATAAATTTATATCAAATATACCTAGTTTTTAGAAGTGTTATATCAACAACTAATAGCAGAAAGTTAATAAAAAACACAATACTTGTATGTCCGGTTAGAAAAGGTATAAAAAAGAGAAAAAAAAAATGTGTCTCAAACGAAAAAACACGCGCCATAACACGCCATGGCATGCCATATCACGCCTTGCCACGCGCCACGCCTAACAGCAACGTTATGAAGCTTTTCGTAACGGTGACGCCGCGCCTCACGCCATGGCGCGCCATGGCGCGCCTTTTAGAACACTGGTCATGATAGAACTTTATTGCTTCACCCAAGAAATGGAGATGCCTAAGTCATCTTATCACATAACAAGAATCATATAAATCAAATGACTTACGATTAAATGATATCAAAATCCTTACTTATTGTTATGTACTTATAGTTCATGTGACCAACACGACATTGTCACATATACATATAATCCAATGTTCTAAATAGTGTGAGGCATAGCATGGTGGCAAGGTTAAGCCTTAAGCTTTTACGAGTCATCAAATTTTTCAAGACCTACCTTAAGACAACAAGTTATACATTTTTAAGGTGTGCCTTATGTTGGTGATTTTGCATCATCAATGTGTATTTAAGTGTAATGGATTGACTTGTTGACCAAAAATCAATCTTGATGAATATTAAACAAGTAAGGAAGGTGCGGAGTGCACACTTGTTTGAGTTTATTCAAGATTCAAAGTAGACTGTCATTTAAGGGCGAAGCCCCTAAACGAACGGGGGTCCGGGGGCAGCGCCCCTGGGAGCGGGGTCCAAGGGGCGGCAGCCCCTGGCGGGGTCCAAGGGGCAGAGAGTTATATTGCTATATATAAAAATGCCTTAGAAATCTGAATTTTCTATAAATGAACCCGGTTTTTTGTCTTCGTTTTAACCCTTTTTAATGATCCGGTTTTAGTGATAGTTTGTGACTGTTATAAACCGTTTTGACAGTTGGAGTAGTTTTTGGACAAAGAAAACTGCCTTGACAGTTTTCAGACAAATGATATACATAATCATTCTTTGGTCATTATTTTCCTGGTACAAGAACAATCACGAAATCATAACTTCATATTCTCTATTCCAGAAACTCTTCTGAGTGTTATCCGATTAAAGGTTGGGAGTACCACCCAAATACTTTAATCTGAAAGTGTTTAACACGATTCTCAGGATTTCCAAGTCTTTCCATACCCCAATTTTCTAACACCTTAAGACGACAAACTTTTACGATTCATGATATTATTTCAAATGTAAATGCTTATATTACCAAGTACTTCAAGTACGACACAATACTATAATCTCTCTTACTTGAAGTAACTGACGGTATAATCATTTGCATTTAAAACATTATTATGCATATTGATTTTATAATAGTAAAGGGACAATATCAAAAAGGATATTCATTGGAGGGATAATCATCAAGATAACCAACTATGAATAATATGATAATAATGAATTTGGTTCGAAAACCAACACTTTTTTATATGGAAAACTGTAACTAATTCAAAACTAAATAAACAGACTACTTCGAAATCTAGTTGGTAGCTTCTAAGGTATAGGGGAGTGTTGCGGTCTCTAACCGTGGTTTCGCCACCGTGTCAGAGAACACCGCCCCTGGGTGCGGTCTAGGTGCGGTTTTGGTCGTAGTGCGGCAATTTTGGCCGTATTTTTTGATTGGAATGGGAGGTTTGACTATTTGAACGGTCATTTTTCAAAATTCAATTTTTTTAAATAACCCTATGTATATATATATATATATATATATATATATATATATATATTTACAAAATCTCATGCACATTTCTTTATATTTTACCATATTTTTCTCAAATTCTCTCAACATGTCTTCTTCCAAAAAGTCTACCAACGAAAAAACACTCACTAGAAACACAACAACCCCAAGACCATCGTATGATCAATCTATTTATTCGCCTTTGTATTGTCCACAAAAAATTTCACAACCACAATCACAATGACCAACACAACCACTTCCACAAACACAACCACAACCAGCCTATATTTTAACCCGTTTGACTTTTTGTCTCAACCTGAGTTTGTTCAACAAACACAATCACAACCACGAACACCCATTTTTGATTTCGAACCAGAATTCGTTCAAGAAACTCAACCGACTCGAGTACCAAGTAAATGAAAAGAGAAGTTGGCGGCTAAAGGATATAAACCCCTAGAAGTGTTTGTATTGGCACAAATCATGGATCGGTATTTCAGAAGATGCGACGACTGGAACAGACCAAAAACTTAATCGTTTTTGGATTTGGATGTGGGTTTTACATAGGTTCCACAAAGGAATGAACCGTGAAGAATATCTTTCAAAACATAAGTGTACTCGAAATGGGAGAAGATGAACAAGAAAGTCATGTTGTTTAATGATTTGTATACCAACATGAAACGTCAATGGAGAAGTGGAAAAAATGATGATGTGATTTTGCAGAAAGTGCTGAAAATATATCAAAAAGAAAACTTGAAGGTTTTCAAGTTTCTTGAAATTTGGAATTTTCTAAAAGAAAACAAGAAATGGAAAAACAGCAAAACATCCGTTGAGCATATTGACAAGGATTCAAAACGCTTAAGAACATCCGAATCCGACCACTCTACATTTGATGCTCGTATACAATTCGAACTCAAAGAAGATGAACTCATTCAAGTTTCACCACCTTCCTGACCAATGGGAAGGGACAAAAAAAAAGCAAAGACAGAGGCAAAGACAAAGCGTCAGATTCGGATGAGCTGGAAGAAATGGGGACCAATATGAATGGTATAAAAGATAGAATGGACAAAATTTTGCAACTTGCTTTCAAAAGAGAAATTCGGAAACAAAGGGATGAAGACTACTAAATACTAACGATGAACACATCGTAAATGACCGGGGTAGAGCTTGAAATTGTTTTAACAATGAAAATCGATCTCAAAAAACTTTATGCTAATAAATAGGTTTAAAATTTCTAGCTTTTTTTCTAAGTTTTTAATCATTTGATGTATGTTTTTTTTAAGGTTATAGGTTTAAGTTTTTTATATTTTTTTCTAAGTTTTCTAGTTGTTTTTTTGCAACGTTATGTTATGTCTTTTTAAGTAATGTAATATACGAGTATTAATTTTTTATTAATGAAATTTTACGTATTTTATGAAAATTAAAGTTTTTATTTATATTAAATTGCTAAAAAAAATATGGTACCACTTATTGGATGTGCCAATGAGCAACACTTTGGTAATATGACATCAATATAACAATAACAGTATGACAAAATAAAAAAAATATGACACCATTCATTCCGCCCTAAGTCATCATGATTAGCTCCATCACTTATTCTCTATTCCTACACATAACAATAGATGTTAGTATCACATGTCGATGAATATTGAAAAGGTATAAAATCATTTCATATAAATACTTGAATTGTTGGTCTCATTATCTTTTCATTTATTAAGCTCTACAAGTAGCAATGTTAACACTCAACATCTAGTATGCTCCTCTTCGTTGGGCAAACTGGCAACCTTATGGGCAACACTTTTTCCTTTGCCCTTCTTTTTCCGTGTGGTTTTTTAACATGATCATCTTTTCTAATAAATGAAGGTTTTTTTTGCCACTTGTCAAATTCTCAAGAGTTTTATCACATATAATTTTGTAGGAGTTTTAGAATTATTATTTCCACTTGTCATTTTTTGAGAATTTCAATTTTTTTAAAATTAAATTTCATATAAAGAAAAAAATCATTGTGTTAATTTGATAATAAAGTCTCATAAATGCTCTAAAGAAGATTTGATTATTTTTTTTATAAATGTTTCAAAAGATTACATTATGATATGTAAAAGTATTATTTTATAAAATATTTAATGTTTAAATATTGATATTAAATTTTTATTTTTAATAAACCCGTGTAATACACGGGTCTCACAACTAGTAAATACTAAAATGAAATTACATCCACACAAAATATTTGTCAAAACAATATTCAAACATTTTTTTTTCGTTACAACCAATTTTACTCGTTAGATTTTACCAAGTTTCACCATATAAACCATTTTATTTGAAACCTTTTTTAACGTTTTATTTTGTTTCATAAACAATATTTACAAATCACATATCAAAAATTGATTTGGTCAATTTTATGCACAAACTAATTTCGAAATAAACTTTTTGACCCAAAAGGAGTCGCCGGTTAAATTCCATCGCCTCTAGAATCCACCACTATTGGATTTGCTGGACACTATTGTCGTCACTGACAGCCGCTTGTCTTCTTGCAGCTTCGTTGCCTGCTACGTGTTGTTGTTTGCTACTATTAGACAACCTCAACTTCAGCCACTGTCTCACGTGGGCCTGATGTTGGTGGGTTACTAGGATGAACCTAATAGGGAGTTTTAGCCAAGGATAAACTAGATCTAGGCCATGGCTAACTTTGTTCTTGAGCTATGAGATGAAAAAAGTTGGTCTATATTTGTTTCGACTGTCCTTTGGTCTACTAGGCTTTGTTGCTTTGCATCTCTTCCAATGTTTTAAAAATTAATATTTTAGTTGAATTGATATGGTGATCGTTTCCGATTTAATCGGTTCGACCGCAAGGTCAACCGGTTTCCATAATTTTAATATTTTTTCCTAGTTTCCTATACATACATGTATATATAAATTAAGAATTTAATGTTGGAGCCCCCCTTCTCTCCACAAAGGCTCTTTTGGAGAGACAATCTTGGGCTCCACATATATTTATATGGTATCAGATTCGACGTCCCGCATCCCATGACACAGCACATCCCTGTTTATCCTCATCGAACCTACGACTCTGAAGGGGAGTGACTATATGTGTTGGAGTCCCCGTTCTCTCCACAAGGACTCTTTTTGAGAAATAATTTTGAGCTTCACATATATTTACAATCCATTATCCAACAAAAAATACTACCAAAGTTTATTATACTAAATAGTTTTTTTTCCACGTGTTTTATTCAATTTAGCAGGTTCAACCGGTTTAATTTAACCGTTTCAACCGGACTTTTTGTAAAAATTGGTCGGCTCGTTGAGATTCAAAAATAGACATAAAACTAGTGATAGTCAAATCACTCCTTTCTACGGTTCGACCGGCCGGTTCAAACTGGTTTTTAAAACATTGATTTCTTCTCTTCTAGTTATCTTATTTTACAAGGAAAAAAGAAAGTAAACATGGCCGCAAAACAAATTCAATTTAATCTTTGTCTCCTAAGGCTATTCGGAATGGGCATTAACCTATGTGTGAGTTTCATATATAGCATACTAACCCATTAGTGAACACCGCCCTTAAGACGGGTGATTTGGTTGTAAAGTGTGTTGGAGTGATGCTGAAGAGGGACGAAGACGCTGCTTTTGTTTGGGTAAATCTTTGACCGTTTCTTTTGTGAGGTTAGAATAAAAATAAAATTCTTTTTTTCATTGGTTAAATGAATAAAGGCTTTTGTGAGGTTAGAATAAAAAAATCTTTTTTTTTTTCATTGGTTAAATGAATAAAGGATAATATTTGTAGACTGATAACCATTTCCAATGGCTAATGGTTTGATAATGAGTTTGTAGTGAAACACACATGACTTTGAGTTGGCAACACTTTTTTGATGAGTTAGTTGTGACCACTCTCTTTAACCTAATAAACAAATCAACAATATGTCACATGTCATTATTTAATTTACATTTCGTCACATGTCATCTTCTAATCTAAATTATGCCATATATCATCATTTTAAAAGATGGTAGACTTTTTTCAACATTTATTATATTTCCTAAAATATATTAAAGAAATTAAATTTAATAATTCATAGATCCATAAATTTTAAATTTAATTCAAAACAATTCATAATTTGATTATTTTGGTTACAATATCAACCGCCTTTCAAATATTCAAAATCCGATCATATCCTAATTTAAAATTGGTATTTTATGTTGTCTACCAAATCAAATACGTTTTAAAATCTTTCATGATTTAATAAATCCTAAAAATAAAAGTTATTTTACTCTACGTACCTTCTCTAGACGTGAATCTTCATTTAAATATATGTTCCTATTACATGGTTTTGCCTTCAGTCTACTTGAAAAAAAAATGCTATAATTTTTATGATATTTAATATATTCTTTTTTTATATAATAATTATAAACATACCAACCATGGTTTTTCTTGTATCTCATAACCTTGTATAAACAAGTACTTTTCAATAATTAATAATAACTAAATAGATAGTTCTTGGTGTTGTGTTGTTATAACTTATGTGTTTTGTGCATATATTTTTATAAATGTCATAACTGTATTATAATAATAAAAAAAATATTTAACTATATTTTAATATTTTAATAACATATCTTGAATTTACAATATATACATAATTATTCACCAAAGGGTTTCTAGCCCAACGGTATCCGGTGTTGTCTTCCCTCCTTGAAGTCAAAGGTTCAAGTCCCACTGTGAACATAGGTGGAATAACTTAGGAGTAGTGTAGTATATATATTTGTATTTGCCGTTCCAAAAAAAAAAAAAAAACCCATAATCATTCATTTATGTACTGACTCCTACGTAAATTTAATTAACAACTAATAACATTACTAATAACATCTATTCATCATAAATACATATTTGTACATATAAATATGTATTTTTACATGCTACAAAAATAACTACAATTTTATTTAACTTATCATATTAATTCAGCTTTACTTACAATCTAAAACTACATTGTTTTTTATTCTATTGATATTTGGTACTATTGTTTTATAAGAAAATGACAAAAATAGCCATTTACACTAATTACATTACAAAAATAGCCAAAAAAAATCGAAATTACAAAATTAGCCAACAATTTCGCAGATTGAAATGCCCTGTCTGCGAAATCAGCATCCCATCTGTGAATGTACAAGCAGCTAAAGCACAGTTGTGCTTTAGCTGCTTGTACATTCGCAGGTGCTTTTAATTTTTTTTTAATTTTTTTTCTCTATATATAGGTGTAAAATAGCAGATGGAATAGGTCCATCTGCGATTTACTCTCATTCTATCTGCGAATTTGTGGTTTTTTTTTTTTTTTGTTTTTTTTTTGTTTTTTTTTAGTTTGACTATGAAATGAATTAGTTTGACTACGAAATCATGTTGCTATATAAAAAGTTTTGTAGAAAATTATCATTTTGGTTGTTATTTGTTTAGGAACTTTCTCTACAATTTGCTCAAAAATGATTGAATATTTGGTTTGTCTTGTAACCGGTGGGAGATGGCAAGTTAATGGAACCAATCTGGAATACATATGTCCACAGGGAGGTATTTCTAAACTTACTTTGATATTTTCTGAGTATATTAGTTATACTAATTTTGTATCTTTGGTAAGAAACAAAATTGGTTTGTTAGACAAATATAGAATTAGTCTTCGTTTCCACCATCCTGAATTAAATTATTATATAGCTATAGTTGAAGACTTGGATGTTAGAATGTTGATAAACGTAATCAAATGCAGTGGAGGAAGGGATGTGAAAGTGTTTGTGGTGGTTGATGAAGTTGAGGAGGTTAATGGGGGTGGTGAAATTGGAAACCAGCTTGTTGGTAATTTATGCAGTTATAAAGGGAGCAACGATCTGATAGGTACTTTCAATACTCCTAGTTTCACAGTGTTGCTGAAAATGTTAATGTTAGTTATTCACCTATTCACTATGTGGATCCTGAGAATTACAAGTCTGTTGGTGATGATGATGTTGGTACATATCTTAATCATGTGGATGGTCGTTGTGATGATGTTGCCGAACAAGAAGTTAAACTTATGAATAGGCGTGTGGTAGATAAAACTAAAAAGAAAAAAAATTCAAGTCAAAAAAATGAAAAAAAATCATGTTTACGGGGCATTATGTTGATGTTGGTGATGTATGTTTAGATATAACCGAGCTACAAAGCAATTCCGATAGAGATGAGTTGGGTGATGAAGTTAAAGCTAAGTTTCCCGATAACCTTTTTCACGGTATGCCCCCTGTACCAGCATGCCCAGTTGATATTAATGAAGATATCCCAACACAGATGGTAGACATGAATCTTCAAAAGATTCAATGTGAGAGTATATTTAAGAACAAAGAACTTTTAAAGCGGTGTATTGGTAAAAAAATGTCTTCGAGAAGGTTTCCAGACGAGGACAAGTAGATCCACCAAATCAAGGTATGAAGTTGTGTGTGTTTCGAAAAATTGTTCTTGGTTACTAAGAGCAAAATCAATTAAAAATTCTGATGGACTTTTCCAAGTGAATAAATTTGTTGATGTACACACATGTTCTTCAACATTGTTGCAACCTAATCATCGACAAGCAAACAAATATGTTTTGGGTGAATATGTTGCTGATGTTTTGGCTGAAGACTATAGTAGAGTTTATCGGGGAAAAGAAATTGTTAATGATATGAATGATCAATTGAATATTAATATCTCATACCATCAGGCATGCCGTGCGAAGCAATATGCATTGTTGTCGTTAAGGGGTACGAAAGAGGATTCTTTTACCAAACTTCCGGCGTATTGTCACAACTTGGCCAAACATAATCCGGGTACTGTCACACGTATTAAAACAGATGCTGATGATCGCTTTGAGTTTTTGTACGTCACACTCGGTTGCTCGGTTAGTATTATCATATTATATTAATTTTTAAAATTTATTTTGGTGTATTTGAATAGATATACAATGTATTGTAGGTACGCGCTTTTGTCAATTTTTGTAAGCCGACCCTAGTAGTAGATGAAGCTCACCTAAAGGGCGAGTTCAAAGGTACCATGTTACTTGCAGTTACTAAGGACGGACAAAACCAAATATTACCGGTTGCCTATGGTATATGCAAAAATGAGTGTACCGATTCTTGGACATGGTTTTTTCAAAAACTACATGATTACATAGGAAATATGCAGGAGCTTACAATTATATTTGATAGGTCTCCATCTATAGCAACATCCGTTGCCAACATTTTTCCTCACGCTCATCATGGAAAATGTGGTGTCCATTTGTATTTCAACATAGTATCTAGATTCGGCAAGAGTAAGACAGTTAAAGGAATTTTTTGGGAGGCGTGTAGGGCGTACACAGTTGATGCTTTTGATGCTGCCATGGATGTTATGAAAAAGACAAAATAACCAGTATGGGAGTACTTAAAAAGTATAAATCCAGAAACTTGGTCAATGGCACATTTTAAAGGGAACCGATACAATCTTATGTCGTCCAACAGTGCGGAGTCTATAAATGCATTATCTAGACACGCACGTAAGGTGTCAATACTTATGTTGATCGATTTTTTTCGTGCTACAATGCAACAATGGTGGTTTCAAAGACGTAACTTTGCAGGTATTAAGTAAATTTGTAATATTAATGTTTTATTAATTTTGATGTTATTGATCTTAACTTCTTCATTTTGGCTGTTTTTTTAGCGGAAGCAACAACAATAATTACCCCTTGGGCGGATGAAGTTGTAAAAGAAAACAAGAAAACTTTTACCAAATGGGATGTTCGCATGATCTCAAATACGAAATGCGAAGTCAAAAAGGGGGCACAAAATGTGATTGTTGATTTTCAACATATGACATGTACATGTAGGCATTGGCAACTTGATGGGATACCTTGTGGTCATGTCATAAGATGTTTAACAGTGTACAATTACCAAGACTGCTCGAGGTTTGCATTAAATGCTTACTTTACCGAAACACTGAGGAAAACATATGAGGAATCAATAAACCCTCTGCCAAAGCCATCCGAATGGGAGATCCCCGATGATTTGATGATTGTTAAGCCACCTATAATGGATAAACGTCAGCCAGGCAGGCCAAGAAACACAGACCGCATTCCATCCCAAGGCGAGGGTCCAATTATAAAAGAGTGTTCTACATGTGGTCAACTAGGACACACGAGAAATAATTGTACTGGAAGGGCGTCCGGTAGCGGAGCACGTCACATAATTTCTACTGCAGAAATGACATTTAATATTGGTGGTTCAGTGGGTTGCTCACAAACCTATAACGCTGATTTTGATATAAAACAACCTTGAAATCAAGAGTAATGATGACTTGTTTACTTATTATGTATTGTAATATTTTTATTAACTCTTACAAGACATTGCTATGCTTTCATATTTTAGTTAAGTTTGTTGATTATAACAATTAATGAAGCCTTTATATTATAAAATATAGTTTGCAGATTTTTTTTAACAGTTACAACATGTTATTTTAAAAAACAACAGACGATCCTTTTGCAAGCTAATCTGTTTCATGATAATATTACAACAACTTTGTAACTAATTTTTAAACTCAGGGAACTGCAATGGGTACTTCTCTTTCTCCATTGTTATATAGTCATCCCTAATTCTCATTTTGTCTTCCAAACGATCCTTTTTTACCATAATGTGTATCAACTGCTCATCCTTCTCAGCAAACCGTTTTTCAGTCGTTTTGATTGCCTTCTTACTCTTTTTTATCCAATCTTTATGCTCTTTGATTTTGTTTTTATTGAGGTCAATCCATTTTTGAGCTTGTTTGCATTCCAATTCAATATCATTAGCAAGTTGAGTGAGAAGTCGGGATGACTCTTTGTCCTCTTCTTGTTGTTCTTCAGCCTTTTTTAATTCTTCAAAATTTTCATGTGACATATATGGCCCGGCTGAAGAGGGTGTATAAAAAGGGTCTACCGAATCACAGTAGTAACAATCTACTTCGTTGCATGAGCAAACTTCGAATTTGTGTGAGGAACTCATAATAAAGTCGATATTGTATTAAACTGGAGCTATAAGTGGTATTTATACATACTACACAATAATGACAAGTCCAACTTTGAAATGACTAGACAGTAATGACAAGTCACTGTAGTAACCTGCACATCGTAGTGGGACCCTTAAGTGACAAGAGATAAATGACAGTTTGACATGATAAAACACTACATAAAGCTGAAAATCGTAGTCCAAATATAACCATTTCGTAGTCAAAGTATTAATTCATAGTCTATTTATTTATATAAATAGATGTTTAAGATCTAAAAACCAAACACCCAAATCACCTAAACGAAACGAACTCTCATTATTAGAAATGTCGTCGAATGCAGCAAGTTCTTCGAATGAAGTACCTGGTTCCAATTCTGAAAGGCCATGGACGACAAACGAGGATGGTGTATCATTACTTGCTCCCCCGCATTGCCTAATTGGTGATGAATGGACTCGCATAACATCTTTGTTTAACCATGAGATGGGAGAAGGACAAAAAAGAGAAAAATCAGATGTTGTTACTAAGTGGATGGATGTAAAGGAAGAAGTGACATGGTTCAATCGAGCATGTAATTATGCGAAAAGTAACAATGTTCATTATCGGGACGAAGAAGAGTTCTTGAAAGTTGTTATAGATTTTTACATCTGTGAGCATGACGGCAGAGACTTCGAATATGAGGAAGTTTGGAAGGTTGTTAAAGATAAACAATATTTCATGTAGACCGCTCTAATTTCTGTTAAGAATAACCCATGGACTTGTGTTTTACGTTAATGCTTTGTTCGTATTATGTAATTGTTTTTCATGTAATTGTTGTAATGTTTGTAATGGTTCATGGAATCCTTGTTAGTAATGTATTCTAATGTATTGTGAAAACTAATGCAATGGGCATTTATTAATTCAAATTAATCATACGAGTTGCTCACATAATAAACTAAAATAGATTTTAAACAAACGAAATACATACGAAATACATGAAAATAACCTAGTACATGAAAATAACCTAGTACTCACATAATAAACTAAAATAGATTTTAAACAAACGAAATACATACGAAATACATACGAAATACATGAAAATAACCTAGTACATGAAAATAACCTAGTACTCACATAATAAACTAAAATAGATTTTAAACAAACGGGATATATTTCAAAATATTCCAAGGGGCTTCAAACTGGAATTCCAACCCGTTACTTAATGACTTGTATTCCTCCTTAGCAGCTTCCAAGATGACATCCTCAGTCGCATTTAAACGGGTGTCGTCAATTTTGGTATAAAGATCGTTGAATAATAGAACTTCGGTTTTCATTTCATACCATCTTGCTAAGATGTCTAGTTCGTCGCGATCGTTTCTTGTAGCCATTCGGTTTTCAGCATTGAAAATATTGGTTAAACGGCTCCAAAACATTGGATCGTTCAACTTGCTTGTCTCGTACACATGAATATAAGCATGTGTAAGAACCAAGAACTCTTCATTGCTCTAAGATATAGAACTCATTTTGATTGAAACAAAGAGAGTAGAATCTAAAAAACAATATTTGAACAGCTGTATTGGTTTATTTAATAAAGTATTTATGTAACTTAAGGTCAATTTATAGTAGTTTCTACACAAAATCGCAGTCCAATCTTCTAATATGTCTGCAATTCATAGTCAAAATTAACTGACGAATGAAGTGTACTATACTTATAACACAACAGATCACTGTTCGAGTTGACAAGTCATCCCCGGTCGAATGACAACACAATACATTGCTGCTTGAATTGACAAGCCATTGCACCAGGAAAGTAAGGAGTTGTTATAAATAGATTTTAATATCCGTTGTAATTGTATCGTATTACTTCCCTCCTTGTAATTATGGACTCACCACATATATGGAGGAACGCAGAGGAGGTCGCTTTGGTTCAAGCTTGGATTATAACTGTAGAGGAGGATTTTCCACCGGGTCCCCCACAAGTTCGTGCTGGATCATTTTGGTCTCGTGTCTGTCATTTGTTTCACCATTTAATGAGGCGTACTCAATATCGAAGAAGAAGAGATGTCAAAGCGAAGTTTCTGGATTTGAAAATAAAGGTGAAACAATTTCAACGTATTTATAACGAGTTGGATAACGAACATGCAAATACGAATGAAGACATTCTACGGCAGGTGGCTTTGGAACTATACCGTTTTAAATATGATGGTAGCGAGTTTACCCACTTAGATGCATGGAATCTTTTAAAGAATGTCCCTTATTTTTAATATGCATGTTGGTTAAGTTAATTGTTTTTCGTTATTTAAGTTGCTTGTTTTTGTATGTGTGTAGTCGTTACTATTTAATAAACGTCCATTTCTTTTAATGTATGTTGTTTCCTCAATAGCCAATACATAATACGCCATAAAATATAAATGGGGTACATAAATAACTAATACATAATACGACATAAAATATAAACAGGGTACATGGATAACTAATACGTAACACGACACTAAAATAAAAACGGGGTACATAAAAAACTAATACATAATACTACATAAAACATAAAGGTGTTACATGAATAACTACTGCATTGAGGGAGGTAACAGGACCACCGTTTCATTTGGTATTTCCCAATGCACATGTGATGGTATAGTATTCACCAACTCAGATCCATATGCAAGTCGATACACATAATTAGTGAACTTGTAATCAACCATTCTGTGAATGGATTCAAATGTACGGGTTCTTAGACATGCTATAGCGTGACCACATGGTATACCGCTTTTTTGCCATTTACCACAACTACATACCCTTCGTTCAAGTTGTATGTTTCTGGTGGCAAAATTGTCATCGACTTCAAATGTATCCCCATACAAACGTCTTGCATTACAATTATAAGACTTGTTGAGACATTTTTGAACCTTACTCTCAACGTAAGGGGTCAACCCACCAGACAACCTCCCTGTAAAATTTGATATTTTAATAAAAATAGTAGCACAATAAAAAAAACTAAATATAACAATCTCCCTTACCCGCCACTTCGGCCCGTTCAGCATACTTTGATTGTATCGACGTGGTGATTAACTCAATTATCGTTGTTATAGGAAACTCACGTGTGGATATAATTTTCAAAATTTCAGGGACGTCAATCGATTTAACATTGTAACGTATTTTTGGGAAAAATGCTTGTGTCCATTTTGAAATTGGTATATCATCAAGCCAGTAAATTGGACCCCTAAGCAAGGTGCAGAAAGGTGGTTTCCTACATGTACTTTGCAACATTTCCAAACACAAGTAAAAATCATCAACGCTATATGCATTGCATGACTTCCAAAACAACGATTCGACTTCCATATTGTTATGTCCGACAGACTCACGTATCTTTCGAGCTATATCTTTAGGACAATATCCATGGTAGGAATCTGGGTAGGCACTCTGAACACCAAAGTCTATTTTATCACACAGGTTGCTTATGAAACCAACCTCTATGTCCTCACCTAAACAATCTTTTAACCTCATCATGAACCATCTCCATGATTCTTCATACTCTAAGGTTCCCAAACCAATTTCTAAGAGTAGTGGTTCATGATTTCCATCTAAAGCCACTGCGAAGTACATTGTTGTCAGATAGCTCCCAAGAAGGGGTAAATAACCCACATATATCAGCGGTATCATGCACCTAAGGAAGGTACGAATCTACATAAAAACGAACACATATTAGTGATAAGTAAAAACTAATCAAGATACATTACCATGAAATATTATATAACTCAATAAAAGAAGCATGTTATACCACGCAACCTAAAGCCACAAAACAGAATTGAAATTGGTTGGTATCAATTTTCTTAATGGCTGTGAAGGTATTAGGATTTGTTCTTTGAAGGTTATGCAAGAAAATTGGTAGTTGAGAAAAGCTTCTTTCGCTGTAAGTACTCATTTTCAAGACCGATGATAGTGCTCTACAATCATCACACAAATGAAATATCAAACAAATGCAATTATAAATAGAAAATATTGTATCTCTACTGTTCAAAATTCATAGTTTAACCTTTTAAATTCATAGTCAAACCAGTTCATTTTATAGTCAAATTTCACTGTCTGACATGACAATACTACAGAATGTACTTGTCTGGATTTCGTAGTTCAACCTTTTGAATTCATAGTCAAACCAGTTCATTTCATAGTCAAATTTCACTGACCGACATGACAATACTACAGAATGTACTTGTTTGGATTTCGTAGTTCAATTTTTTGAATTCATAGTCAAACCAGTTCATTTCATAGTCAAATTTCACTGACCGACATGACAATACTACAGAATGTACTTGTCTGGATTTCGTAGTTCAACTTTTTGAATTCATAGTCAAACCAGTTCATTTCATAGTCAAATTTCACTGACCGACATGACAATACTACAGAATGTACTTGTCTGGATTTCGTAGTTCAACTTTTTGAATTCATAGTCAAACCAGTTCATTTCATAGTAAAAAAGAATTGTCTGTAATATGATTTCTTCTATAAATGGGTGTCACTCAGTATGAAAAATTTAACTGAGAAAGTAACTCCGATTTAAAAGAAAAAGAAGGCTATTGGCATACTGCAATTGCGGAGGAGAACGTATCGTTAGGATTTCGGGTACAGCTAAAAACCCAGGAAGATTGTTTTACGCTTACCCATATTTGGTATCATGTTATTAACGTCATTCAAATTTAAACCCTCGTGTTTACATGACAAAAATTTATTTTCTTACTGTCAATGTTAAATTTAACAGGGACCAAAATGCGGGTTTATTAGTTGGGTTGATGAAGAGAAGGACCAATCATCTATGGTAATAGCTAAAGTAGCTAACTCTAATAAGCTCTTTCAATCAGAAAATAAGAAGTTAAAGATAGCGTTGGTTTGTAGTTGGGTGTTGTTCTTGGCAGTTCTTGTTTACAAGTTGTAAGCTTTTTAATATTGTTTTTATGGTTTTGAAGTTGTTAGGTCAATAAAATGTTGTATTTGTAACGTTAAAACAAATGTTGTAGTCGTTCTTATGTTGTATGTATTGATAAGTTATTAGTAGGTCATTAATTTGTTGTAATTGTCGTAACGTTAAATTTTTTGCCATCCGTTGAGTAAACTGTAAAAATAAACTAATAATCAAATCCAACATTAATTTAGATATACAATTATATAATTTAACTACATAGGACCAAGACTAGACCCCCAAAAAAATTTTGCCATCCGTTGACGGAACTCTAAAGTTGCGCTCTTTGGGTCAATAAGAACACGTATTGGTTGACCTGAAACGAATTGCTCCATAAACATAAAAACAAAAACACCGCAATCTCCCAAATGACTACTTTGTTGGGGAACATTTTCTTCATAAATGAATTGCATATTCAATGGAATCCTTGGGATGTTCCTCCGGGCCCAATACTTAATCTTGTCCAAATAATTTGCCACCCGAAGTTCAAATTTGGAAAAGATTCCTTCAGATTTGAATTTTTCATAAGCCCCTCTACCAAGACTGTCATAAATATGCACTTCCATTGACGCTAATCGTAGTTCCCCAAATAGCCAATGATTAGGGGATAAATGAATCGGCAATAAGACCTGTATAAGGATCAGAAAATAAAATTATGTTTCTTTACATCACAATACAAAAACATAACAAAAATAACGATATTATTTTCAATATAAACAATTAAGTTTACCGTATCAACATCCCACCAAGCAACCATGAAGTTGGGGTACGTAGCAATACCAGCCATAAACGCCCTCCAGTCCTGCCCTTCTTCCAAAGCATGAGAAACAAAAAAATTTGGAGGCATTATTGTATATCGGTCGCCCTCAAACCGTCTCTCCATCAATAGTCGGTACCAAATGGTTATATGCTGCACACATGATACTTTTGTTATTGACTAAAAAACAATTAACTTTTAAAATAATAAATTAACAATTAATTTACCGATGACTCCAACCATCCATCATGTGTATGCCCAAACAATGAGCTCCAAAAATCTCTATCTAACACAAAATTAAACAAACGATGCTGGACATCATATGAATGAAATAAATAATTTTGGATGACAACCTCACCACCTGCTACATAAGGTTGCATGCGCAACATGGAGAAGTCATGAGCAACACCAAAAACTGGAGGAGGAACGGGGCTTGTTGATTTGATATCAACCTTCTTTTTTGTTCTTCTTTTTTGCTTCGGTGTCGTGTGCAACTAAAAACAATATTCGAATGTTTAAATCTTTATCTTTCAGATAATTCACATAAACATAAAATCATGAGTTTATAAATAAAACGAATACCTCGGTGTAAGGAGGGCACAAATATTGTGATGGTTTTCGAACCCTCGGTTTATCGGGTGTAACTTCTTTGTCATCATACTCATCAAAATAATCTACAATTCTCGTAATTATTATTTCGTCGTCGTCCGACACCTAATTTAATAAGCAATAATCTCTAATTAAAAAAATGTTTCAATATACTAAAAACAAAATATAAATTAATGTAAGTATAAGAACCTCTTTAGCTTCACTATAATCATTTACGTCAAACACATCATCATCAAATTTGTTCCCCGCATTGTCATTCCTCTCCTCCGACTCCTACATTAAAAATAAAACTTTATACTTAGTAGCGAAATACACATAATTTAATAAGCAATAATATCTAATTAAATAAATGATTCAATCTACTAAAAACAAAATATAAATTAATGTAAGTATAAGAACCTCTTTAACTTCACTATAATCATTTACATCAAACACATCATCATCAAATTTGTTCCCCGCATAGTCATTCCTCTCCTCCAACACCTACATTAAAAATAAAACTTTTTACTTAATAACGAAAGACACATTAAAAAGTAATTATTAAAATCGTAAATGTAATATCTATAACAACCTTGTCGTCTTGAATATCACCAAAAACATTTTCAGTTGTATTGTTTTTATTCATCACTTCATCTTGCACAACCTATATTTTCAAATATAAAATATGAACACAGGTATTCATATATGTTAATAAAATTTAAAAAATAATGTAGCGTGTAACTAACCTGTTCATCATATTTTCTTTTGTGACACTATCGGATCATCAAAAGTAATGTCGTTCCAAAATTGTTCAATATTCACTTCTTCAACAAAAACCTCTGTAGGTTGTCAGTTCATAAACACATGTTGCTCCAGTGCATGTAGTCGTTTCAACACCTCGTCTAGGTTGTGTTTCCCACTGCCCCTACCTCTACCATGAGAGCGACCACTGGACGATATACTAGACGAAGATTCGTCTTGTCTCCTAAAATGGTCCCGTACTGGGGATGGATCTGCTTTCCCTTCACCATATACATACTCTTGAAATGACATATAATAACAAGATGTCATCTCACCATCACCCGGTAACATGTTTTGTCTTGGTGGTTGCCCCTCCTAAAAAATTAAACATATTAAAAATGCATATAAAAGTATAATAATCAAGTTTATTAATAATAAACGAAAATTTTATAAACCTGTATCTTTGACCAAATCTTGTTCACGTCAACCCATTTCAATTTTTTTGTTCCACTCCATCGTTTCATCCGAGGCATGTCTTTATTTTTTCTCAATACAAATCCACATGCACGAACAGCCGGAATCATCTCATATATCCATATCTACAATTTTTTACAATTATAGTAATAAAAGTTAAAATTAAAATAAAAAACATAACAATAAAACAATTCAAATATAAGAAAATTTTTATACCCTTATTGGAGCCGTAAATCCTGAGACGGAGTACTTTAAAGTTTGACGACGCTCAGAAAGTGATAAATAATTATCTATTTTGTTCCATGTCCTCAAGGTCAACATAAGTAAAATCCCAAAGATAGCTACCCCAAACGAAACTAACAAAACAAAAAAACAAAATTGGTTTTTATATAAATTATAACTTTAATAAAATAAAACTTTTAACGTAAACAAAATATACCTGTTCCAGAGATCCAAATTCTCAGCAAAAAAAAATCAATCTTGTGGCACCCGATCATTAACTTCTTTTCCCAAAAAACTTTCACACAAAATGTATATCAAACATACTCTAACTTAGGGATGAGCATCGGAACCGGGTACCCGCTTTTGGAACCGAAACCGCCTCGGAACTGCCGGTTTTGGAACAGAAACCACCTTAGGCGGTTCCGGTTCCGGTTCCTAAAGTTATGGAACCACCTTAAGCGGTTCTGGTTCCGGTTCTCGTTTTTTCGGAACCGCTACCCGCTGGATACCCGCCGGAACCGGTTTATATATATATATATATATATATATATATATATATATATATATATATATATATATATATATATATATATATATATATATATATATATATATATATATATATATAAAGGGTGTGTTACTTAGACCGGTTTAGAATATATTGGTCCGATTTTGTCCGTCTTTGGTCCGAATTGATTTCATTTGGATCGAACTAAATTGCGGTTTTGTCAAAAAAAGTTAACAAAATTAATGCGACCGGGTTACCCGCTCCCGGAACCGGAACCGCCGGTTCCGGGACTGGTTCCAAACATTTAAGAACCGCCTAGAGCGGTTCCGGTTCCGGTTCTAACTTTCTAGGAACCGCCGGTTCCGGTTCCGGTTCTGGTTCTCGTCAAATGAGGCAGGTACCTGCCTACGCTCATCCCTACTCTAACTGCATCAACATCGTCAAGTTCTAGGAATGTTCGATTTAAAATTAAACGTTTCAGGTCGCCGATTTTCACCGAACTATTGGTATGGTCCGAAAATAGCCGCTCACGCAATAAACATCTTTTTTTACTGCTTAATAATTTTTCTGACCCTTTTCTCCCAATGTTTTTTGGATACTCCCCAAAATTGAAGCCGATTATCAAACAAAACTCTTCCGGCCCATAAACCATTTTCGTATTGCCTACTCGAAAATATAATCGTTTTATTCCATCTGGAGATAAAATAGGGTCCGGCCGGATCTGATGAAGGAACATTTTATGGAACAACAATGCGTCCCCTTGTAAACGAGGGACATCAATAAAATAACCAAATACGGTATCTTTGAAAATGGCACGTCTGACATCATCTAAAACTTCAAATACTTCCTATATGTTACCGCCCGAGCCTTTTAAGTTCACAAATGCTTTCATATTGATAAAACTAAAATCATGCTGCAAAAAAAACACAAAAACAAATTAGAGAACTAAAAAATATTTTGTTTTTAAAATATATGATTACGAACTGCAATAAGTACATAAACAATTAGTAATGCAAATACAAATTCTTAATTAATAATTTATATATTTCTGATAAAAAACAATAACATACACATATATAAACAATTTTCCAAGTTATACAACAAATATATTTACGATAAAAAACAATATCATACATAATTATATAAACATTTTATTAAACAAATTTTCAACTTAAATGACAAATATATAAACAATTTTTATCTTTCTAATTATATAAACTAACATTTTATAACCATATAAACAAACAATTTTTTAAATAAAACGACAACCAAATTAACAATTTTGCAAGTTATATAACAACTTTATACAAATTTTCAACTTATACGACAAACACAAACAATTTCTAACAATATATATATATATACGACAAATTTTCAACTTATACAAATGTTATACTTATACGACAAATATATATACAAACGACTATTTTGCACATACTATAATTTAACTATTTTTCACTTTCTATAAACAATTATACGATAAGAATATACAAGTTTTCAGGTTATACAACAACTAAACAAACAACAAAAATAATAAATTGTAAACATTATCTACGCAGTCTCTACTTGTACATTCAAACAACCACTAACAAAATAGCATTTAAACTTCAAGTATACTAAAGAAATATTAAAACTATCAAACACAACAAAATTACCCTTTTTTAACACTAAATAATACAATAAATGATAAAATAAAAAAAAAGTTTAAACATTAAAAGAGTTAAAATCTAACCATATTTGCGGGATTGTTGACATAATCCTCCATTTTTTTCAAAAACTAGCCAAAATTCCGAGAGAAGCCCAAAGATAGAGAGAGTTTTTGTGTAGAGAAGGGTGAAAATGGAGAAAAAAACGTTATATAGTGAAAAGAAAAGGTATTTCGCAGATGGCAGCTTCATTTCGCAGATGGAACATTCCATATGCGAATGTACAAGCAGCTAAAGCACAGCTGTGCTTTAGCTGCTTGTACATTCGCAGATGGGATGCTGATTTCGCAGATGGGGCATTTCCATCTGCGAAATTGTGGGCTAATTTTGTAATTTCGATTTTTTTTGGCTATTTTTGTAATGTAATTAGTGTAAATGGCTATTTTTGTCATTTTCTCTTTTTTTATCTATATAATAAAACTAGTTTATAACCCGTAGGAACCACGGTTATACAATTAATTAAACTTTTAAAATAAAAATTAAAAATTATTAAATAAATATGTGAAATTATATCACTTTACAATTTATATTAAGTTTATTTTAATATTTATTTTAATATTATTAATTTAATGTAATTAGAATGGGAAATTTAAAATTTGAAATTTGAAATGGAAAATCAATAGGTTATCAATGGCATGCATTAATTAGGAGATACATATAATATTGTGACACATGGCAAAAGGAGAATCAAATATGCATTAATTAAGAGCCCTAATAAGATGACACATGTCAAAAGGAGAATAAAATTATTCATTTACTAGTTTATAACCCGTGAGAACCACGGTTATAAAATTAATCAAACTTTTATAGTAAAAACTCAAAATGTTAATAAGTTATTTTAAATAAATTATTAATTTAAAAATATTTTTATTAGTTATATGAAATTATAATCGTTGATTCAAATAAATATGTAAAATTGATTTTTAATATATATTAGATATTTTTTATTTGTGAATTAATGAAAACAATAATATAAATTTTAAAATTTAAAATAGATAATAAATACCTTGACAAATAACATCACATTAATGAGGAGGTCTAATAAATTTAAAATGGAGAACTAATAGATTGACAAGTGGCAATACATTAATTAAGAGGTCTAATATAGTGACACATGCCAAAAACACTACTCTTTTATTAGTATAGAGATTAGATAGAAAGATTGTTAAATATATACCAACGGTCCACCAATTATACCCTAGTTGATAAATAAATAACCATAACAACCAAAAACATTATATAACGGATTGAGACAATACATAAACAATTCATACACTCATAAAATGCTTTTATGGTGTGTTTAACGATAAAAAAAAGAAGTAAGACCCGAAACATAAAAAGTCTAACTATTAAAGTATTTATAAGGGTTGAATTTTTTTTTCTTTTCATTGGTCCCCTTCATCAATTGATGAACACCATGACAAATATTTTTTTGTAGGTAATTAAAGATCCAAATGAGGTTTTATTTCGTATCAAATTTGTCCATAAAAATTTTTATTTTAGAATACTCAATCAAGTATTTTGTATGTAGATGTATTTCGTATCAAATTTTGATTTATTTTTATCATAAAAACCGACGATACATTTCATAATAATATATTTTTATATTTTAAGCAGCTTTTATATTTTATTGAATAGAAGTATAATTAAAAAAATTATTTAATTATTATTATATATTAAAAATCAAAGAAATTGTAAGAATTATTTTAGCAAAAATAATCTTAAAATAAATAAGATTTGAGATAAAAAAATTATTACGTATTGAAAAAGAAAATTTACTTATATCTTAGTTTATTGACAAAAAAGATCACTATTGATATTTTTTTTTTACAATTTAACCATCAATATTGTATACGGTAAGATGAAATTTGAGTCAAATTACCAGTAATAGTCACTTCTAATAGTTAAATTGTAAAAATAAATAAATAAATAAATTTGAGATGACTTTTTTGTCAATAACTTTACTTCTATGCATAACTTTACATGCAATAACTAAATGTTCAAAATAACTCATTGAAGTTTAGTTTCTTCAGAGTTTGAGTTGTTTCCAATTTCTCAATCTCTTTCCATTGAAATTACGATCCATGCCAAAATCAAATTTCCTTCTCTCTGTTTTTCATAATAATGCTTCTGCTTCATCTTTCTTTCTCTAACATGTCGTGTGTGGTTCTCTCTCTAAACTCAGTTGTTTAGAAACGAATAATGCAAAAATAACAAAATCCAGGCTTCCTTACCCCTTAAATACATGAAGCCATGGGCCTTACGCTACAGTCCGCTTAACCCAAAATCCTAAACAGTCATATGGTTTCTCATTTGGGCTTTTAGCCCAAATCTGTCTTAATTGGGTCATATTACAAGTGCACATTAATAGCACAGTTACGCTAACCATACCGGCACTAAACCGCTCCAATGGTGTGGTCTAGTCACAACTCTCAACTTTATTTTTTAAGGCCAAATTTGGGTCTGAACGCCACCATCGTTCACATCTAACTAGAGTAGACCTGCACAAAATGACCGATCTCGGACCAAACCTGAAAAAGAACGAAACCGGACCGGTCTAAAACGAAATTGAACTGAAAAAAGATCAGTCTCAAAAAAGACCGTACCGAAAAAAGACCGGTTCAAGACAGATGAAGATCAGTCTAAAAAAAATTGAACCGTTCTGAGGTCGGTCCCAAAAAAGACCAGAGATCATCCCGAGACCGACACAAGACCGGTCCAAGACCGACCCTATACTTGTCTAGGACCGATCTCAAAAAAGACCGGAAGCCAAAGTTTATAAATATATTATTTTTGTGTTAATTACACAATTTTTAATCACACTATTTAACTTTATTTCTTTCTTTTTTTCTTTTATTAAACTTTAGTGTATCTTTTTTAATAAAGTATAAGGTATTAATTTTGTGTTAGTCACACATTTTTTAACGGAAAAACTCACAACAAAAACTAAAAAAACAAACAAATACCAAAATTGGGCTTAAAAAACCCGAAAGACGGAACAGATCTGAAAAAAAGGATCGGACCGTGTTGAGACCGATCCGAGACTGGTGTGTGACAGCAAATATAGAGGTCTAATCTAAAGGTTTACTTTTAATTAGTTATGCACATTTCAAATTGGTTTTTTGAGAACAATGGAAAAATATCAAATCAGTTTTTTGACGGATTAAGTTAAAACTGAATTGTTGGTTAAAAATAGGTTTGATATATAACTGAAAAAAAAAAAGTTATTTCCTAGTTTTTTTAACAAACGGTTTTTTAACCAAAAACTGTTACTTAATACACTTTGACTTCCAAAAAAAAAACTAAAACTAAAACTAAAAAGACCGAACTGATTATAACCGAAATCATCCAAAGAAAGCCGGTTCAAAACAAATATATATATGTACCTCTACTTTTAACCAAAAAAAAAAAATACAAACAAATTTAAAAATAAAACGATATTCGGTCCTAAAAATTTCATAATCTAAAATTTTAGTCTAAATATGAATGCAAAAGATTCAACTTATTTAAACGTTCTCCTTTGAGATTAGATAGAGGAAATTAAGCCATTAAACCTAAAATGCTACCATTGTTTAATTCTAACTAAATACAAACCAAAATAAATAAAATATTTTTTAAATCATACCAACAAAATCACATAACATTTCTAAATTTTTATTTACATTTCCAAACATACCCCTATCCAACCATGATCTTCTCCCTAATCATCCGCCGGCCGTCATCACCGCTCTTTTTCTGTACATAAAGATCAACAATCCTTTCCGCCACCTCCACTTCATCCCTACTTTCTCCGATCAACCTATCCACCTCCGCCTTCGGCAACCTCACCTTCACCCGCACAGAACCACACGCTTCCAACCCACCACCACTTTCCGCCCTAACCATCGAAACCTCCGACACAGACCTCCGTGACACCCTCATAAGCTCCAACCTCTCCTTCGCCGTCACGTTTAAACCAGACCGCACCCTTCTAATCGCCACCGTCTTCTCCGCCGTCTCCGGCAGTTTAGGTAACTCAACCAGGAAATAAATCTTCCCAGGTTCAAGATTTTCTTCTAGATCAAGAGGAGTAGCTCTGATCCCATATCTCTTAACAGCCTTCGATTCCAATAGAACATGACCGGAGTAATCCTTAATTACTTCAAAAACTTTAATGGGTGTTTGTAATTTGAAGATTTCGCCGTCGATCTTCATCACTTTGGCCTTCTTCTTCTTCCCTCCTCCGACACCTGGTAAACTGTTCCCCATAGCTGTTGCATATGATTGAGATGTAGGGGATTAGTTGGTTGGGTATTTTATGATCAATTATGGAGAAAATCCAAATTGGATTCTGAATTGAATAATTATATTGCTAATCAAAGTGGACTATGATGAATTGATGATGGAAATGTGAACACGATGGATTCTGTTTGGATGAGATTTGAGTTGGGAAGAAAGTGGAGAAAAGGCCAATTGCTTTCTGTCGACTCCTTTATTCGGTTCACGTTAGAAGTGGAACCGGTTTGGGTTTAAGAAAATTAGTAAATAATATATTTAGTCTAGATAAATTAATTTAGAAATAATCATTTCAAATGTGTGCTATAAGTTGTGAATATTTGGAAAATTACATTTGATTTTTGTAGGTATTATCCCAATAATCATTTGTCCTAGTCAAGTGGTTGATTTAACAAATTTGTCTCATAATAAATGGAATCAAACGACTACTTATAGTAAGTATTTTGAAAATTTAATTGTTATTTAATGCATTATGACCTAATAGAATCATTGTCTTCATGGAAGCTGAGTATTTTGAGAATTTTTTTTCTACAAGCCATTAAAATTAATGTCTAAGACCCGGTCAAAATGACATGTAGAATGGTAGGACTTTTTCCTTGATGTTTTGTTGTATGGATTTCTTTTTTAATACGCATACCTTTTTTAGAGTAAATTATACGAATGGTCCTTATGGTTTGGGATAATTGGCATGTTTGGTTCCTAATTTTTTTTTAACTCGGTTCATCCCTAACATTCAGTTTTGTTGTGTTGTTGGTCCTTGTTATTCGTGAAATGACTATATTACCCTAATTGATTCTTTTTCTAATTTATTTATTGCTAAATGTATTTCTATATATTTTTGTTAGTATTTGTTATTATTAATTTAATAATTTATTTATTGTTAAATGTATTACTTGTTAACCTTCACCCATCTGTTTCCTTTCTAGCCAGAGGTAACTACCACCCATACGCCACCAAAAATCACCACCACCTCTGCATTCCCACCATCTTTCCCACCAGATGAACCTCAATACCATAAATCCATTCAAACAAGAAATCAAATCGAAAATCCAAACAAGAAATCAAAACCAGGAATTCAAATGAGAAGTTTAAACCTAGAATCAATACATTCAAACTAGAAACTCACATTTCAAACTAGGGATGTCAACGGGACCAAACGAGAGCCGAAATAGTTGCCCTCAGTCCCGCCCCCGAAATCAATCGTTGCCCCCGCTCCCGATCCCGCCCCCAACTCCCCCGTTTACATACCCCCCGATCCCGCCCACGGTTACCTCCATCGCCCCCGGTCCCCCGGTTCCCCAGGTTTATTGGCTTAAAATTCGTTTTTTTTGCTAAACAATTACTTTGGTTTAGGCTAAAAACCTATTTTCAATAACTTTAAAAGTTTAAAACATAATCTTTTAGAAATTAAAAAATTAAAAATCCAACATTACAAAACGACAATTCCAACAATCTTAAAAATATAAAATATGACAAATCCAATATTACAAATATAAAATACTTACATATCAAAAAATATATGATCAATTCACTACCTCTTCAATATCTATTAATTGGAAACGAAAAAGTGAAACCTAACCTAAACCTAAAACTAGAAAATCTATTTTGTATATGTATTTTATATTAAATATATATTTTTTACATAAATGTACAACCGGGGCCCCCGTGGGAGTACGGGACGGAAATACCAACTCCCGACCCCGGTCCCGAAAATAAGCGGGGTTTAATTTTGCCCCCACTCCCGCTCCCGCTCCCGATTTTTTTAAAAATTTAGTCCCGTACGGGATCGGGGTCCCCCAGGGGTTTTTGACATCCCTATTTCAAACCAAATATAAAAATTAGAAAAATCAAAAATCAGAAAATCGACCAATTACATTTGCAACAAAATCTACCTAAAAATACATTTTGATGAGTAGATGCGACGACGACGACTGTGGGTGGTTGTCGTTGTTTCATCGATTTAGAGTTGAGATCATAACTAGGTGAGAGAAGATGGTAAGCACTGTTGTTTTAGTGATTAGTGATCAATGATTTAGATCTTAAGCTATATTTAAGGTTTCGTTGAAAGGTTCCGACGAAGTTGAAGGGCGGAAACGAAGGTTCTTTTAGCAATTTTTTTGCCGATATATAATTCAGGTGGCTTCATGGTTTTTTTGATTTAGGGTTCCAAACTTCGAGTTTTAGAGAGAGAGAGAGAGAGAGAGAGATGTAGAGACAATTTGATATATCAGCTGGTGGGTGTTTTTGGTGGTTTTCGGTGGACAGGCGGTGGTGCAAATCGATGGAGGAAAAGGTCGATGGTGTTGATCAGCGACGTACGGACGACATTTGACAGTTTTTGGTGGTTCGACGTCATTTGTGTTCTTCCTTTTGGTTGGAGAAGAGAAGATTCAGAGAAGATATATGGTGATAGGAGACGTATCAGACTTTTAGGAGTGAGTTGGTTGGGGTGAATCTAGGGTAGGGTTGGGTATTTCATTCATTTTATTTTAACCTTTAATATAAAAAGAAAAACAAATCATTAACAAATTAATAAATAAATTAGAAAGGGAAAAAGAGTCATTTCATGTCCGATAAGGACCAAATATATAACAAAAACAAACAGTAGAGACCTTCCAAGTATTAAAAATAAGTTAGGGACCAAACAAGTAAATTGCCCTAAACTACAGGGACCATTTGTGTAATTTACTCTAATTTTATTATTATTGCGTTTTCAGATTATATGGTTTAAGATGTTTTCATGATTTACAACTACTGTTACAAGATGTATAAGTTGTTGCATGGATGTTCCTTTGTTAAAAAGCCTAAGTCAAAATGAAATGATACGAAATGAAAAGTTCTAGCATAGTGAATGTTTTGGATAAGATTGTAAAAGTTTTGTTTACAAATTATGAAAGACTTAATTGCAAAAATGGTCCTGTGATATGTATTTTTTCGGGGTTTTAGTCCAAACCCCGATTTTTTTGGATTTGTGGTCCTTTTAAGCTAGTTTCGTTGCGTTTTTTTATCCCTCTGAATAATGAAATGACGGTAATACCCTTGGGTTATTTATTTTATATTTTTCTTTCATTTCTTTTTAAATCTAATACTAATATATTTATTTTAATAATTAATAAATTAAGAGGGGCCCTCTCTCTCTCTCTCTCTCTCTCTCTCTCTCTTATCCATACCCAGTTTATGACCAATCTGCAAAAAATATGAAGCCATATGTTCTTTACCATCTTAGAGCTCGCCGACATCACCATTGCCATCAAAGAAAAACTCCCACCCTTTCATCCGTCGACAATGGAGGAAAAATTGGGAACTAAAACAAAATAGGAAGAGGGCAAGCCAATTACATGAATTTTGGGATGAACTGGAGGCAAGATTGAGGGACTTTCGGTAGAGGGTGCCGACTGTAGCAGGGTGGAGCTAATACTTGGTGGTGGCTATGTTCCATGAAATTAAACTTTGGAATCAAAATCGAAAACTGTGTTCCATGTAATCAAACACATAAATCAGAATGAAAGACCAGGTATGGAAGAAAAATAGATCGACATTTTAGTGATGACTCTATACACACAAACACATTCACAGTGGTGGATATTGATTACGACACCACCAAAACAATTTCACCCAGGGAGTCGAAATTGGATTTCAATTAAAAGATCATCAGTGGAACCAATAAAAGCTGCAAATCAGGTCGCCATATGATCAAAATCCGCCATGACGGCATAGAGAAGCACAACTTCATGGTTATGTGGGTTTCAAGAAATCTCCCGATTGAAAGGTAACGAGAACGAATCTCAAATGATTCCTGAATCCGAGAGTATAATCTACAATCCTTCATCCACAATTCAAATGCAAACGAGTATGATAATGACCTTGTGTATGCTCAGATTTACAAGAGCCAACCTTCTGTGCCTCTATTTTCGCCCCAAAAGTTTGAAATCATGAAGAAAATGGAAGCAATGGCTTTGTCTGATTCCTCTATACAAATTAGTGCTTCACAACAATAACAGTGTGGCTCATTTTCTTTAATCGTGTGCTTGTGGTTTAGGTATGTTTCTTCAAATCGTTTTTGAAACAAAAAACCCTGAAATCGAAATCGATTTGTGTATATGAGTTCATCCCCAAAAATTGATTTGATTGTGTATGTGTGTTTTTATTTTTGAAATCGAGTTCCAAAAACCCAACAAGTAAAATACAACACACATACACACCAAATTATACCGGCCATGATCTGGAAAATGGCGGAAGCAAAAAACTTGATCCTTTCTCGTTTGTTTCTCCACCTCCTGTGTATATGTGTGGTTTGTGTATGTGTTTAATTTAGTCGTGTGTGTGTTCAGTGTTCTTTGGAGAGAGAGAGAGAGAGAGAGGTGGACCCAACTTTATTATTTATTTTCTTTTTCATTTAAATTAAATAGAAAAAACATAAAAAATAAATCATAAGGGTATTAGAGCCATTTCGATTTACCGAGAGACTAAAATCACAAACAAATCATCTCAAAAGGACCACCAATTCAAAAAAGTCGTGGTTCGGATTAAAACCCTAAAAAAATGTATACCACAGGGACCATTTTTGCAATTTTGTTATTATGAAAAAAGTTAAAGTTATATTTAGTTTTACCATGAGATTTTTATAATAGTAAAGCTTATGGTTTGAAAAACAAGTTTGAGCTTTATAACCGGTGACAAATCCAATATATATATATATATATATATATATATATATATATATATATATATATATATATATATATATATATATATATATATATATATATATATATATATTGTATTCAAACAAATGCAAAATGTAAAGATATACTTTTATATTATAACCTAAATTTCTTACCGAAAGCAATAGCATATTTTTCATGTTAACACAAAATAAAAAAATACTTTAAAATTTAAATCTTAAATATTAACATGATTATGTCTATAACATAAAATAAATATTGATTTATATTTGTTTTGTTTACCAACATCTCTCCTTAATGACCGTATGGAAACTATCCGTCGAAAATCACTATTATATGCCACCGCATCGTGCAGGTAACATGTATGTATGTGTGTGTATATATATATATATATATATATATATATATATATATATATATATATATAGAGAGAGAGAGAGAGAGAGAGAGAGAGAGAGAGTTATGTTCATACGTGGATTGACATCTATTGTATGGATGTAGAAACCAATGATAATTTAGAAAAATTTAAATTATTTATAATTATTATAAGGGTAAATATGTAATTAGCATAATAAGTAATTAATGAATATCTAAATAAAATCATTTAAATTAGGTATCTACAAATTAAAAGCGTATATTTAGGCAGCTAAACAATTTGCATTCTTGACTTTACCACCGGCCAAAACCACAACCACCATTATCTCCCTTGGATGTCGATTACAATTATCAACACTTCACCGACAATAACTAATACCTACGATTTCAAATCAAGTTTCAATTTACAACAAATGATTTGTGTTACTACCAGTAACACTTGAAAATCCTTATTGACATGCTAATTCATTGATTGCTGTAACCAACCCCTAAACCGAAAATCGAAAACGTTGATACGCGGTACGTAATCTGATTTTTTTTCATCATTGACTATTTTTTTATTTATGGAATTCTCATTTTGATATTTGATTTATGTTTATTGAATCCAATTTTTGTTTTTGAATATGATTTCTAGATTATGCTTTTTAGTGGTTTTCGAGAACGTGTTGCAAATTTGAAACCATCAAAAAGAAGAATCACATAGTCGATGGTGTGGTGACGTTGTTGCTATGATGGGGGTGGCTCATGGAGCTGAGGTTGACCATGGTGGTTGGAGCTCGTTGTGGGCTAATGTTTCTTTGTTACTGAACCCTAAGACTAGAAATTAAGGTATGTCCTGAAAGCAATTTTTGGTGATTCTAGAGTACAAGTTTGAAAGCATCAAAATTGAATTCATTATTAGCAATACCAATTCGAATTATCTGGTCGTAGTCTCGTAATTCATCAACATTTATTCATCTAATTAATTTCTTAATTTTTTTATATAAGAATTTGTAAGTTAGAATTGTCGATTCGTATTTACATCTATGTTCTGAATTTTTTTTTTATTTTTTGTATATATATATATATATATATTTTTTCAGACTGATGAAAGTAGTGAGTTACTATGTTGGTATATGATCCTTCTAGCATCTCATCATATTGGGGTAGAAGTGTAACGACCGTAGATCAGGGCTAGTCAATTTATGGACAATAAGCGTCAAAAATAACTTTTTGATGGAAGATTATCTTGAAGGAATAATCTTAACTAAGTTGTACTATATGTTACAAGGATTCGGTACATATAAAGAACGTTGAGATCTGAGTTATAAGGACGAATTTATGACGTGTCGAAGTTTCGCGACAGAACCGACACGACACAGTGCGACGTAAAATGTGAATAAAAAGAGCGTCAAAATCTGACTTCGTATGAGGAAGTTACGATTTTTCGAAGTTTCGGCTTAGCAGTATGCAGCCCGAAGTTCGATTTTGAGATCGATTGAGTTCTAGCCGAAACAATCTAAACGAGAATCGAATATCTCGTTGATAGTAGTGCAACGGTAAAAAGACAAACGGGAACGGACGTTGGAGGAAGAAGTTATGAATTTATAATGGAGTTTTCCTGTCTCAGCCTACTAAAAATAATATAATAAAAATAATTCGAAATCAGCCGACGGAGTCTAAACGAAAGTTGTAGAGCGTAGTCTCACCTACGCGAGGATATAAAGAACTTCGAAAACGGAGCTCATATGAGAAAGATATGAATTTTTGAAGTTTATTAAATACTTAAAATATTTAATTTAAATATAAAATCCGATATTATCCGAAGGGGGGGAGTCATCGGACTTATCCGAGTTACGCCCCGCGTAACTAGAGAACTACGCCCCGCATAGACCGAGGTTCAGCCCTTATATAAAGGGTGCGAGGGCTGCCGATTCCTTTGCTCATTTTCTCTCCTCTCTCTCCCGTTTTACCTCAATTTTCATGCAAGAAATATCCCGAGCCCCGAAGCAAGTTCCGAAGCCCTGAAGATCCCGAAAAGTGAAATTTCCGAGCCGAAGCTCTACCCGCGTGAAGCCCGGTTTTTGTGAAGATCTCCCGGTTTCACTGAAGAATACTACTTCTACAAGTCGTAGCGTTGTCCGATCATCTTCTGATCAAGTGAGTGTATAGTCCCTTTCATAAACACAATTTTAATACAAGTATTGTCTGAATGTATTAAGTATATGTTTTGGGTGAGTGTGTAGTCACTCTCTTCTAACACATAAATATGAAATATTTGCTATGAAATACATGCTATGTGTTTTTATATAACACATAAATATGAAATATTTGCTATGAAATACATGCTATGTGTTTTTATATTGTTGTTTATTTGAGATAAGTGTGGAATGGATGTTTTATATGGTTTTTAAATAAGTTCAACTGTATATGTATTTTATATATACTAATATGTTGGGTAGAACATGGGTAGATGAGATAGTTGGTATGTGATAAAATGATGAGGTATGAAAGACGATTAAGAATAATATTGGTAGATGCATCAAATAGAGAATGTCATAATACTAGTAGATTCGCTTATAGGATAATCCTGGAAGATGCGCTTATAAAATAATGTCGGCAGATGTGCCTAAAAGAGAATGTCATAAACCTGGCAGCCACGCCTCATAGTGCATGACGTAATCCTGGCAGAGGCGTTTAAATGATGATGTTGGTAGATACACCTTATGTAGCAATGGATTTTGTGCCAATTCCTTAGGTCAATCCTTAGAAACTAATGAATGACGAATAGTTGAATTCTTAGGGTAAAATCCTAAGAAATAAAGAAGATAATGGGGATGGGAAATTGAGTTGATTGTTTGGTGGTTGAATATAATAATTATATTATTGTGGGTCGAAAACCTTATATGCTCACCAGGCTCCAAGTCTGAACCACTCAGTTTTCTTTGTTTCACAGGTATCAATACGAAGACATATTTCACTGAGAGATTAAAGGAGATGTAAATCATTAGTGTAAATAAATGTAAGTTCTGTTTATGCTTATGTGTCTGTATCGGAACATGACATCCCAAGTTTTTATTATTTAATGAAAATACATTCTCTTTGAGAAATGTTTTGATAAATGGGTATCATATTTTGTTTTGGGACAAATTCCGCAACAGTTTTCTTTAAAAGATAACTCTGATTTTAAAACAAAGCATAAACAAACCGGTATTTTCTGGTCGTGAAAATGGGGATGTCACAGTTGGTATCAGAGCATTAGTTTAAGCGAACTAGGAATTTTGTAGGAAATTTCTAGACTTAACTTAGAATGCTAAGTAATGATCGTGAGGAGTGTGTCTAAAATATGTTAGGCAGTACACCTAAATTGACACAAGCACTAGTTTATTCTAGGAAAGATGCCTAAAATGCTTTTATATGCTAAATGTTTTATGTTGCCATATATGATATTATTTGTTTGGATCTATGGTTTGTTGCCGACCGGATCGGGAAACCTTATGTGTTTAGGATTCTAAGCGTATGACTATAATATTAGAACTAGCATGTAAACGTTTCGGAGTGATAAATATGATATATGAATCTACCATGAATGAAGAGTTAAAATCACCTTATTTGGTGTACAGATAAAAAATGACAAGAACCAGGAGTGGAGTTGGAAACGTGAACGAAAACAGGAATCAACCACCTATGATGGAGCAAGTAGTGGTTACAGCAGCACCACCTGAGCCGATGACAATTGATGGAGTATAATTGCTGATTCAAACAATGTTGGATCGTTAGATGGAAGAAACTAGACGTCCGCTTTGGCAGAATCGTGAAGAAATTTCAATACAAGTTGAAGAGCCCGAAGTGAATGGAGGGCAGTCAGAAGGAGGAAACTTAAGTAGGATTATCGGTCAAGCCGACCCACCGTTAGTTCGAAAGAACAACCAGGATGGAGGAAATGATGGAATGGGATGCAAGTACAAGGAATTTCTGATTTGCAAACCATCGACCTTCATTGGAAAGGAGGATCCGATCGGAGTCATGGATTGGATCTCGGAGATGGAATTGGCCTTTATAACGTGTGGCTGCAGAGGCAAGTTGCAGACTACCTTTGCAGTGCGTTGGTGGAACACTCTGGGGAAGACCCTAAGCCCCAACGAGCCCCTGCAATTGTCTTCAGCAGAATTCTTGGTGCAATTCAAGCGCAAGTTTTGTTCGGCTCAAAACTTGCTAGAGTTGGAGAACAACTTCCTGACATTGACGAAAGACAGCATGTCAGTTGATGAATACACCAATAACTACACAGACAAGATGGAGTTTGCCCTGCGTCTTGTCCCGGATGAGCTGACTAAAATCGACAAGTACGCTAAGGGACTTCCATGGGAGTACTCGGTCCAGTACGTCAGGCACCTACTCTAGAGGCAACTATTTGGGCTGCCAAGTCTGTTGAGAATATGATCAAGGGGAGGACCGCCAGCAAGGTTGAAGTTGGTGAGAAGAGAAAGTTGGAAGGAACTTTAGGTTCTAATGAGAAAATAAAATTCTCGAAGTATGGAGGAGGAGGAAGAGATGAAGCAAGGTGGTGCGATAAGTGCAAGAAGAAGCACTCGAGAAAATGTGGCATGGAGGTGACATGTTTCAAGTGTGGAAAGCATGGGCACTACACCGATGAATGTATATTCAACAAAAAGGTATGTTACGAATTTAACGAAGAGGGGCACTTCAAGCAAGACTGCCCAAGAAAAAATCAAGCAGCAAGGCTAGAGGCACCTCCAAAGCCAAAAGCATTCCACATGCTCCTCGACGAAGCAGAAAACGATGGGAGGATTAAAAGATGAAGACTTCATATCTATATATAAAGTCTGCATCAGGAAGTGTAGCCTATTAGAGGCATTGTATAGGGTGAACTTGAACCTTTGTGTAATTGTTTCAAGAATTAATATAAACCCTGGTTTGGTTATCTGATGTGCTGAATGATTATATGATTTATGTATGGTGACTTGGTTGACTACGAGACAATACTTGGGACGAGTATGAGTAAGTGTGAATGGTAGTAGAGATCGATACTACTGAAAACACAGGACTCGCGCTTGGATCAGGGAAAGTCACAAGGTTACCAAGAAGCTAGTAATTGATTCAGTTTTATTCAAGTATGTCATTTCCATTATTTTGGTAATGACTAGTAATATGGTTGTTATTCCGGCCCTAGTGGTCATATCAAATTGAGTCCGACTACGATGAGAGGTCATTGAGACACGACCCATCAGTCTGTTACAATAGATAAAGGAAGGTATTTATCCTAAGAAGAAGAAGGTTTCCACAATAAGGATTTATTTTGTAACTTGAAGGTTACGATTGAAAGTCCAACATAGTATGAAGAGCAGATGTAAGATTAAGCATCACGGTTATTAATTAGGATGGAAATTTGATGTATGGAATCATTATTCAAGCCCTGTTTCGTTCATGATTCCGGGACATAATCATCCTAAGGGGGAGATAATTGTAACGGCCGTAGATCAGGGCTAGTCAAGTTAAGAACAATAAGCGTCAAAAATGACTTTTTGATGGAAGATTATTTTGAAGTAATAATCTTAACTAAGTTATAGTATATGTTACAAGGATTCCGTACATATAAGGAAAGTTGAGATCCAAGTTATAACGAAGAAGTTATGACCTTTCGATGTTTCGCGACAAAACCGGCACGACACAATGCCACGTAAAATGTGAATTTACATTCGAATGATATTTAGCCTTAGCGATCTAAACGAAAGTCATAGAGTTCATTAAAACGAGAGCGTGCATAAAAAGAGCGTCCAAATCTGACTTCGTATGAGGAAGTTATGATTTTTCGAAGTTTCGGCTTAGTAGTATGCAACCCGAAGTTTGATTTTGAGATCGAGTGAGTTCTAGCCGAAACAATCTAAATGAGAGTCGAAGATCTCATTGATAGTAGTGTAATGGTAAAAAGACAAACGAGAACGGACGTCGGAGGAAGAAGTTATGAATTTATAATGGAGTTTTCCTGTCTCAGCCTACTAAAAATAATATAATAAAAATAATTCGAAATCAGCCGACGGAGTCTAAACGAAAGTTGTAGAGCGTAGTCTCACCTACGCGAGGATATAAAGAACTTCGAAAACGGAGCTCATATGAGAAAGATATGAATTTTTGAAGTTTATTAAATACTTAAAATATTTAATTTAAATATAAAATCCGATATTATCCGAAGGGGGGGAGTCATCGGACTTATCCGAGTTACGCCCCGCGTAACTAGAGAACTACGCCCCGCGTAGACCGAGGTTCAGCCCTTATATAAAGGGTGCGAGGGCTGCCGATTCCTTTGCTCATTTTCTCTCCTCTCTCTCCCGTTTTACCTCAATTTTCATGCAAGAAATATCCCGAGCCCCGAAGCAAGTTCCGAAGCCCTGAAGATCCCGAAAAGTGAAATTTCCGAGCCGAAGCTCTACCCGCGTGAAGCCCGGTTTTTGTGAAGATCTCCCGGTTTCACTGAAGAATACTACTTCTACAAGCCATAGCGTTGTCTGATCATCTTCTGATCAAGTGAGTGTATAGTCCCTTTCATAAACACAATTTTAATACAAGTATTGTCTGAATGTATTAAGTATATGTTTTGGGTGAGTGTGTAGTCACTCTCTTCTAACACATAAATATGAAGTATTTGCTATGAAATACATGCTATGTGTTTTTATATTGTTGTTTATTTGAGATAAGTGTGGAATGGATATTTTATATGGTTTTTAAATAAGTTATAGAATGACGAATAGTTGAATTCTTAGGGTAAAATCCTAAGAAATAAAGAAGATAATGGGGATGGGAAATTGAGTTGATTGTTTGGTGGTTGAATATAATAATTATATTATTGTGGGTCGAAAACCTTATATGCTCACCAGGCTCCAAGTCTGAACCACTCAGTTTTCTTTGTTTCACAGGTATCAATACGAAGACATATTTCACTGAGAGATTAAAGGAGATGTAAATCATTAGTGTAAATAAATGTAAGTTCTGTTTAAGCTTATGTGTCTGTATCGGAACATGACATCCCGATGTTTTATTATTTAATAAAAATATATTCTCTTTGATAAATGTTTTGATAAATGGTTATTATATTTTGTTTTGGGACAAATTCCACAACTATTTTCTTTAAAAGATAACTCTGATTTTAAAACAAAGCATAAACAAACCAGTCTTTTATGGCCGTGAAAATGGGGATGTCACAAAAAGGCCATGATTCTTGCTGCTCCCCTTAGTCTTAATACTATGTTGTTTGTTGTTATCTTGATCAGAATGAAGTTGTTTGGGAAATAGAATATCAAGGTTCATATTACAAACACAAACATCATTTATTCAGAATACTAAGGTTCAACATACAAAAACCACAACATGCTTTCAGAATAGAAGGGTCCACCTTACAAAAGCATCAACATTCTTTTAGAATAGAAGGGGCCACCTTACAAAACGAAAACATTATTTCTTTAAGGAGAAATCTGGTAGAATGTATTCTCAAATTTTATATCAATACTTTTTGTACTGTCAAGAATATATCTTTTTCTTAAGAATGGATGAAGTTAGTTAACGAATGAATGAAATTTAGTTTTATTCTTTTAGAATATGTATATTTTTCGTGTTTGTTGTAATTCATTGAAGAACGTGTATTGTTATTTGCGAGTATGAATATTTGTTTTCCTGTTTTTATCGATTTCCTTGAAAAATAAATAAATCAAATTTTTAAAGAATAGATAAAGGTTCCATTTTCAAAAGTAGTAAGGGTTTTTGAAGGTTAACGTGTGAGAGAATATGATCAGATTAGCCAAATAATCTGGTGTTGCCTAAATTATAGGTGATGTAATTTTACATTTTTACCCTTACTAACCCGTTTCATTTAATTAGAATGGTATTTTCCATTTTTTTTTATTTCATTTGAAATTGTGAATGACTTTCTTAAAAT
Source organism: Lactuca serriola (assembly GCF_051521515.1). NCBI lineage: Eukaryota > Viridiplantae > Streptophyta > Magnoliopsida > Asterales > Asteraceae > Lactuca > Lactuca serriola. The sequence goes on along the minus strand of NC_136410.1, from coordinate 122,339,925 downwards.
AATTTAAACTATTGGTCCATATTCAACTCTACATCCACATTATAACATTGCCATATATATATATATATATATATATATATATATATATATATATATATATATATATATATATATATATATATAAAAGCCTTATGAATAATAAACTTGATGACTTTTCAAAATTTTGTCCTAAATGTTTTCAATTAGAACGTATTTAGTACTTAGGAATTATAAATTTATGTGATTCAGATTTTTCCCACAAATGTTTCCAATATTAGCATATAAAATCCCTCTAAATTTATAATTTATAGAAAATACCCATATTATAATTTTTTTTACAAAAACAGTCTCTATGTTTAACACTTTTGTATAGAAAGTAAATTAGGAATGACAAGTTTGACTTCTGTATAGAAAGTAAATTACAAAAATTTCCCCCCTAATTTACAGAAAAGGTTAGTGTGCATTTTTACAAAAACACTTTATGTGTTTAAAGAAATTACAAAAATTGTTCGTAAAGTTTTACCATAAAATTTTCAATATTTTTCCATTTTTGTTCATTCCTCAACTTTTTCAAAGTTTTGCCACAAAGGTTTTGAAACTTTGCCACTACTGGTCCCCCGTCAACTTTTTAACACATTAGTTTATGGAGTTGACACTTTTGATCCCCTGACTTCGATATTCTATACTGCTAGTCATAAAGGTTTTAAGAGTTTGCTACTTTTGGTCTCTAGTATTTACCAAAAGTTGGACCTCCGTGAAGCACGAATCACCTTCTGGTATATATATTGAAGCACAAAGGTCTTGGGAATAGTATATTTTTTATTATTCTAAGTTTGTCCACAATAAGTTTCAACATCTTTGTCACTTTTGGTCTATCCTCAACTATTTTTTAAAGTTTTTCCACAAACGTTTCAACACTTTGGCACTTTTGGTCCCTCCTCAACTTTTTACCGCATTAGTTTGTAGAGGTTGCACCCCCCCCTCCCCCCCCCGCGATTCGATATTTTCTACTGCTAGCTGCAAAGGATTCAAGAGTTTCCCATTTTTGGTCCAAGGCATTTACCAAACATGACATCTCAAGTTTTTGCCACATTAGTTTGTGGAGTTGCCGCTTTTGGTACCCCAGCTTCGATATTTTACTATACGACCTTATTTTCCTCAAATAACAACATATATATTTAATTACCAATGATATAAATAGATATAAAATAAAGTATTTGTTCAGTTATGTAAGAACGTTCCTACTAGAGGTAAAAATAAATGTTTCAAAGTATGATGTCCTAATAGGAAAAAATATTTAAAAACAATAACGACGCTGGGTGAAGCCTAGGTTTTTTTACTAGTTATTTTAAATACATATTATTATAACAATAAAATTTAATACATTCTTTTATTAAAATTACTAAAATGTCTTTTCTTTCTCTTATCTCTAACACGTTTCAATACTCATTATTCATGTTTTTTGAGGTTGTTATGTTTGACAAACAAAAATACTATACTAACTAGTGTCTCAATAAGCTTTTGGGGATTTTAATATTTAAATTATAGAAGATATACCATTTATTTGAAGTCATCAACTCATTTATTTCTTTAAATCACTAAGCTCTTTAACGGAATAAAATTGACCAACAAACTTTGGTTTTTTATGCTTTTTTATTTTATTATACCATAGATTAGGGAGCTCCTCTTTCTCTTTACGCCTTTTATATAGAAATCTTGATGATGAACCAACATATACCATTTGTTTCTCTCATTTGTTCATGAAGACCAACGAGCTCCTCTCTTTCTCTCGTTTGATTTGTAGGTGGGTATTAGGTGATATAATGGTGTTCTCCAGAAGGATACATAGAGATAGATTTTTTTTTTCTGATGGAGATGAACCAGTACATAATTAGATTCCAAAAGAAGATTACTTTCGAGATCAAGCTCCGTTAACGGAAATAATTACAAGGCGGATGTAACACCCGCTTTCCAGATTGGATCAAAGTTGGGCTTAAAGGAGTCAAAGACATGATTTTTGGGAAAAATCATGTGTCACTACGTGACCATGAGGAGGCCACGACGTGACCATCGAAATGAAGAATGCACATCTGGAGGTTAGTCACGACATGACATGTGTTTGGTAGTGAGTAACAAGGGTTTCAGCCCTAGCCCATGATCTTTTCGGGTTTCATTTGTATTTAAGCACCCTAAACTCAGATTTAGAGTTCATTTTTTAGCCTCCATCTCTCTTAAACCCCAGAAACCCTAACCCTAGTCCATATTGGTCATTTTTGGCTCATTTTGGGTGGTTTTGGTGTTCTTTGAAGGAATTAGAAGGAGAATTGGTGCAAGAATCAAACAAGCAACACTTTCTCATCTTCGATATCAGCTTCTGCACCATTTGTAAGGATTCAAGCTTCTACCTTTATGTTATTATAACATCCAAATTATCAAACCAAGATTTTCATTTTAAAATTCACATAAAAACATTGTTCATAAAAATCCATCCCATGAAAATCACAAGTGTCATATACAAATCATCATCGAAATATTAGAGTGTCCTAAAATATTGGGAATCATAAACTACGGGAAAATGTGTAACATCAAGCTTTCTCCTTCCTGTGATCGTCAGAAGTACCTGAAATACATGTAATCAACAACTGTAAGAATAAAGATTAGCGAGTTCCCAAAATAACACATACAGAACAACACCAAATAAACAATTATGGGTTATCAGCAACCCTGGAGACTATCCAAAGTCTAAGTGGCAAACAGCACGTCCTATAGGTTATCAGCAACCCTGGAGACTACCAAAGTCTCAACACACATAATAGATGGATTTTGAGCACTACATCATTCCTATGGTGTACATGCAAATCCTAATAGCTTTGGATCTAGTTTGTCTAATGAACATGCTATTGATTATCCAAAGCCATAAACCCTAGATCTAATAAACTATAACTTAAATTAGGGTTTAGATCCTACCTTTGATTGTTATATAGCAATAACAATCAATCCTTGGCTTCAGAAAGCTTAGTGCCTCAAGTGTTGCACCTCTAATGGAGTCACAAACACCACTAAGCAATTGGATGAAGGAGAGAAGAGAGGAGAGGCACAAAAAACGGATAGAAACCCTAAAGGAAGTATTCACCACGTTTTTGGGGCCATAAGGGTTCCTTATATATGCTGGCTATTAGGGTTTACAGCTAGGAAACCCTAATCTGACTGCTTAAGCCCTAAGCAGCCCATGGACTCCCTCTTTAGAAGTCTTGGACGATTTCTAATGGGTTTCCCCTTAGAATTCGCCCACTCCAACTTCAATGGAGTTCACTAGCCCATCTATGTAATTATCTTATAATTACACAATAATTCCCTTAAGTTTAATTAATCTCTTTTAGCCACAAAATTAATTCTTAATTAATTCTTGACTAATATTAATTAAACAATATGATTTCTCCTTTAATATATTATTCTCATAATATATTAATAAATTATAATTAAAACTTTCTCTCCTTAATTCATCCTACATATTGCTATGGTGAAGGCAACCCAAAAGGACCATGCTCATAACCGGGTCAAGTACATACCAAAATAGTTATGGACTTAAACACTAATCCAACAGCCTCCCACTTGGATAAGTCTAATAACTATTTTGCATAACTTCAGAACCTGATCAATAATCGTAGCTTTCAAAAGCCGCTGTCAACTCTAATCTTATCAGATACGCGTGTCCTTTAGATAAGGGATTATATATTCCTACATTCTCAAGATATCGTATAGACATAAGACATGAACTTTAATCATTCTCTCTATACTGTTTCCCAAATTTTGATTTATGACGACTGAGAACAGACTATAATTGAACACGTCAACTTAGTCTTGGCTTGGCCAAGTGCTTAGGTGTCATCACTAAATCATCGAGGGGCCCACAGATATCACTTTTATCCCACTTTGGGTAAAAGGAATGGATAAACTTTGACTCAAATGCTCGCTTGAATTTACTGATCGAATTACACACAAAAATAAGTTTTATAACACCAAGTTACTGGTGCATCTACTTATTATCAATGTGCAATCGACCAACAAATAAAACCTCACACATCTCGGTTTCAAGAATATACAATATTATCGAATCACAATCACTCGCGATATAATATATGAAGTGATTCACATGAGCGTGAGTTTAATCTAATACTCTAATCTTATCAAAGCATTCATGAACTCTGCAGCAAACTTGTTCTATGTCTAAACTCTTCAGACAATCTACTGACTCTTCATGACAATCTTCCTTCATACCTACTTCCAACGTATTACCGACTGTGGAGGTTTGAATAACCCATTTATTCTGGAAGTCAAAACATGCAAAGTGAAACATAATGATAATATTTAATCCTATATGGCCCCAAAACTTTTGAGCGTAAATAAAACACTTTTATTTAAACACCATATTGATTACTCATTATTCATTGTTTACTGTTTCAGAAAATCAACTTATTACTCAAATTACAACAACAGCTGTCCCATGCACCAAGCATGCACACTATGTTTCCTATGGTCCATGCTTTGTGAAATAGATTAATTGAAAAACTTTTCCAATGATGCTCATTTCACAATTCCCAATCCTTATCATTAGTGTAAGAACACAAGGTTCTTGCCACTGCTAGAATATGCTAGATTCTAACATTTTATGCAACGGTCCTTTTGTAAAGTCATAGCACAAAAGCCACCAAGACTTGGCCAATCAAATTACAAGGATCTCTATCAGAAATTGTTACAAAACAATTCTATAGATATGATGTCTCTCATTCAAATTAAATTCCTTTGAACATCCTTTCTGCATAAAATTTTCTAATCTAGACATAAATTATTAATATCCAACTCCCAATATGGAAACATTTCCATATTTGCTATATGACAACTCATTCTTAATAGAATATTATCTATTCATAATAATGTCGATATGGTCCATCCAATACTATACTTCCAACTGCTCACAAGCGACAAATCCTCAGCGAACTTTGGATCTTCCTTTGATAGTTGTTTAATTATTTTAGTCAAAGCCGATTCTTGTCCCTTTTTCCCTATTAATGCGCTAAGCATTTGGAAAATTTAAGAATGGTCAAATATTATACCATTTGCAATTGATCCTATACCCGAAGCGTATGGGACACAATGCATAATGTCTTACATGAAGATATGATACTTTATCAATCTTCTGCCATAATATTTTATGTGTCACGTTCTCACAATTCGAACTATGAAGAGGGATGCCGTAATCATAATCGAAATTTGAGAACACACTATGTATCCTTTGACTATATTTATTAAAATTTCTCAATCTAAGCTTTAAGATTTTGAAACGAAGTATAATATTCTCTCCCTTAATTATAGCAAAACAACTTTTCAACCCATGCAACTTTGCAAATTGAATCTTTGTTTTTCTATAATTAATATTGCTAACTTGCAATACTTAAAATAATAATCATGCTCCCACTACCACAATGATTATTTCCTTACAAGCATAGCATTTATGCTCCCACTAGCTTTGACATGTATTTAGAAAACAACTAAACTTCCAAAAAACAATGCTTATTGAATTCCTTAAGTTCATATTTCTAATACTCGATGCTTTGATAAGCCTTTATCTAAGCGTCTTAAACTAATACACCTTTGTCTTAGAAAGCTCACATGCGTGTCTAAACAAATTCAGAATTTATGTTACTAAGTCCCAGATGTTCAGACCAATTGCCAAATCTCACAATTCGAACTATGAAGAGGGATGTCATAATCATAATCCAATCTAAGAATACAATTTGCACAATTGCTATCTTCTAAAATCTCTCTTAGTGAAAGCATTTACTCACAACCATTTTCATGAAGGAAGGAGACCTTATGACACTTAGATTTTATGGTGTATGTATTCCTATCCATGTGAATTTGCCAAAACCAAGGTTTGCGACAAATCCAAGCTCATATGGACTGAACTTGTTTAAATTTGATTTCTTGCCTCATGGTAGCACAAGTGCCCACCATGTCTTCCAAGCAACTCACCCCTACATATCAATGTATTTTCATTGATCAAGGCGTTATGTCTTTATACATTCAAATGAGAAATCATTGAACTCACATGCATAGTTAACTCTATTGGAATGGCACAGAAACAAAATAATGTCAACACGATAGGTTGTTAACCTCAAGTCGTGTGCTAGTGATGATCAACTAGGTTTAACTCTTGATTTGTTCTTGAAACCTTTCAAGACCATTAAGACTCCCACTGACTCCTTGACATATAAGATTCTCTTGTCAAGACACCTTCCTTGACAAAACAAATATTCAAGAGTTAGTGTAGTTTTTATCAAGACTATCACTTCACATAATTGGTTCTAGTTGGTCTTTGTCTTATCCAAGACATCACAACTTACCAATCTCAAATGTGTAGGAATAAGAAGACTTTTTCCAATTCCATATTTGTTGAGTGTTATAAACCTACTAAAGACGTGTCACTCAGTTCACAATCTTGGAGTATAACTCTAAGACTTGATTTTGGAATGAAGTATGATTGACTTCTTGATTTAACCATTTCCACAACTCTCGATTCCTCTTCTTAGACATACAAATGCACTAAGACTCACTTAGAGGATCAACTGAGATATGGTTCTTAATCATTAAGACTTATCATAAAACAAAATAAAAGGTACTCTCCCTTCTTCTTACAATGGAGAAACTTTTATCTTTCTGCCTACTTGATTCTTCTTTATTCGTTCTGCTATTCATTGAAACTATTTCAATCAACTTAGAATTATACTTAATCTTATAAGTATAATCATATTTACTAAACTTTAGTAAATCATGATGAATATTTTTGTCACTCTTGTGGTGGACTTGATCAACACACAACCTAGTGTACTCGATCTACTAGTCCTTTCACTTGACACTTTGTCAAAAAATTAGTCTAATTTCCAAATATGAAGTCTCTCATTCATCACGCAACCAAGTTGTATGATTTCAAGTTTCTGTCTAATTGAAACTTGGGTGATGAGAAACTCTCCCTATTTGGTAAATTCTCGACATTTCCACAAATAACATAATTAAGAATCAAATCCATTATTGCTAATAATAGAAACCTTCAAACATCAATTTTTCATACACGCCATTGCAAGGATAAATAAATAAGATAAAATCAAAATTTATTTTATTGCAGAAAAATTTGTCCTTACAATGCAATTCAATTGAAAAACTATGTTATTACATATTTCTTAGCAATCTATTCTAACTCCAAGTAGTAGCTCAAGAATCCAATCTTCAAGCAATGCGATTGAAATCCATTCCTTCACGATTAGATTCAGCTCACTTCTTCCCTTAAGCTTCCTCTCTTTTCTTCGATCCTACAAAACATCAAAATGTAATCTTATCACACCATGTATTAAGAATCTAGAATAGGAACTTAAAAGAGTTAGTTAATGGATTTTACCTGAAGTTGAGCCATACGTCTTGACTCTCCCATCTCTTAGATCTCTCAGGTAAATAGAGCAGCTTCGTCTCCAATGCCCTTTCTCTTGGCAACAAAAGCAAATGGACTACTTTGGAATGGCACAAGGAACTATCTCAGAATTTACCTTTTCTAGATCTCCAATGTCACCATTTCCAATGTCCATTAAAGTTTGGGAGTTTGATTCACCAGGAAAATTTGCTTGACCAGCTCGCCAAATCATTGCTGATTCAGCTGCTATAAGCAAATAGGCGAGATCAACGATGGTCACGTCATGGTCCATCATATAGTAGTCTCTAACAAAGTCACTATATGATCCAGGAAGTGACTGAAGAACCCAGTCAATAGCCAACTCACCTGAAATCTCGACACCCAACATCCTTAACCTATCAATGTGTGACTTCATCTCTAAGACGCTGCACACACATGTTTCCCATCTTCGTGTTTACTTGCCAAAAGGGCTTGAGTGAACTTGAACTTTTCAAGCCTTCAAACTTGTGGGTTAGGGAGAACAATTGGAGGAGGTGAAGGAAGTGAAGCATGATTTCTTGTTCCTCGATCATATCGTGGAATATCATCTTTGTTTGGAAAACTTGTTCCAAGGGATTTAGGAAAACCATAGTTGTTTGACATCTACAAAACGGGATAAAATTCAAGTTAAGTTGATTAGAATTCTTGATGTAACACCCAAATGAAACATCAAGGCTAGGATCCAACACAATACTCTACAACCTAGAAGAGGGATGCCGTAATCTAGTTGCAGAATATTTGAAGGTAGGTAAATGACGATTTACTAATTTCCACCATGAATACCTAAAAAGAAGTTTAAGTTTTAAATGATCAAAAACTCATAGATCTTTTGAGATTCATTGAACGTTTCAATGACATGTTTAATCTCGATTATGCCCTTCAAGTTTGCGACTGGGATGCCGAGGATCACAAACAAGGTGTGAATAACCATACGAATGTACTTGGTGCCCTCATGTTACCATAACCTAATCAATGTGCCGGTTAGCCACACATGCTCCATTGATCTATGACAAACATCGATTCACCCTTTGCTACCAATGCCAATCCAAATTAGTGTGCCGGTTAACCAGACACACTCCACCAACGTCTCGACAAGGGTACAAAGTGTAATTCCATGGATTAGCATACAATTTCACATTTTGCTTAAAGTAACTAGAATTTGGGAATTTGTAAAAGCATGTAGTTACTTTGTACTTCATTATACTTATAATGGAAGGTTTCTGTCCTATCCTACCCATTCGGCTAACGACCCTCCACTAGTCAAGAGTGCGGTGGGTAAGAGTGGATACCCATTCAATCACCATTTTATAGGAAATTTCCTTAAACACCCCTTATATACTAGCTTTGTGAATGAGACCTACTAACGGTAAAACCAACTCTTTACTCATATATATATATATATATATATATATATATATATATATATATATATATATATATAATATTAGACTTTTAATGTTACATATATATATATATATATATATATATATATATATATATATATATATATATATATATATATATATAGTTTAGGGTGTATTTTACACTTTTAAAATACTAGGTTTTTTAGAATTTAATATTTCAAAATTAACTTATTAATCAAATTTTAAATTCCAAAACTTGAGGGCAAGTTTTGATACATTTCAAAACATTAGGGTTTAGAATTTAAATATTTCAAATTAAACTTTTAATCAAAAATTTAAATTCTAAAACTTGGGGGCAAGTTTTGAAACTTTTCAAAATATTAGGGTTTAACTATATAAATTTCTAAAACAAAACTTCAAAGTTCAAATTTAAACTATAAAACCTAAAGGGGAAAATTGAAACCATTTTCACAAGATAATGCAAATCTGAATTACAAATAATCAATCTTTATCTAATAAAACAAAAGATTATCTAAAATTTGACAATTACCTTCTATTTTGGCAAGCATAATCACCCAATATTGATAAAATTCGGATTTTATTGACCAAAAACGTTTTAGGTAATTATCCACAACCAAAATAGGTCAAAATCCCGAAATATGCTCCACCTGACTCTCTGACTTGTCGAGTCAGGCTTGGACTCGCCGAGTTCACTATGGACTCGGCGAGTCAAGTCGAAAAACCTCGAAAAATTAGATTTTCAGCCAAAATTCGATCAAATAAGCATCAAATTCACTAACAAACAACCCTAGGCTCTGATACCACTGATGGATTTTGAGCACTACATCATTTCTATGGTGTACATGCACATCCTAATAGCTTTTGATCTAGTTTGTCTAATGAACATGCAATTGATTATCCAAAGCCATAAACCCTAGATCTAATAAACTATAACTGAAATTAGGGTTTAGATCTAACCTTTGATTGTTATATATCAATAACAATCAATCCTTGGCTTCAGAAAGCTTAGTGCCTCAAGTGTTGCACTTCTAATGGAGTCACAAACACCACTAAGCAATTGGATGAAGGAGAGAAGAGACGAGAGGCACCAAAAACGGCTGGAAACCCTAAAGGAAGTATTCACCACGTTTTTGGGGCCATAAGGGTTCCTTATATATGCTGGCTATTAAGGTTTACAGCTAGGAAACCCTAATCTGATTGCTTAAGCCCTAAGCAGCCCATGGACTCCCTCTTTAGAAGTCTTGGACGATTTCAAATGGGTTTCCCCTTAGAATTCGTCCACTCCAACTTCTATGGAGTTCATTAGCCCATCTATGTAATTATCTTATAATTACATAATAAGTCCCTTAAGTTTAATTAATCTCTTTTAGCCATAAATTTAATTCTTAATTAATTCTTGACTAATATTAATTAAACAATATGATTTCTCCTTTAATATATTATTCTCATAATATATTAATAAATCATAATTAAACCTTTCTCTCCTTAATTCATCCTACATATTGCTATGGTGAAGGCAACCCAAAAGGACCATGCTCATAATCGGGTCAAGTAGATACCAAAATAGTTATGGACTTAGACACTAATCCAAAAATGATAACAAATATCATAGTTGTCACACCCCCGAACCAGACGGCGGAAACGTCCGGGGGCTTGTGCGTGACTTCATCTTGAAATATCATTACAGTGAATATAATTGAAACATAACATCATCATCATCACACATGTAATATTACAACATTCATTGTTTACACCGAGCATTGTATTTGAATATTACATGCCAAAATAGTAAGAGTATGATGAAACAAAATATAACACAATATCCATTAGTTTGTTTTGTTCATCCTGCTTCAACGATTTCCTGAGAATACAAGTTATTTTGAAAACGGTCAACATAAAAATGTTGGTGAGTTCATAAGCATGTTTGTGAAAATGTTTTGTATAACTTTGAAAACCACCAGAAAATCCGATATTTTCTGAAAACTTTTTAGTGTGTTTGTGTTAGATCTTGTATTAATGCATGTATGTTATTGTTATTTGACTAAAAAGGTAAATAGATTGTAGAGAGAGAATGTAAGAGCATGTAACGAGAATGTTCCCAAACAACCCGATGTTGCTTAAATAGAAAGGTCTTCCGTAAACTTCATAACGTTAATTCCTCTAAGCGAGCCGTCATAACCATACTAAATAATGACAATTTCGCCTGTCTTGGCGTCGTTGGACGCCGGTTTTGACTTTGAGTATAAGGTTTTCGTCACCCTAGATTGAGTAAGTCTAACTGTAGCGAATAGCAGAGGTGTGGGGTGTCATCCCCGTATAGATCTATACACAAATCCCCGTTCTCCCTCCAAGAGACTCTGGTTATAACTACAGGCTACAATCGTACACTTAATAGGTGCCAACCGATAAAAACTCGCTAGATCCTTAATCGAATTTACGCGAAGAAAAATGTATAAACTCATTCCAGGACCAATGATCCATGTAAGTGAACCACTAAGGCATTGCTAAACATGTAAATCATTTCAAGACCCAAATAGAATGAGATTATATAACATGGGCCCAAAATATATGTGAAAGGAAAACTAAGGCCCATTTCACATGTAAGGTATTTATAGGCCCAAATAGCATGCAAATAGTATCCACTAAAATAGCATAAAAAGAACAACGCATATAAAACCCATTCCTAGGCCCAATAAACATGTAAGTGAACTGCTAAGGCCTACTATACGTGTCTATTATTTCCAGGCTCAAAAGGAATGTGAATGTTTATCCTAAGCCCAATATACATGTAAAGGACACTAAGGCCCACTAAACAAGTATATTATTTCTAGGCCCAATAAGGATATGAATACCTATCTCGAGCCCAATATACATGTAAAAGGACACTCAGGCCAACTAAACAAGTATATTATTTCCAGGCCCAATAAGGATATGAATACCTATCTCGAGCCCAATATACAGGTAAAATGACACTAAGGCCCACTAAACATGTATATTATTTCCAGGCCCAATAAGGATATGAATGTCGTTTTTAACCCGTTTGTTATTGTTTTGTTTATTTTAGCTTGATTATTTACTTAATTGATATCTAAAGCCCACTTTTTGTAAAAATGACATTCTTGGCCCAATACGCCAAAAATTTACAATTAAGGCCCAATTTTGTAAGAATAACACTTTAATCTCCTATTTTGTTAAAAACTTGTGTTGATGACTAATTTGTGATAAAAATAGCATTTTAAACCCATTTTTGTCAAAAATATCATTTATGGCTTGGTTTTGTGAAAATACATATTTTTCTGGTTTTTGGCTTTTCCGAACTAGTTTTTAGAAAATTTGTAGAAAATTCATCGTAAGTCGAAATCTGGATCCGTAAATTTTGGAAGTTTGGAAAATTTGTCTACTTTGTACACAATTTTTCTCATAATTTTTGATGGCTTCAAACTAGTGTGAAATTACTCATCTTCACAGATTGGTCCGAAATTATTTCAAATATGATAGGCACTTTTGTAAAATTCGCCAAAAATTGTAGAAAAATCGTATGAAAACGTGCGAGTAGTAATTTTAAAGCTATAAACCTGAAATTTATCCATGTAAAACAGTTTTGAAAAATACTTCCATTTGGAAGGTCAAAACAGTCCGAGATTGGACCAAAAGTTTTCTGTCAAGGGCTGTTTTGTGGGTTTAGTTTATAGATCTTTGAACACAACACTTATTTTTGCTATATCAAGTATACAAATCCTAGATCTACATGTTCACATGTAATACTTGTGATAAAACATACTTTTCTCAAGATTCATATGAAGATCCTAGTGATAAACGTTATGTTTCTTAACATATTTTTAGATTAGTGAAGAAATCAACACATAATCACCAAATAATTCATGGAAAACACACATAGACATGCATATACACATAGATCTACACAAAGCAACTTGTATTCACCCCCAAAAATCATATAAAAACAGAAAAAGGGGTATGAACTCACCTTGGGGTTTGGATTTCGGTTTTGATGAAGATAAGAAGAAGGTGGTGTAAGTTATGACTCTAGTTAGCTTCTTGAAGTGAACTTCGAATCTTGATGAGTTCTAGGGAGCATAGTCACGAAATTGAGTTGGTAAGAGGAGATTTTTGAAGAGATCAAGAAGTGAAATCATAGATCTAAGTGAAAAACTTACCAAAGATCATGATCTTGTAGAAGAATCTCTTGAACTACACCACAACTCGAGAATTTAGGGGGAAATGTAGGAGAGTGCTTAAGATACTTCTTGTGAGAGTTTTAGAAAGTAAGAATAATGGCGAGGAGGCCTTATGGCCATGAGTTTTGAAGATGGGAGAGGGAGAGTGAAGGCTTGCCTAGTTGTATGAGACATTACCTTGTTGTATGTGGGGTTTTGGTGCATGGGTGACCACCATGCAATATTGAGGTGGTACTTGCTCATAATTTCTCATTTCTTCCTTTTTTTTATCTAGTAAACACCTTGGGCCAAGAAATTGGGCTAGGAGGAAGGAGTTGAAGTGATTTGGGCTCAATCTTGGCTTTGCTTGATTTTTATGGAGTTTAAGAATAGTTTTCGGCCCATTGGGCCTTTAAGGTAGTTTACGGCCCAAGATGGTTCAAAGGAATGGGTTTGTGGTCCATCAAGGCTAATTAATTCATTTATGGCCCAACAAGACCCGTTAGAGATAACTAGTCCATTTTAGGTCCACTAAGAGTAAAATTAACCATTTTAAGCCTATATGGCCCAAAAGGGTTGAGTTTTATGAGTGTGGGTCCATTTAGAACCCAATTAGTCGATTTGAAACTTTATGGGTCCAATAGGCCCAATAAGAGAATCCTTGTCCATAAATAACTTGATTCAGGATTCCTTGGGTTTTCAACCCTTATTTGTGCATATGAGATACATTTGAATGAGAATAGAGTATAGTATTCACTTAGAGTATAGGATTTTACAATGGATGATATTTATATGAGAATAGAATTTCCTAGCTAGAAATGCTAGTTGTGACAATAATAATAGAACTTAGACCCAGCTGGTCAACATAAATATTCTACCACATAGGTAAGAATAATGAGGAGACTCACCTCGCACAGATGACTGATAGAATTCACACTTGAACTGCTGGAACTAGACTTCACCTATTAATTACACCAAGTAAACCTAATTAACAATTAAGGTACTTTTCCATATTCTACTACTCTCAAGCCAATTGTAATCCATAATTTTGGCAAAAGGACCAATTTGCCCCTTCCAAGACCAAATCCCATACAAATTGGTCAAGAGTCACAATTTGGTCAAAATTCAAAAGTCAACGAAGTTGACTTTTACATGCGGCGTACACAGCTCTACGTTGGGCGTAGAGCACATGGATGGAACAAAATGGGCTCGCAACTGGCTACATTGGGCGTAGCCAGTTTTACGCTTGGCGTACACGTGATTAACTCAAAATCTAACTTTAAAGGTCTTAATCATTGAGACACTTTACCCCAACCTCAGATCTGATCGTAAAAGATGGCCTAATCCATTAAGTCTCTGAAGTTATGCCTTTGCATGGATAAAGAGAGCTTAATCCCAAAACCCTAACTTTTCACTTCACCAAAAACTCCATAACTCATGCATGGATGAAAGGAAAGGGCCAAACTACTATTTTTATGAAACTATGCACTCTAAAAGGGTTGAAAGGACATCTCAAATGCTCTGGAGTATTCCATAATAAAAAGATCACAGTTTTGGGACAAAATGAGCAAAAAAATAAGCATAAACAAGATCTAGCCAAGCAAGCTTCAAGGTACGAACTTTATACCTTCTAGAGTTGAACAATGAGGTGTAGTTTCTGTATCCAAAGGCTTGAATGCACCACCACTTTTTGAATGATCTCCCTTCACTATGAAGAACACTAAAAAATCACTCAAAAGCTTCAAATCCCACTCTCAAGGGCTAGGGTTTCGATTTTAGGGTTTAGAGGAATGGAGGCTGATCATAAGAAGGTCAAAGGGGGAATAAGATGATTAAATAGGGGACACAACCCTAAAAATTTAGGGTTTAAGGGCAATATGAGTATGCCCTGCATACTCATATGTATATCCAGTGTACTCGAACACCCCCGCGATCAGCTTAATGCCTTACGCCCAACGTAATCATGTGTACGACCAACATAAGGGCTTATTATGAAAAACTTTGATATTTAAAAGTTAAAAATGGAATTTACCTGGAAACGGGTGTTACAATTCTCCCCCACAAGAATCAGACTTCGTCTTTGAAGTTAGCACTACGAAAAGATCAGGATAATGCTCACGCATCTCAACCTCGGGCTCCCAAGTCCACTCAGAAACCTTCCGATGCTGCCACTGAGCTATGGCCGAGTTCACTACCTTGTTCCTCAAGGTCTTCACCTTCCTATCCAAAATTGTCACTAGACTCTCAATGTAAATTAGGCGACTATCGACCTGAATGTCATCCAAAGGAACCACAATGTCTCATTGACAACACACTAATTCAACTGGGAAACATGGAAGGTGTCATGAATTTGACTTAAATCCTCAGGAAGCTCTAACCGGTAGGCCACCTTGCCCACATAGGCTACCAATCTAAAAGGGCTAATACACCTGGGGTCCAGCTTTCCCCTCTTCCTGAATCGCATAACACCTTTCCAAGGTGATACCTTCAGGAGCACCAAATCTCCAATTTGAAAGTCCAATATAGAGCGTCGTCGATCCGCATAACTCTTCTGACAGCTCTGGGCTGTCAGCAACCTCTGTTTGACCTGCTGAATAAGATTTGTCATCTTGAGCACTATCGTAGTGCTCCCCATGACTCTCTGTCTGACCTCTACCCAATAGATATGAGTCCAACACTTCCTCCCATATAGGATATTGAAGGGAGGCATGCCAATGCTTGCATGATGGCTGTTGTTGTAAGAAAACTCAGCCAAAGGAAGGTAGGAGTCCCAGATCCCAAGAAAAACAATGATCCATGCCCTCGCCATATCCTCAAGCGTCTTTATAGTCCGCTCACTCTGTCCATCTGTATGAGGATGGTATGCGGTACTGAAATGCAATCGGGTACCCAATTCTTCATGAAACCTCTTCCAAAATTTGGAAGTGAAATAAATATCATGGTCTGACACAATAGAAGTTGGCACCCCATGACGAGCCACTGCCTCGTGGACATAGATCTCGTAAAACCTCTTAACAAAAGAGCTCTCATAAATGGCTAAAAAGTGAGAACTCTTCGTCAAAACGATCAACTATCACCCAAATAACATCAAAACCCTTCGCAGTCCTTGTCAATTTCGTAATGAAATTCATTGTAATCTGCTCCTACTTCCACAATGGAACCTCCAAGGGCCGCAACTTGCTGTGAGGGTGCTGATGTTTGGCATTGACCTTCCGGTAGGTCAAGCACCATTCTACGAACCATGCCACATCCCTCTTCATACATGGCCACCGATAACTAAGTTTCACGTCAAGATACATCTTTGTAGCCCCCGGATGAATGGAAAATGTTGACTTGTGGGCCTCATCCATCAACACCCTCCGTGCCCCACTAGTATAAGGCACCCAGACCCGACCACAAAGTGTCAATAATCCCCTGCTATTGACATCAAAGGCCGAACATGACCAACCACCCACTTACTCTTCCGATTCTCCTCCTTGATAGCCTCTGACTACGCCTCTCCGATTATATCTAATATTGGAGTCATCACAATCTTCCTCAAACACACATCCTAAATCGGGGTACACACTGCCCTCCGGCTCAAAGCGCGACTACCATATTGGCCGTTCCTGGGTGATACAGGATCTGACAATCATATTCTTTTACTACATACGCCACATCCTCTGTCTCATGTTCAGATGAGGTTGATCCATAAGATATCATAGACTTTATGGTCCGTGTAGATAATATGTCGAACCCCGTAAAGATAATGACGTCAAATCTTGAAGGCAAAAACCACCATCCCCAACTCAAGATCATGAGTGGGATACTACGTCTCATGAGACTTTAGCTGCCTCAAATCATATGCAATCACATGTCCTCTCTGCATCAAAACAACATTCAATATCGAGATGGATGCATCACAATAGATCAAAAAATCGTCAACTCCCTTGGGGAGGGAAAGTACTGGCGCCTCACAAAGTCTCTGCTGAAGAGTCTCAAACGATGCTTGCTTCTCAGGTCCCCATCTGAATATAACATCATTCCTCATCAACTTAGTGAGAGGAACCGCAATCTTGGAGAATTCTCGAATGAATCTTCGATAATATCCCTCCAAATCGAGGAAACTACGGATCTTAGATGGAGACTTTGGAACCTCCCATTGCATAACCGCCTCTATCTTGGCTGGTTCAACCAAGATACCGTTTTGATTAACGAGGTGTCCAAGAAACTGAACATCATGCAACCAGAACTCACACTTGGAGAACTTGGCATATAGCCTCTCCATTCTCAGAACCCCAAGAATCTCGTGTAAATGCTCCTCATGTTGTTCCATGGTCTTCGAATAGACCAAGATATCATCGATGAAGACAAACACTGATTGGTCCAACATAGGTCTACACACCTGGTTCATGAGACCCATGAACATTGCTGGTGCAGTGGTGAGCCCAAAAGGCATCACCACAAACTCGTAATGCCTATAACAAGTTCAGAAGGTTGTCTTCTAAATATCCTCCTCCCGTACCCTCATTTGATGGTAACTAGACCTCAGATCAATCTTGGAAAACCAAGATGCCCCTTGCAACTGGTTAAAGATATCATCAATCCTCGACAACAAATAAATTTTCTTCACCATTAGCTTATTCAACTCCTGATATTCAATACACATTCGATGTGAATTGTCCTTCTTCTTGAAAAAAAGGATTGGTGCTCCCCACAGGAAACTACTCGGCCGTATAAACTCCTTTCCTAGCAGCTCCTGAAGCTGAGAGGAGAATTCATGCATCTAGGGTCGCACAAGGAGATATGATGCCTCAGCGATCAGCGCCGCACTAGGGATTAGGTCAATCCGGAACTCCACCTGCCTCTTGGGAGGCACACCTGGAAATTCCTCTAGGAAAACATCTGGAAAATCACCCACAATAGGGACACCAGCCATATAAATTTATCTCTTCTCGTCAACCCGAGTATCACCGCATACGCCAGATAACCCGTAAATCCATGTTTTAGACACTGTCTCTCCCTGAAGGCAGAAAAGAAGGCCAATCCAGTCCTAGTACCCTTGCCATAAGTAGTAAGTACTCCCCCACTTGGGCCTCAAACGATCACCAACTGCCGCTCACAGTCAATCAGATCCCCAAACCGGCTCAACAAATCCATACCCACAATAACAAAGACATCTCTCATCGTAGTAAGAACAAGGTCTATCGGATACCAAACACCAAAAAGCTCCAATACACAACCCTGATAGATGTCAATAGTGGAGGCCACATGCTCATCAACTATAGAAATCCTCAATGGTCTATTCAAGGCCTTACGTGCAATGCTAAAACCATGGTAGAAGGATGATGATACAAAAGACCGACTCGCAACCGAGTCGAACAACATTAAAGCAGGTACGTAATTGATAAGAAAAGTACCTAACAAGTGCAATATCATAAGTAAACATAATTCAACCCTGTCGGCCATCATTAGCAATGTAGTAAGAGCAGGAGCCTGGACCATCTTCGATGCAAGATGAGGACACTCAGACCTTATGTGACCCACCTGGTTGCAATTGAAGCAAACCCGAAATTCCTTGTGGCAATCCTTCGCCATGTATCCCTCTTTTCCACATATATAGCAAATAGTCCCTGACCAATAGGTTCCTTCATGTCCCTTTTCGCACTTGCTGCAAGTGCTGCCTCTTTGGCCTCCAGCTCTCGAATCAGCGAGATTGAATCGCTTAGTCGCCGACTGTGATTAAACTGGCCTCTTATCTCTCCCCTAAACCTCATTCTCCTCTCTTAACTGGATCTCCAACTGAATCTCCTTCCTCTTAGCATTGTTCTGCAACTCATCCAATTTTTGATATGAGGTGTTTGATAGGTTTTATAGGTTACAAAGTTTATGTGGCTGAAAATAACTTAACTCTTAAGTGATGGGTTTTAGCCATAAGAACTTTCCTATGTGCGCATGCAAAACCCTAATGCTCGGATCTAGGATTTCTAATTAAACATGCTTTGAATCCAAGACTTCTAATGACTATTTAGGAATAAGAACAATGTTAAAACAGATCTAGAATCATACCTTTGAATTCCTTGTTGATCTTGTTGTCTTGGAGCTTCTAGACTCACAATTGTCACTCCTCTAATGGCTTACAAACACCAAATAGCAAGGAGGATGATTTGGGAGAGAGGAGAGGGGAGGAATTCGGCCAGGGCTTCTCTACTTTAGGTGAAGTACCGATTTCCTTATGCCATAGGGTCTATTTATACTTGTAGACTCCTTAAGGGTTACAACCTAAACCCTAATTGGATAATCTTCTCTTAAAGCTATCCAAATACATTCCTTAGATAACCCCTTGGACGATTTGAAGCTATCCCAAGCTTTTAGAATTCGTCCAATACATATCTAGATGGATTTACAGTCTAAAGTTTAACTATCAAACAATTGACAGTTTATACCCTCTTATTTAATTAATCTCTTTAAGTCACCAAATTAATTCCAATTAATTCTATGACTTATATTAATCAAATAACAATATATTATTCTTTATATTATTCTCATAATATATTAATAATATTTATTCTCTCTTAATAAATCATCCTATCAAGTTGCTATGGTGAAGGCAACCCAAAAGGACCATGCACAACCGGGTCAAATACTTGCCTAATATAGTTGCAGCCTTAGACACTATTCCAACAGTCTCCCACTTGGATAAGTCTAGTAACTATATGCACAAGTACAATTTGGTTTGCAATCATAGCTCTCAAAGACGCTGTCAAACTCTGATCTAATCAATCTTGTCCTTTAGATAAGGGATCGTAGAGTCCTCTGTTAGATATCATGCTGACAATTCTATGGAATGGTTAGTCAAGCATTTAGGTTTCTCGATTTGCCTCCCACTGTCTCCTTGGCCTATGAGTTCTCGCTCTCGGAAAACTCCTCTCCTCGCAACGAAGACAACATTGTCCTTCGGTCTATAGAAGAGATATCCAAAGGATGTCTGCGGGTAGCCGATGAAAATACATTGCTCACTTCGAGGTTCGAGCTTGTCGTGAGTATCTCGTCTTACGAAAGCCTCGCAACCCCAAACCTTGATATGTGCCAACGAGGGAGCTTTCCCTGTCCACATCTCGTGAGGTGTTTTGGTAACCTTCTTAGTAGGGACTCGGTTAAGGATATGGGCGGCAGTCTCTAAGGCATACCCCCAAAAAGAGATAGGTAGTGAAGTACGACTCATCATAGAGTGTACCATATCCAATAAGGTTCGATTACGCCTTTCTGCCACACCATTCAACTGCGGTGTCCTAGGAGGCGTCAATTGTGAAACTATTCCACACTCCTTGAGATAATCGTGGAATTCAAGACTTAGGTACTCTCCTCCTCGATCGGATCGAAGCATCTTGATTTTCCTGCCCAATTGATTCTCCACTTCATTCTTAAACTCTTTGAACTTTTCAAAGGTTTCTGACTTTTGCTTGATTAAATAGATATACCCATATCTACTATAATCATTGGTAAAAGTCACGTAGAAGCGGTTCCCATCCTTCGTGGTTGATCTAAACGGTCCACATACATCGGTATGTATTAAGTCCAATAGACCCTCACCCCTTTCACACATACTCGTGAAGGGTGACTTAGTCACTTTCCAAGTAAACAAGACTCGCATGTGCAATCTTCCCTAAGGTCGAATGACTCCAACACTCCATCCTTTTGGAGTTGGGCTATGCGTTTCTTGTTGACATGTCCAAGACGACAATGCCACAAGGATGCTTTATCCATACTAGTGGAAGAATCTATATTCAAAACATCATTTCCTAAGTTATCAACAATCATAACAGTTTCATAAATTCCATTACATGGTATAGCTTCAAAGTAAAAGACACCATTTAGATAAGCCAAAATAGAACCATTCTCATTATTAAAAGAAAATCTAAAACCTTGTCTATATAAACGATGAAATGAAATGATGTTTCTAGCCATTTCTGGCGAATAGCAACAATTGTTCAAATCTAAACATTAATTATTCATAAGCACTAAAGAATACACTCCAATCTTGGTCACAGGCGACGATCTTCTGTTCCCCATGATTAGATTGATCCTTCCTTGCTCCACATCCCTACTTCTTCTTAGTCCCTGCACATTAGAACAAATGTGGTAACCACAACCGGTATCAAGAACCCAAGAAATAGCATGATTAGAATCGTTAGATTTAATTGTGTATATACCTGTGAAAGATGGCTTGATCTTTCCTTCCTTGATGGCTTGCAGGTACTCTGGGCAGCTTCTCTTCTAATGTCCTATCTTGTGGCAGTGGTGGTACTCTACCTCCTTAGGGTTAGGGCAGGGCTTAGCGGGATCAACTTTGGTCCCACTAGAAGAGACACCATCTCGGGCTTTAACCTTGCGATAGTTCTTAGACGAAGCCTTCCTCTTCTTTCCCTTTCCTTGACCAATAGCCAAGACAGGAGCAGCAGGTGGATTGGGAGTTGGTGCAACAGACTTGTCTTTGAAGTTGCTCTCAGCGACCCTCAAGAGACCTTGGAGTGTTCTTAGGGTGACCTCCTCTTTGTTCATGTGGTAGGTCATCCTAAATTGATTGTACATCGGAGGCAGAGAGTGAAGCACCATGTCGATCGCCAAGTCTTCCCCAAAGTTAACATTTAACTTGCGAAGGCGGTCGACATACCTTTGCATCTTTTGCAGGTGCACGGTAAGAGATTCTCCATGACCCATCTTAGCGGAAATCATGTTAGTGAAAATCTCATAACGCTCTTGTCTCGCGTTCTGGTGGTATCTCTCCAATAAGTCTTGATGCATATCGTACGGGTACATGTCCTCATAGGACTTTTGGAATTCAGAGTTCATGGTGGCTATCATGATGCAATGTACCTTCGTTGCATCTCGCTCATGAGTTTCAAAAGCGGTAATTTCAGCCGGGGTAGCGATTTCAGGGTTGATCTTCTCGAGCTTCTCATCGAGGACATACTCCTTATCCTCATAGCGAGCAATGGTGCGAATGTATCTTATCCATTCGCTAAAGTTCGTTCCATCAAAGGTGACCTTTTGGCAAAGGCTCATCAACGTGAAAGAACTAGGAGCAACGTTGTTTGCGTTTGACATCTACAAATAGAAAGGACAAAGATAGATTAGAATGAGAATCCCTAATTATCACCCAATAAGAAAAATTAGGGCTAGGATCCAACAACAATATTTACACCAAAAAACTAACTATAAGTCCTAAATGTATTGAGAATTCCTAGGTTCGGATGAGATTCATTGAAACTATTCAATGGCATGTTTAAATCTCGATATGCCCCTCTTGTTTGTGGCTGGGATACCGAGGACCACAAAGCGGGTGTGAATTACCATGCAAATTCACATGGTGCCTTCATTGTAACGATCACCTATTTGATGTACCGGTAAACCACACACGCTCCATCGAACTATGATAAACAATGAATCATCCTTTACCACCTTTTCTTAGAACCAATTAGTGTGCCGGTAAACCACACACGCTCCACTAACTTCTTAGCAAGAGTGCAAAGTGTAATTTCATGGGATTGCATCAATTCACTTTTCCTAAAGTAACTAAGATTGGGAAATTTTAAAAAAATGTGTAGTTACTTTGTATTACTTATTATACTTTTAATGAGAGGATGAGGTTGCCCTATCCTACCCGTTCGGCTAACGACCCTCCACCGATCAAGCAAGAGGTGGGTGTGAGTGTACACCCATTAAGCGCCATTTTATAGGCCGCAACCTTATACCCACCTTATAGATCGGCTTCGTGAATGAGGCCTACTAACGGTAAGACTAGCATTTTAGTTATATATATATATATATATATATATATATATATATATATATATATATATATATATTATTCTTGTAATATTATATTAGTATAGGGTTGTATTTTAAACATTTTAAAATCTAGGGTTCGAAATTTAAATTGTCTAAATTAAAACTTTTAATCACAAAAATATAAATTTCAAAACTTGAGGACAAGTTTTAAACATTTAAAACATGAAGGATCAAATAACAAATAATTTCAATTAACAATTAATTTCCTAATTACCTATATTTGATTTATTCAAGATTTCTTTCAAGATAATTACCAAAATAATCAAAATAATTAATTAATTATCATATAAGGAAATTAAATATTTTATTAGTTGATAAATATCATTAATTAGATCAAGATTATAGTCATATATATCAAAAAATCGGATTAGGGTTGATCTAATATGATTAAGGTAAGTTTCCATAAGATAGTCATGAAGAAATCCCGAATCTGGCCATTCCTGACGCTTGGACTCGCCGAGTGCACCAAGTGACTCGCCGAGTCAGGCCAACTCGCCGAGTCCACTTTGGAAATCGCCGAGTCCATGACACAGAAACACAAAAATCGAATTTAGCAGTTAATTTTCAAACAAATAAGCAACAATTTAATGAAAACCAAGCTAGGCTCTGATACCACTGATGGGTTTTAGCCATAAGAACTTTCCTATGTGTGCATGCAAAACCCTAATGCTCGGATCTAGGCTTTCTAATTAAACATGCTTTGAATCCAAGACTTCTAATGACTATTTAGGAATAAGAACAATGTTAAAACAGATCTAGAATCATACCTTTGAATTACTTGTTGATCTTGTTGTCTTGGAGCTTCTAGAGTGACAATTGTCACTCCTCTAATGGCTTACAAACACCAAATAGCAAGGAGGATGATTTGGGAGAGAGGAGAGGGGAGGAATTCGGCCAGGGCTTCTCTACTTTAGGTGAAGTACCGATTTCCTTATGCCATAGGGTCTATTTATACTTGTAGACTCCTTAAGGGTTACAACCTAAACCCTAATTGGATAATCTTCTGTTAAAGCTATCCAAATCCATTCCTTAGATAACCCCTTGGACGATTTGAAGCTATCCCAAGCTTCTAGAATCCGTCCAATACATATCTATATGGATTTACAGTCTAAAGTTTAACTATCAAACAATTGATAGTTTATACCCTCTTATTTAATTAATCTCTTTAAGTCACCAAATTAATTCCAATTAATTCTATGACTTATATTAATCAAATAACAATATATTATTCTTTATATTATTCTCATAATATATTAATAATATTTATTCTCTCTTAATAAATCATCCTATCAAGTTGCTATGGTGAAGGCAACCCAAAAGGACCATGCACAACCGGGTCAAATACTTGCCTAATATAGTTGCAGCCTTAGACACTATTCCAACATTAAGTTCACATGCAACCTAATTAGATCTATGTTTTCACTATTGAATGCTGTAAACTACGAACATCAAAGAACCTTACAGAAACCCTAGATTTTTCGAAAATCATAAAAGAGTTAGGTTTTACATACTTTTGATTATTACTATAAATAATCATTCAAATCCTTTCTTTAAATGCTTCTAGAAAGCGAGAACCAGAAATCTGGTGCCTCTGATGGTTCACACCCAAACCCTAACAACTAAGAAAAGTTGAGGAGAGAGGATAGGGGATGGAATTTTTGGCTATTCTCTTGAGAGAAGGAGTGGTCGAAAATGGGGAGCCAAAGGACCTTATTTATAGTTGATAGGAAAACCCTAGAAACCCTAATTTGAAATAAAATAGTATTTTTTCAAACCCAAAATTATCTAGTTTGCTAATTATCCATATTATCTATATGGAATATTCCATAAACCCTAGGGAGCCTCCAATTTTCGGCCAAACCTAGGAATATTCCAGAATTTTTCTCTTGCTCAACTATTGATCAATTATAACTTTAGTCCTTGCACTTTTAATTAATCAAATTAATTCCAATTAAATTCTCATTAACTTTTAATTAAATAATCTATTTCTAATTAATATATTATTCTCATAAGATGTTAATAAATCATTTATTGCTATTTATTCATCATATAAAATATCAATAAATCAACCTCTCTATCTGAAAAACATTTTAGTCAATTACTAGGTTTGGCGGCAGCTTAAAAGGACTTTGCTAATAATTCAAGTATATACCAATTTAGTTATTGGCTTAGAAACGTAACCCAATAGTCTTCTACTTGGATAAGTCTATAACAACAATTTCAAGTATGACTTCTAAATTAAAAAGCAAAGCGTGCTTTCCAAAGCAATTGTCGAACTCTGATCTAATATGACATTGGCCCTAAGATAAGTGATCAAACATTCCTTTGTTCTTTAAGGTATCATATGGACATGAGACATGGATTAGAATCAATCTCATTGTCCTAAAATTCTATTTCCTAATTTCTTAATTTGTGATGACGTCATAAGACTTCTAATTGAACACATTAATTTTGTCCTGGATGGGCCCAACACTATAAGTCAACACGAGATCACCGAGGGGCCTAAAGATATCACTTTTCCCGTTAGGGAAAAAGGAATGAATAAACTTTGACTTATATGCGTGTATCCTTTACTTAACAAATAATACATGATACTACATTTTATAACATCATGTTACTGATGCGTTTTCGTAACACCAATGTACAACCGACTTGTAAATCACAACTTAGGAATATTGCAGCAACCATTGCAATGGCTAATCTCCAAATACAATCTACAATCAATTCATGAAGTTCTTCATTCACTACTTACTTCCTAAAGTATGAGCGACTGTGGAGTTTCGAATAATCAAATCATTCAGGAAGTAAAACATGCAAATCGAAACACAAGAATAAATAATTGACAAAGGCAGCAAACAAACTCAAAAATAATCTCTATTATTCAATCACCAAAATCAATTAAATCCATTTCTTTACAAGTTTCAAACTAATCAACTAACTACTAA
The DNA here is from genome assembly GCF_051521515.1 of Lactuca serriola. NCBI lineage: Eukaryota > Viridiplantae > Streptophyta > Magnoliopsida > Asterales > Asteraceae > Lactuca > Lactuca serriola. The sequence continues at coordinate 122,314,109 of NC_136410.1, read as the reverse complement.
GACCATCTCCAACCCATCTCCATTTTTTCCCCATAAATGGAGTAAAAAATGGAATAAATAGTGTTTCATCTCCAACCCTACTCCATTTTCTACCCCATTTTTTTACCCAAAAAAGTATATTCCTAGAATATTCCATTTTTATAACTTATATATATATATATATATATATATATATATATATATATATATATATTGTCAAATACACCCATTTACTAATTAAACTCTATATTTATGGTTAATTAATATAAATTAATATATAACATGATATTATAAATATTAAATATTGCACTTAAAATATAATTAGTAGATAAAATAAACTAGAAATGTATAAAATAAAAATGAGAGAGACTAAAATTGGCAACCAAACTTCACCTCCATTTTTGGAGATATGAATAGTATTCCCCCATATATGGGGGAATACTATTCATATCTCCAAAAATGGAGGTGAAAATGGGGTAGGGTCGGAGAAGAATGAGGGAATAAATGGGGGAAGAAATTGAGTTTGATGGTGGGTTGGAGATGCCTTAAAATTAGTATCATTTCTCAAACCAATGCTATTAGCGTGCTGATTATGCTTAACACTACTCAGAGCCTTCATGAAAGGATCTACATGATTGTCTTCTGATGACACTCTCTTCACCAGGATATGACCTTCTTCTACTTTATGTCTGATATAATGGTATTTTCTGTCGATATGTCAAGATTTACCATGATCTCTCAGTTCTTTGGTCAAAGCAACCGCTCCTTCATTATCGCAGAAAAGTTCCATTGGCTCCTGAATGGTCAGAACTACTCCGAGATCGCCAATGAAGTTCTTCATCCTAGCCACTTCCTTTGATGCTTCACTTGTTGCTATGTACTCTGATTCACAAGTAGAATCAACCACTGTTTCTTGCTTGGAACTTTTCCATGTAATTGCTCCACCATTTAATAGGAACACCTAACCAGATTGAGAATGGAAGTTGTCTCTATCTGTTTGAAAACTGTCATCACTATACCCACTCACTCTCAATGTATCATTGACACCAAAGACTCATTTTTCCTTCGTATATACTTAAAAATGTTCTTCATTGCTATCAAATGAGCTATACCAGTATTTCCCTAAAAGCAACTAACTATGCTTAAAGGAAATGACACATCATGGTGACTAGATGTCATAGCGTACATGATCGATCCTATAGCAGAGGCATATGGGAATCAAATCATTTCTGCTATCTCTTCGTCTGTACTAGGGCTTTGAGTCTTACTCAACTTGGCAGTGCATTGAATATGTAGCTTTCCTTTCCTGGAATTTTCCATACCAAAACGTTTTAGTACCTTATCCAAGTATGTACTATGAATGAGACCAATTAGTCTTTCCTTTCTATCCCATAAAATTATTATCCTAAGAATATAGGCTGACTCTCCCAAATACTTCATAGAAAAAAACTTTCCTAGCCAAGACCTTACTTCTTGCAGAGTTGGAATGTCGTTTTCTATGAGAAGTATGTCATCGACATACAATACTAGAAAGGTCATGATACTCCCACTAGCCTTGACATACACATAAGTCTCATCCTCAATCCTAGAGAAACCAAATTATTTGACTTTCTCATGGAAGAAATTGCATTTGCGTGATGCTTGTTTTAATCCATAAATGGATTTCTCAAGCTTACACATTGTATTAGGAAACTCTGAAACTGCAAAACCCTATGGTTGACTCATGTAAACATATTCAACAAACTTCGTGTTAAGGAAAACGGTTTTGACATCCATCTACCATATTTCATAATCTTGAAAGGCAGCTATGGTGACCATTATCGTAATAGACTTTATCTGGGCCACTGGTGAGAAGGTCTCATCATAGTCAATCCCTGGGGTTTGAGTAAAGCTCTTCGCAACCAGTCATCCCTTGAAAGTGCGTAGCTTTCCATCAATTTCAGTCTTCTTCTTAAAGATCTATTTGCACCCAACTATCTTTCATCTGGGTACATGATCAACCAAATTCCAAACTTGGTTATCATACATAGATTTGTTCTTGCTGTCCCGTGCCTCTTTCTACTTGGCAGCTTCAAGGCCCGCCATCGCTTCCTTGTAGTTAGCTGGCTCATCCAAATTTACCAGTGTACGATCGCTGACAAACATGTCGCCATCTGTAGTTATATGAAAACCATAGAACTCAGGTGGTACGCTAACTCTACTGGCCCAACGAAGAGGTAATTATCTATCAAACGGTTCAACTAGAATTTCTTCCTCTAGTTGAATGCTAGTGTCATCTAAGGTTTCTTCATTAGTCAATTCTTTAATCTCTTCAAGATCAATTGTTTGCATATGAGTTATCTATCACGAAAGACTACTCTTCGTGCTACAAAAATCACATTCTCACTAGGTCTGTAGAACAAATATCCAAAAAACTTTTATGGGTAGCCAATGAAAATAAACTTCTCACTTCTAGGTTCTAGCTTGTCATGAGTCTCTTGTCTACTAAAATCTTCACAACCCTAGACCTTGATATGTGATAATGAGGGAACTTTCCCTGTCTACATCTCCCGAGGTGTTTTGGCAACCTTCCTGGTAGGGACATGATTGAGGATATAGGCAACTATCTCTAAAGCTTACCCCCACAAAAAATTGGAAGATAAGCTCAACTCATCTTGGAATGAACCATGTATAACAAGTTCGATTATGCCTCTCAGCTACACTAGTAAGTTGTGGTGTCCTAGGAGGAGTCAGTTGTGAAACTATTCTACATTCCTTGAGATAGCCGTGGAACTCGATACTAAGATACTCTCCGCCTCTATCACATCAAAACATCTATCTTCCTACCTAATTGATTCTCGACTTCATGTTTAAACTCTTTGAATTTTTTAAAGGTGTCTGATTTATGTTTGATTAAGTAGATATAACCATATCTGCTATAATCATCTATAAATGTGACATAAAATCGATTAGCATCCCTTGTGGTGGATCTGGAGGTTCCACACACATCTGTGTGTATGAGATCTAACAAACCTTCACCTCTTTCACAAGATCCAGTGAAAGGTGATTTTGTCATCTTACCCAAAATACAAGATTCACATTCATCATTTGGCCGTAAGTCAAATGATTCCAACACACAATCCTTTTGGAGTTGGGTGATGCGTTTCTTGATAATGTGCCCAAGACGATAATGCCACAAGGATGCCTTGTCTAAACCATTAGACAAATCAATATGAAATACACTATTTCCTAAGCTATCAACACAAATCACAGTTTCATATACACCATTACAAGGTAAAGCTTCAAACATAAAAACACCATTTTTATATTCCAAAATCAATCCATTCAAATCATCAAAAGAATATCTAAAACCTTGTCTAATCAATGGTCGTGTTATTTCTAACGAATAACAACAATCAGTCAAATCTATCCTAACATCACTACTAAGAACAAGATGATAAGTTCCAATCTTGGTAGCAGGAGAAATCGCCTATTGCCCATGATCAGATTCATCCTTCCATGCTCCACCTCCTCACTTTCTCTTAGCCCATGCAAATCAGAACAAATATGAAAACCACATCTTGTATCAAGGACCCAAGAACTAGTAGGTTGTGAGTTATTAGTTTGAATAGTGTATATGTTGGAACCTGAAAGTGAACCTTTAGGAATCCTATGCTTTAAGTTCCAAAGTGGAGGTTGTACGAAATTGATGAAGATCCAGAAGAAGAAATGAAGAGTGGTCTGGAATCTGTCCGGACCATAAGAGGAGAAGAATAGATTAAGTGAAGACATTCCGGAATGACTCTCATGTCCGGAATGGGTGCTGATCCGTAATCAACCTGCTTTTTGTCTTTATGTATTTATGAACTTTGTCAATGTATTGATGTAATGTTTCATAGGATCTTGCTTTTTGTAATATTAGACAATTAGAATGTCAGAAGAATTTCTATTGTCCATTCCTATGTAAGTTCCTTAGATAATTCGCTATAACACTCTCTCCTATTTATAGGAGCATTCAGTACAAGTCAAGTACGGATCTTCTACTCATCTTTTGGCTTTTACTAAGTTATCTCAAACTTCTTTCAAAACATTCTTCTTGTTCTTTATTTATTAGCTTTACTTTGATCATTCTTCATTTAATGACTTGATCATTTGTTGAAAACATTATCTAAGACTTGACTAGTCTTTCCAGGATTGACTTGAACATTTATTAGGAAGCAGACATTGATCTTAAGCATTCACTCAAGGTTTAAATTCTCAAACCTTGTCCCTGCATATGAGATCATACTTGTTCTCTTAATTGGTATCAGAGCTTGAGTGATTGTCCTTTGAATCCATAAGATCAGATTATAGTTGGTTTGAAATTACCTTGCTATTTCAACCATTTCTGTGTTAAGGATAAAAGTTCTTCTATAAACCACTTTAGCTTGAAGATATCTTAACTTCAATGGCTGCTTCTAATCCTCATCAAATGATTTCAATGCAAATCGCAAATAGTGTGGGTGGCCCTACACGTGCCCCATTACTAGTTGTGGAAGAATATGATCACTAAAAAGTTACAATGGAAAGGTTTTTACTGGCTAAAGATAAAGGTGAAGAAATCTAGAGATCTGTCACAAAAGGACCACACGTTCTTGTAAGAACTGTTGTAAGAGATGCAGCTGCTCAGCTCATGCGTGAAGATGAAACTCGCCCAACCCCTCTAACTGCAGATGATATCGAGAAGCTTCATGCTGATCAAGTTTCTTTCTCTAAAATGGTGTTTGTTGTTCCTCCTTCACTTTTCAAGCACATCAAGTTGTTCAAATCAGCCAAAGAGATTTGGGACACTCTTCAAGATCTGATTGAAGGTTCGGAAAATATGAAAGAAAAGCGCCTTACTTCGGTTGTCAACGACTTTGATACCTTCACTATCAATCCTGGTGAATATGTAGCCTTTGCCTCCATCCGTTACCAAATCATAGTCAACAACATGACTACTCATGGGATTTTTCGAACTCCATTGGAGTACAATCTCAAATTCATAAACAGTCTTGGAAAAGGATGGGGGAATGTGAAATCATGCCTTCAAAGAAATGGTTCCTTGAAAAATTGAAGCTCTATCAACTCTTTGATGAACTTCAAGGACATGAATCTAATGTTGCTCAAACCATAAGGGAAATCTCTGGAGGTCCTCTTGCCCTTTTTAGTTCTTTTGAATCAACCATTCCAAACTCATCTACTTCGGATCCCTTCAAACCCATTGTTCCATCAATTCAAACATCCGCATCAACTGAACCCACACAAATCTATCCTAGTGATGATTCCGAAGGCATGGACTCCGAACTCTGTTTCCAACAAGAGTTTGCTCTACTCTCAATGAAGTACAAACGCCCTTTCAATTCCTCTTACAAACCATACCCAAACCGATTTGATGCTCTACACCAGAACAATCCTTAACCATACTCAGCTTCATAACCTAAACCCTCTTCGGAAAATCCTCCTGCATACAAACCAAACCTCTTTAAGCTGAACACTACTTCTAAACCCTCTCAGAATTGCAAATCTGACAAACCAAAAATGATGTGTCATAAGTGTGGACATGCAAACCATTTTGCTAAAGATTGTTTGGATGATGCTCCGTAAAACCAAAAATCAAGGATTCCGCCTACTATGTCCGAAAGGCACAAGAGATGGCTGAAAGTGAAAAAGCTTTTGTAACAACGGTTTCAAGAGATGTTGAAGGATATTGGTCTTCTAGGGATGATGATGACATGGTAATTGGAAGGAATATGTGTCTAATGGCAAGACAAACGGTTGAGTGTGATGAAGGGTATTGGTCTTCAGGATTAGAAGATGAAGATGATGTTGCTGAACCTCACTATTGCTACACGGCGATCATTGATCCACCAGGTCGAAGCATCGTTCAGCATGTAAAATCTATGATCTCTGATAATAATTTTGACTTGACTCTCTGCTAACCTTATCTAACCCAAATTCAAACTGATATGAACACCATCTATAAATCCTATGAGTTTGCTATAGACACAAGTGAGAAGAAGGAGTGTGAGTTAAATCGTCTTAGGTAACGTTTTGAGGATAAAAAGTTGAAAATCGAGTCTTTAGAGCATGAACTTGTAATGTCAAGTGATGAATGTATCATTTTGAAAGATAAATGTGAAATCACCTATTCCGAACGAAATGTTTTGATTTCTGATAATAAACGTATTAATGCCAAGATAGATGCTTTGCATAATTCTGTAGACATGCTTAAAGAAGACCTTCGAATGACTCATAATTTTCGTCATCCATGGTCTAAAGCATCTGGTCTCGAAAGCGAGTTTCAGAAACCAATTGCTAGTCCCCTGAAGGAATTACAAAATTTGACATTCATGGGAGACGTTGCATACATTAAACATTCGGACACCCCTGTTTCTCCCTAGTCACCACTTCCGAAGACAACATACCATTTTGAGTCCTTCATTCCTAAGTTCAAACCAATTGTTGTTAAGTGTCCTGATTCCATGCCACTTCTGCCTCTGAGAAACATGGACCTGAATAGGACCACAAAATTTCATTACAGTCTTCCAAATTGTGTAGATTATGTTCCTATGAATTGAAAGAACATAATTTTGTGGTTCTAGCTAGGCGTCATTTTGTATAGGTGATAGTGTCATTTTTGCAGTGATTGTGTGTTGTCTTGTAATGTGTGATGCCACACATGTGTGTGCGGCCGCACTCATGTGTTCGGTTGCACACTCTTGTGCTGGTAGAAGGAGTACTATTTAAAGCAACTGAGTTGTGTCAGTTTGTACTTTTGGCTTTGTGTCAGAACTCTGCAGTAGTTGTAGTGTATTAAGATGTACTTGACATTTACTGGCAATAGATGTGTGCATGCTTGATTCTACTTCTTCTTCTTCTTCATCTCAATTTAATTGCAACTAACTTCATTGATTACTAAATTGGATCCTCAGTTTTGGGACTAACAATTGGTATCAGAGCCAATTTGGTATCAATTGAAGTTATTTTTGAGTGTGAGAGTGCAAAAAATTTCACTGTTTTTAAGAATTTTGATCGAAGAACTGTTGAAGGTTTGCTGCCAACTGTTGAAGGTTTGCTGCCAATAGTGTGTGCGGTGGAGCGTATCCTTTGAAGAAGTGTGCGGTTACCTTGTGTGCGGTTGATATTTGCTGTGTGCGGTTGGTGTTTGCTGTTGAAGTTTGTGTTGTTGATATTTGCTGTTAAAGCTTGTGCAGTTGGTGTTTGCTGCTGAAGTGTGTACGGTTACAAGTGTAGTGTTTGCTATTAAATTGTGTGTGGTTACACGTGTACGGTTGGAAAGTGTGTGCGGTTAAGATTCATTTGCGGTTGAGTGTTAGTGTGCGGTTGAGTGTTAGTGTGCGGTTGAAGATTGCTCAAATGGAATCTCAAAGCATGATTGCTCATCAAGATTTGGATGTAATTATGGGAACCACTACTCGTATTCCTAGATTGCTATCAGCTGAAGGATTTCCTGAATGGAAATACCGAATTGAAAATACATCAAAATGAAGGATTTCAAAATTTGGAGAAGTATTTTAAGAGGACCAATTAGGATTACTTCTACTCTAGAAGATGGCACGGTAATTGACAAACAAATTGAAAATTACACTGAAGATGACTTTGAAAGAGTTGAAGAACAAGAAAAGGCACTTGCCACACTCACTATGGCATTGTCTCCTGAGATTGCACAAGGGTTTCGTGAATATACATCAGCAAAAGCATTGTGGGAAGCGCTCATAGAAGTCTATGAAGGAAATGAAGACATGAAGCATAGTCGACAAGACATGCTCCGACAGAAATTCAACATGTTCAATTATGTATTGGGAGAAACATTGGAAAATCAATTGCAAAGATTTATCACACTAACCACTGAAATGAGCTCCGCAGGTGTGATGGTTACTAGGTTTGAAATCAACAAGAAGTTACTAAATTCTCTTCCAAAATCATGGGATATGAATGTCTCGGTGATTAAAAAGACAAAAGACCTAAACCGTTTAAGCTTGTCTGAAACAATGGCAATCATCAAAGCTTGCGATCTTGATGATAAACAAAGAGAAATCAACCATGTCAATTGGTACTCTACAGCCAATCTTGGAATTCAAAACAACAACACTGCTTTCTCAAGTTTCACCACCCATCAAAATACTCAAATCCAGGTTCCCCAAGTTCAATCTTATGCAGCCCATCAAAACATACCATACAACATACCTAAAATGCAACAAACTCAAATCCCTCAAAACATATCTCAAGTTGGTTCTTGTGCCAGTTCTTCCATAAGTATTTCAGTTTAATCTCATGAAATTGGTTCCCAAAGTTCGTTTACAAAGGAAAAGGAGGAAAATATGGCTCTAGCTACTGGGTTGGTGAACTGCTATAATGCCTTTGTTGCTAGAGAGCTCTCTCCCCAACTCTTATTCACTGATCTTGATCAAATTCATCCTGAAGATGTGAAAGAGATGGATATTACTTGGCAAATGGCAATGGCAGTATTCAGGGCTAAACAATTCTCAAAAAAGACTGGAAAGAACAACTGGGGTGTAAATTCAGATAAAGAGATGGGTTTTAGCAAAGGAAAGTTACGTTGTTATAATTGTCACGAACCAGGACACTTTGCAAGGGAATGTTTAAAACCTGATCAGCGAGCAAACTCTGAAAGAACCATGGTGCCAGTAACTTATGTTCACAACAACAATAGTGGATCATCTTCAAACAATCAATCTGCAAACATGGCAATGGTAGCTCAATCGTTCAACTGGGAAGATCAAGTTCAGGCCTTAAACATTTCGGGACCTGAAAAGGCAAATCTTGCTCATGTCAAGGATGTAAGTGAAGAAATGGAAGCAGATCCAGAGGAGGAGATGATGAATTTGCAGTTTGCATTCATGGTACAGACCACTCCTGAACCAGTCAAATATGAGGTTAGTGAATTCGGCTGTTCTCAATCTTGTATTAAAACTGTTAAGTTTTTGAGAGATCAAATTGAGTTAATCAAAAGAGAGAACGAGGACTTGAAATATAAGGGATATACTCTTAGAAAAAATCAAAAGCCATTAAAAACTCAATTAGAAAATAAAACAAAAGAGTTTAAAAAATTGCAAGAGGATTACAGCAACAAATGCGAGAACTATGATCATCTCAAAAGAAAACTTGCTGCTGTAACCATGGAACTTGACACATTGAAAAATTGTTTTGAAAAGGCTGAATTTAATTTCAAAAAATTCGATGTGTCAAGAGAAAAAATTGAAAAATTAATCGAAGGTCAATCGCACTGGAGAGATATCACTCATGGTAATCAAATAAAAGTCGGATTAGGTTTTGAGAGTGTCCCTCCTCCTTTCAATCACAATTATACTGCTATTCCCCTGTCTCAAGAAGAAATTGACAGAGAACCTTGCATGGTGTATGGAAAGTCAGCTTCTGAGCAGGAATACAGTCTAGTTATGAGACTTTGCATACTAACGTTTTTACCTCAAGTGCATATATATCAATAGTTCAGGGAGAGCATGCAACTGAAACTTTTGAGTCAAATAATGTTGTGATTGAGTCTGGTGTTAATTACAATAATGAGTCTGTGTCAAAATCAAACAAAAATGTTTTTGTGTCGGGTGGTATTTTATTTCAGTATGACAATGTTGTTTCTAATAGTGTTGTGTCTGATCAAACTGCTAAACCTGATTTACATGTGTCTGCATCTAACACATATGTTACTAAATTCTATGATGGATCTTGCAAGTGTAAAAGTGTTAAAAATGGAAAAGCAAAGAATAACATTGTCAACAGCAGTGCCAAAGCTACTGATAACAAACAAATTTGTTTTAACTGTGGCACTGCTGGACACATTGCAAGAAATTGCATGAACCGGATGTTTGTATCTCATACAACAAAAAGAGGGGAGAATGAATTTCGGGGATGATCTTTAACTAGAAAAATTCCCAAAACTCGTTCTAGAAATGGAGATTTGAATACAACATTAAACAAAAAATTCGAAAGATTTCAAAAGAATAAACATGTTTTTCGTAAAAACAACAGAAGTTTGCGAAAATCAACTCAGGCTAAGCCTAAGTCAAATTTGTCAAAGAGTAGGACAGGATCTTCTAACTCTTCAAGTAGAAAATCCACCGGTTCGAAGCAAAATAACAAATTTTTAAAACCTAACCTTCAGTGGGTTCCAAAATCTTTTTCAGATCAATCAACATTACTCTCTAATTCAAAAGCAAAGAAAGAATCAAATGAAAAACTTGTAAAAGGAAAGGGTCAACCCAGGATTGTGATGACCTGGGTCCCCAAAACTAACTAATTCCATTCATCGTGTAGGGACAGTTGCGGAGGAATGTCGCCAGACCTTGGTATGTCGACAGCAGCTGCTCCCTGCACATGACTAGAGACATATCCTAATTGCACGACATTCAAACTTTTAATGGAGGATATGTTTCTTTTGCGGGCGGAGAGGGCGGAAAAATTACTTAAAGAGGAACTGTTTCTAATAGAGTGTTGAATTTTGAGAATGTTAACTTTGCTCCGGAACTGAAGCACAGCTTGCTGAGTGTATCCCAGATATGCGACAAGGGCTACTCTACTCATTTCACAGATAAGGAATGTCTGATCTTAAAGCCTGACATTGTTATCCCTGAAGATTGGATTCTTGTAAGATCTAAGTGGGATGGAAATGCCTACATTATAGACATGAATAGCAATTTCCCTGACGATGTCACTTGTCTCTTCTCCAAAGCTTCTGAACAAAATGTGATGCTGTGGCATCGTTGTCTCGGTCATGCGAATGCAAAGAACTTGAATCGGCTTGCGAAGAACGAATTGGTACGCGGGCTACCCATCAAAGTTTTCATTACTTTTGAAAAATGTGTTTCATGCGCTCAGGGAAAACATCATTGGAAACCACACTTTCTAAAGCAGATAAACTCCATAAGTCAAGTGCTCGAGTTATTGCATATGGATTTATTTGGTCCGGTTAATGTTCTAAGCATCAATCGCAACTCTTTCTGCCTTGTTGTGATAGATGATTACTCTCGTTTCACTTGGGTTTTCTTTCTGTCTAACAAAGCTGAAATTGATGACCTTATCAAAAGATTCATTGTGATGATCGAAAATCAGACTAAAAATCGAGTGAAAGCGCTGCGTACCGATAATGGAACAGAGTTCAAGAATGCTGTTCTTGATCATTTTTGCGCTGAGAAAGGGATTGTGCGTCAGTTCAGTTCTGTTCGAACACCTCAACAAAACGGGGTTGCCGAACGTCGGAATTGAACTCTAAAAGATGCCGCAAGGACGATGCTCCGTGATTCCAAGCTTCCTGTATTCTTCTGAACAGAGGCGATTAACACCGCGTGTTATGTTCAAAATCGTGTGCTGATCAACAAAGCCAGAATGAAGACACCGTATGAGATTCTATTTGGACACAAGCCATCTGTCAGTCATTTCCAAGTATTTGGCTGCCCTTGCACCCTTCTCCACTTGGAATCCTATCCCAAATTCAATGCCAAAGCTGATGACTGTTACTTTGTTGGATATGCTGCTCGAACTGCGTACAAGGTTTACAATAAGAAGACTAAACAGATTGTAGAATCCTTTGATGTTCGTTGGCACGAGGAAAATGAGACAGATGCAAGAGTGGGCCCTGATTGGTTATTTGACTACACATATCTTTTCAAATCATTCAATGTGTCTTCAGATAATCAAGAAGGATCTACTTCCAATTCAAAGATTCCTAATGAAGACGAAGAAGATGAAGTTGTCTACCGACCACCACTGATTTCCTCTGATTCTCCATTGGTACCCTCTGCTCATTTTGAATCTTCTGAGTCTCCTCAACAACCTTCTCCTGATGCTATTGTTACTCCTTTAACTCCGATGGAAAGAGAGTTCATGAACCACGAGACTTCCGCTGTAACTTCAAATCTGATGGAACTTCTCTTTCCAGAAAATATTGCAGAAGAGTTTGTAGCAGATTCTTCAAACGAACCTTGTTCATCCTCTACGGATCATACAACAAATGATGGAGCGGTTAATATTCATAATCTTCCTGTTTCTGTCAATGATATTAGCTATCAAATCCCTACACGTATTCAGCGAGATCATCCGATAGAGAACGTCATTGGCCAGTTGGGCGACGATGTTCAAACGAGAAGTAAAAGTGGGGATGTTAATACATGTCTCTACTCTTGCTTCATCTCTCAAATAGAACCCAAATCTGTCGAAATGGATCTGAATGAGCCCAGCTGGGTTGAAGCCATGCATGATGAATTAAATCAATTTGAGAAACTCGGAGTCTGGAAATTGGTGGAGCTACCAAAAGGAAAGAAATATCTTGGTACTCGTTGGGAATTTCAAAATAAACAAGACGATTCAGGTGTCATTGTGCGCAACAAGGCAAGATTGGTGGTTCGAGGGTTTCGGCAAATTAAGGGTCTTGATTATACAGAAGTTTATGCTCCAATTGCTCGTTTGGAAGCCATTCACATCTTCTTTGCTTATGCTTCCTACATGAACTTTACTGTATACCAAATGGACGTCAAGACGGCTTTCTTGTATGGCAAGGTCAAGGAGGAGATTTACGTTGACCAACCACCTGGTTTTGTTAACTCATCTCTTCCAAACCATGTTTACAAGTTAGACAAAGCTTTGTATGGATTGCATCAAGCTCCTCGAGCTTGGTATGCTACTCTTACTCAGCATTTGCTCAATGACGGCTATTCCCGAGGCACCATTGATCAAACCTTATTTCTCAAGCATGTCGGTCCAGATCAAATTTTCGTTCAAATTTATGTGGATGACATCATTTTCGGGTCGACAAGCCAACAACTTTGCAAGGAGTTTGAAGCGGTGATGAAGAAGCGTTTTGAGATGAGTTCACTTGGGGAAATGACCACGTTTTTGGGGCTTCAGGTCAAACAATCTTCAACCAGAATCCTTATTCATCAAGAAAAATATGTGGAAGATGTACTGGAGAAGTTCGGGTTTCGAGACGTAAAACCTGCTCTTACGCCCATGGCGGAATGGCCTCTTCTGACTCCTGATCTTGAGGGTGAATCCGTAGATCAAACTCATTATCGATCAATGATCGGATCACTCATGTATCTTACTGCTAGTCGCCCAGACGTCATGTTTGCGGTCTGTCAATGTGCTCGCTACCAGGCTAATCCTAAACTCTATCATTTAATTGCTGTTAAAAGGATTTTTCGGTATCTCAAAGGGTGCCCAAAACTGGGTCTTTGGTATCCGAAAAATCCCGAATTTGATCTTTATGCTTTTGCAAACAGCAATTATGGCGGGTATGAGCTTGATAGAAAATCAACTTCAGGAGGATGCCAATTTCTGGGAAATAGACTGGTGTCATGGCAGTGTAAGAAGCAGCACACAGTCTCAACCTCAACAGCAGAAGCGGAATATGTTTCTGCATCTGCTTGTTGTTCTCAAGTCATTTGGATCCAACATCAGTTGTTGGACTACGGTTTGAATTTTCAAGAAACCCCTATTTTTTGTGATAATGAGGCTGCGATCCAAATTGCCAAAAACCCAGTCCAACACTCAAAAACTAAGCACATCGACATTAAAATTCACTTTATCCGAGAATGTTATGAGCGTTTGCTCATTCGGCTAGAACAGTTCCGCTCTGATAATAATGTAGCAGATCTGTTCACCAAGCTTTTTAACAAAGCTCGATTCGATGTGCTGGTTAATTTTCTAAAAATGATTCGTTTTGAGGATTAATTTTTTTTATTTTTTAGCATAAATTTGCGCATTTTATTTTATTTTATTTTTATGCACAAATTTAGGGGGAGAAAAATAGAAAATCCAAAAACATTAAAAAAATAGAAAATCCAAAAACATTAAAAATAGAAAATCCAAAAAACATTAAAAAAATAGAAAATCCAAAAACATGAAAAATAGAAAAATCCAAAAACATTAAAAAATAGAAAATCCAAAAACATTAAAAATTAGAACTTATGTTTGAGGGAGATCTTCTGGGAAGTGATATGATAATGTGATAACAGGCAACCTGAGTCTGCGTAACGTACCCAAAGTTGAAGGGTCTATGCTCTGGATTGATGTGTCGGTAGGCATGAAAGATTCTAAATGGACATGACTAGGCATAGTTGAACTTAGGAAATCAAATGACTTGACAAATCTTGACCTAGATAGTTCCGTTTAGCCTGACAATATGACACTTGGATAGGTTGAGCAGGGAGATATATATGGGAATCTACTCATCACATTAATTGAACCCGTACTTGGAACCGTGGTTTAACTTTTCCTCGATGTGCGGATTTTGTCCTTAATTCCGGTTGGATGGGGCGACTGGTAAATTCCGATAAATTAGGTCTGTAGAATATCATTTTCTTTCTTTCCGTCTATTAGTCATATGTTGTCTCCTTTGCGTGAATTCCAATCCGACCTGGTACACAACATATGCAACTCTATTTTTCTGCATGTTATATATGTGAAAAACTTCTTATCTGTTAACCATATGCTGTCTCCTTTGTGTGACTTCTAATCCGACCTGGTACACAGCATATGCAACCTTCTACTTCTCAACCCCTCTGATGTAATAAGTAATAGAATTCTGAATCTATCCTCTCTCTGAATGGTTGTATGCTCACCCGGTGTAAGGAGTACTCTGGAAGTTCTTGATGGCTGGGGCATATCAGGAAGCGGGAAACACGTTCTAGTACATTTAAAATTGAACACATACAGATTGTCTATAGATCTCGCTGCTCAATTTAGGTGGACAACAATATCCCTGGTTGTCGTCAGCTGAATGGTCGTTAAGATATATTATCTAGAAACTTAGGATCATATATAATATCTAGGAATTTAGGATCACATTGTCTTGTCACTTATAGTATGTCCTAATTTTGTCACAATTTTTTGTGTTTAAGTGGACAACAATACCGACAATCGACCAGACAAAGATGTGAATATGAAAGGTACCGACAAGCGGTTAATGGTTGTCTAAAAACTTTGACCCCTAAACCTCAACAGGTTAAAACAATTTATATAGGTTTAAATTGAATTGTTTATTCCTTGTCGTTAATAATACTTCAAAATTTTTTTCTACTCTATTTTTAAATTTTTTATTTTTTATTTTTATTTTTAAGCTTTAGTTTATTAGGAATTTTGAAATTAATTTCACATTAATCCTCAAAATAATTCATTTTTGAGAAAATTGTGAGTGAAAGGGGTTTTGGGATAAATAATTAAAGGACAAGGGGGAGGAAGTGAAAACTTTGTGTATATATATAGTGTGTGTGCGGTGAAATATGTATCGTCACTATTCCTTGCTTCAACCGCACACACACCTTTTCTCTCTCAAACTCTTTGAAAAATTCCATTAAATTTCTCGTGAAATCAAAGCTTTGACTCGGTAAATTCTTATGAACTCGGTAAAAATTTTCATTGTTTGCTGTTGGATCTTGATTGTTTGCTGCTGGATCTTCATAAAAAATTGTTTGTCTTCAAAAATAACCGCACACAATGTGTACGGCTGCACACAAGCGTGTGTTGCTGACCGTGTGCGGCTGCATGATTTTGTGGATGTGCGGTTGTGGCCGCACACTTGCACGTGTGCGGCTGTGTGTAATCACGTGTGCGGTTGTGTGTAATCACGTGTGCGGCTTCATTTTTTATTGTTTTGTCCTAATAACTTTGTGTGTTAACTTTCAGATTAACATGAGAGACATGGAATTTGCTAAGGCTCATAATTCTGCAATTTTTCTCGAAGACCCTCCTGCAGTCCATAATGACTTGAAATTCATTGTGGATGGCTTGAAGAAATCCTGTTTGGTTCATGCTCTAACTACAAGTCCTGCTATCTACCAAAGTTTGATTAAGGAATTCTGGAGGAATGCTGTTGTAAAGAAGAATGGTCAGGGTGAAAATTTCGTTGAAGCAACAATCGAAGACAAGAAAATTCAAGTAACAGAAAGCATTATTAGAGAATCTCTCCAAATTGAGGATAGACCTGAGTACCCCATGGAGATTGATGTTCAGCAAGCTCAGGAAGTATTAGAGTATATGGGATACGAGGGAACTTTTCCTCCTACAATTAAGAAGCTGCTTCCTCCTTGCTGGAAGTACTTGGCTCATGTGTTCGTGAGCTGCATTTTTGGCCGAAGATCAGGAGCAAACGAGATTTCTCTGGCCAACACTGGTGTCATTGCAGCATTGGCGGCAGGTTTTGAGTTTAATTTCTCCAAATTCATAATGAATGAAATGATTCTAAATCTTGAAGGGAGAAAAAGGGACAAATTCTGGATGTATCCAAGATTTTTGCAAATCATCCTTAATGTGAATCACCCCGAGCTGCAGAGAGGAAATGATATCTTGGATTTCAAATCCATTGGTCAAAGTGCTTTTGGGCTAATGAAACAAAAGAGAGGTGGGAAATTTGTATTTGAAGGAAATTTTCCAGTGATAAAATTTGGAATTTTTAAAGAGGATGATAGAGAAGAATCTGAAGAACAATCTATGCCAATGGAAAATGAAGATATTCATCACTCTCCCTCCGAGCTTGAAGTGGAGGAGATTCATCACTCTCCCACAGCTTATGTAGCTAATGAGCATGATTATCAGAAAGCAAATGATTCAAAATCTTCTCGAGGGGATGATGATGATGATCTTTATGAAGATGTGGAGTTTTTGAAAGAAATTGACTTTACAGGAATCAATGACGACATTCAAACAAACATAGGGTTTGATTTTGGTGATGAAGATTTTGATCCTTTTCTTGATATTCCCAGCAGCCGTGTAAATAAAGTCAATGAAGTTGCTTCTCTAGCATCCAAGACTAGAGATGAAGGAAATTTTCTCAAAATTCTACTCTCTACCTCAAAGCCCTTGGAGGTCACAACAAGCCAAAGAGATGTGACATCAGAGATTCCTCCCTCTGTGTCACTTGTCTCAACATCAGCTCCATTCATTTCTGACTTATCTGAACCTCAGACTTCTCATACTTCCATAAGAACAAGCCAATCTCTTGAAAGTTTGGAGGTACCCTCTGTAAAATGTGCACCTCAAGTTATTTCAACAATCACTGCAACCTCTGCTCACTCTCCTCCAAAGCAGACTGATGAAGGTCCAAGTACCATGTTCGAGACTGGTGGATCCTCTTCTATTCCAGAATATTCTCCAACTCGACCTTCTCTAGATGAAGCTTCTATCAGATTAGTAAAACATCTGGCTCAATCTAGTCCAACCTTTTCACGCGGGAAAGGAATATCATTTAACGAGGGTCGGACAGATGATGACAAATTCTCTTCGTCTGATCTCCGAGAGGAAATTGGAGTTCTCTACCAACAGTTCATTGAAAAGTCAATTCAAATGGATCAGCTTTCTGCACATATCTGTGAGCTCAGGGCAAAGGATGAAGAAAAGACCAAACAAATCAATGATCTACAAACGAGTCTTGGATTTGTTCTAACTAAATATTTCAATCTCAAGAACGTATTGTATGATGCTTTTGGTGAAAAAGTCAAAGACCTCTTCAGACTTCCTCATGGAGTAGTTGATCCTCCTTCTGTTCAATCACCTCCTGCAATTGATGATCTACCTGTTAACCCACCTGCTCCAAGAACAACTACAATTGTCAACAGATTTGAAAAAGAACCAGAAGGAAGCAGAACCAAAATCACAATCAAACAGGGCAAAAGAATTGTGACTGCAAATCAACGCGAAGGACTTTTATTCATGAAAAATGCCAATGAAAATCGCAAAGCAAAAGACCCTGTTCTGAGTGTAACAGATTTGAAAAAGAGAAAGTTTGGCGACGAGTATGGTGACAGATCTGGTATCCGTATGTGGGCTTTCGATCCAGAAACGAATTTGTGGGTGGTAAAGCGAAACTCAGGAATATCTGAGTGTTACAAAAGCACCCATGATTTCAATTCTTGGACTAAGACTGATCTAGCAGAATTATCTAGGGTCCCCTTTCACAATCCCTCGCCAGATCCAAGTGCATCTAACTTTAAGAGGTTCCTTGATAGGCAGGTCAGAGAAAATTTTCCCAGTATGAAGACTGCCAAAGCCCTTTATCGAAAGGATAAGGATGTTCACGACCCAGAAACAGGCAAACCTATGAAGATTATTTTGATGGCCTGCTACAAAAAAGAAAAAAGAAATTCTAATCCCTTAGCACTTCCAGGAGGGATATCTTGACAATATGGAATTTTAGGCATACAATGACGAAATTGCAACTGCTGCTATCAAATTCAAGGATCAAGAACATGTTTTGAGGCTGATTAATGCAAAAGATCTTCGTCGTTTTCGAGAAAGGGATATCCGGACTCTGGCTCGTCACCAGATAATCTGCAGAAAAGACGTAATGGAAGCTGCTGCTAAAGAATACACTGCAATGGTGGCTACGATCATAAATGGAAGATTGTGGATGGGATCAATGGGGAGATCAGATCTGAGGTTGTTTGAGAAGCCTGCTGAGGAGCCAAAGGAGTGAAGACAAGACTATGCTAGTCTCAAACCAAGTGGGAGACTGAAAGAACATAATTTTGTGGTTTGAGCTAGGCATCATTTTGTATAGGTGATAGTGTCATTTTTGCAGTGATTGTGTATTGTCTTGTAATGTGTGCTGCCACACATGTGTGTACGGCCGCAAACAGTATGTGCGGCCGCACTCATGTGTTCGGCTGCACACTCTTGTGCTGGTAGAAGGAGTACTATTTAAAGCAACTGAGTTACGTCAGTTTGTACTTTTGGCTTTGTGTCAGAACTCTGCAGGTGTTGTACTTTATCAAGATGTACTTGACATTTACTGGCAATAGATGTGTCATGCTTGATTCTACTTCTTCTTCTTCTTCATCTCAATTTAATTGCAATTAACTTCATTGATTACTAAATTGGATCCTCAGTTTTGGGACTAACATGAATAATCACAAAACAACTATGTAGTTGAAGAAATTCCCTCCCTGAAAATCAAAACTGATACCTCTGAGTTTGTATGGGCATCCTTAGATGATAAAGTTGAAAAATCAAGCAGTGTGTCCTCTGATTCTTACGAATCAGATTCCTTAGTTGTTTCAAAAACTAATTTGGTTCCTATTACTCCTGAGTTTAATAATCCGTCCACAGGACAAACTTCAAAATCCTTGCCTCACTCTAAGAAGAAACCAATGCTCAATAGGAAGGATGTAGTAGATCCTAAAGTGGAAGCTCGAAATGTTTACAAAACCGAAATTAAGTTTAGACAAAATGCAAGGATCCTTGATAACTCCAAAAGAGTGAATTTCAGAATTCTCAATCCTCGGTCCGCCGTCAAAATCATTTCACTGCCACTAAGATCCTCAAGAGACCTCCCACTGATCCTGTAGAACCAAAGGATGTAGTCAATGCCACTAGGCCTAAAATACATTTTTGGACACCATTTAGGATCAAAAGAACACTCCTCGGATTGTCTCATCTATTTTCATTGCTAAAGTTGATGGCATAATTTTTACACCAAAGTCCTCAAAAACCACTGTGTCATCAAGAAATCAAAAAGATTTAAAGAAATTTTTTTCTTCAAATCCGTCAAAGCAAAATCTAGTGTGGAAAGTCAAAATCCCCATTGATAAAAAACCAATTCCAGAGGGTACGAATGTTACTGACACTCCGAAAGTCAAAAGTACGAATAAGACTGTTTGAAACCCTCGAGTCATTGAATATGACTACTGGATAGATGAAATGACACTCACCTTCTGTATATTTCCAAAAAATTCAAAGAATATCACTCGAAAACACAAAGTAGTTCCAAAGTCACCATCAAAGTCCAAAGTCAGTGTCTACGTCCCAAAATCTAATTCGAAAGCTAAAAACCCCACCATTCACTAATTTTACAGGCACTTTGTGCTTCGGAGCAAGATACAATATAGTATATTGATAGCGCTTGCTCCATGCACATGACGGGGCAGAAAGGTTTTTTGCGAGACTTAAAACTTTCTCCAAATGTTGGTTACATGACGTATGGAAACAACTCCAACTCTCGAATTCGTGGTTATGGAATCTCACCAATGGAAACCTCTCTATTTCAAATGTGGATTACGTAGCTGATCTGAAACATAATTTGATAAATTTTGCTCAGCTAAAAGATTCAAATCGACGTGTGGAGTTTTGCAAAAAGTAAACTATGTAATGAATGAAGATCGAAAAGATTGCTTAATCAAGTCGCTTCGCAACAAAAATATGTACCCACTTGACATCAACATGGTTATTGGCAAACCGCAACTCTGCCTTCTCACCAAAGTTGTTCCTGAAGTCAGTTGGTTATGGAACAGAAGACTCGCTCATCTAAACTTTTGGTACATGAATGATCTTGTATCTGGCGAAATGGTACATGAATGATCTTGTATCATTGAAATATCCATTTCAGAATCATTGGAGCTTCTACACATTGATCTTTGTGGACCATCCATAGTAGAAAGTCTTCATCATAAGAAATACATTCTTGTGATTGTTGATGATTTTACACGGTTCACTTAGGTCTTCTTCTTAAGGCAGAAATCCTAAACAGCCTCTGAACTCATGAATTTTATTAAAGGAATAGAAGTTCTTATCAAACTTCCAGTTAGGAGAATCCGAAGTGATAATGGATCAGAATTCACTAATTCCACCATTGAAAAGTTTCTCACAGAAAAAGGAATTGATCACAACTTCTCAGCTCCTTATGCTCCACAACAAAATGGTGTAGTTGAAAGGCGTAATAGAACTCTCGTTGAAGCTATTGGGTCCATGCTGAACTTCGCAAATCTGCCGCTCTACCTTTAGGATGAAGCTGTGCCTACTGCATGCTTCACTCAAAATCGAAGTATCATCAATCGTCGTCTCAACATGACACCGTACGAAGCAATGAATGTTCAGAAGCCAACGATTTCATTTTTACATGTTTTCGGATGTAGGTGCTTTATCATGAACAACTGTGATCAGCTTACCAAGTTCCAACCTAAAGCTGATGAAGCCATCTTCCTTGGGTACTCCTCAAAATCAAAAGTATACAAAGTTCTTAGTCGGAGAGCTCGTGTGCTGGAAGAAAGCTTTGACGTTACCTTCGATGACAACTTCGTTCGAAATTCTGGTCCAACTCACATCACAACTCACATTATGGAGTCCAATGCTCCTCCACCAGGATGTCCGAACCTCCAAACAATTCTTGAAGTTGATTTTGAAACTCTCTTTGGTCCTTTTGAAGCCGCTCTTGATTCAGAATATCGATCCAGACCAACTCTCATTCCAATCCCTACTTCAGAAGCTCATATCTCACAAAATGTCTCCGGTCCAATCCCTAGCCTCCCTCCATTTGATTCCGAACCATTTCAACCTTCTCAGGTTGAGGGGGAGAATGCTCATCCCTCTCTTGAATCAAATATAGATGGCTTCCAAGATGAAACTGCTGATTTCGATGATTCCAACCCTCTCAACAATGATGAAAGTGAAAATGAAAGCTTTTTTGAGTTCATTTCTGATGATGATCTCAATCTCTCTGGTTCAGAAGTTTAGGGGGAGCATCATCCTCAAGTTCAGACCATTCAGGGGGAGTAACTCAATCCTATTGTTGACATCGGCTCGTCTGCTGCTCAAGAACTTCCAAGATTACATGTTTGGACCAAAGATCATCCTCCGAACAAAGTAATTGGAAACCTCAATGCCGGTGTACAGACTCGATTTGCTGCTAGTGTCCAAAATGAATGTCATTTCTATGCATTCATATCCATGGTTGAACCCAAATCCATCAAGGAAGCACTGGAGCATGCTGACTGGATTAAAGCCATGCAAGAAGAATTGGCGGAATTTCACTGAAATGAAGTATGGACTCTCGTACCTCCTCCCCCAAACCATCCCATTGTTGGAACATTATGGGTATTTCGCAACAAGCTAGATGATGCATGGGTCATTATCCGAAATAAAGCAAGACCGATGGCCAAAGGTTTCACTTCGATTGAAGGGCTCGACTATGATGAGACCTTTACTCCTGTTGCACGAATTGAAGCTATCAGAAACTTCCTTGCTTATGCTGATCACAAAGCCTTCAAAGTTTACAACATGGATGTCAAAAGTGTTTTTCTAAAATGTGAACTTGAAACTGAAGTATACCTTCAGCAGCCCCCCGGTTTTGTTAATGTCTCTGTTCCGAACCAATGTTACAAACTCCGGAAAGCTGTCTACGGACTCAAGCAACCTCCTCGGGCTTGGTATGAGACCCTCACTGATTTTCTCAAGCGCTTAGGGTTTTCAAAGAGGAATTCTAGATCCCACTCTATTCCGAAGATCAAATGGAAAGCATCTCATGCTAGTACAAATCTATGTGGACGACATCATTTTTGGATCTACGAATCCATCTATGGTTGATGACTTTGCTAAACTGATGATCAATCGATTCCAAATGAGCATCAATCGGGAGTTAAGCATCTTTCTTGGCCTTCAAGTCAAACAGACTAACATAGGAATTTTTATTCACCAAGTGAAGTACATTTCGGAACTCCTCAAGAAATACTCAATGGACACCTGTGCCTCATCCAATGTACCAATGGGCTTCAGACACAAGATCTTTGCCGACCCTTCAGGTGTGTCAATTGACAGAAAGAAATATCGCGGAATGATTGGATCCCTACTCTATCTCACAACAAGTCGTCCAGATATAATGTTCTCAACATGTTTATGTGCCAGATTTCAAGTCAACCAAAAAATGTCTCATCTCTTGGTGGTGACACAAAGAGTCTCGGAATCTGGTACCCAACAAATGAAAGCTTCCTTCTTCAAGCATATTCAGATTCGAACTACGGTGGTCTTCAACTTGACAGAAAAAACACTTCAGGTGGCTGTGAATTCTTAGGTGGTCGTTTGGTCAGTTGGTCATCCAAGAAACAGAACTGCATAGCACTCTTTACATCCAAAGCGGAATACATTGCTGCTGCAAGCTGTACCTCTCTAGTTCTGTGGATGAAATCTCAACTCTTGGAATATTATGGTTACCGCTTTCAATGAATTCCTATTTATTGTGAATCTCAAAGTGCCACTGCGATCTCCCACAATCCAATTCATCGCTCAACGACTAAGCACATTGATATAAGGTACCATTTTGTAAAATATCATATACTTAATGGTAATATTGAACTCATTTTTTTTCCATCTGACGATGAAATTGCTGATGTCTTTACCAAGGCATTAGACGAAACCAAATTCAATGGTTTTCTGAACAAGATGGGTATAATGATACCAGATCCTCAGTTCTTTTAGGAGACTTGTTCTCTTTGATAGACGTATTTGAAAGAAACCTAGTTCCGATCACATAATCTTTTCATCTTGGAACTACTTTCTCTCAGAATACATAGGATCAATTTACTTGTCTTTATTTGTAACCATCACTTGAGTCTTAAGATGTACTGTTCATCCTGAATGATTGTTATTCTAAGATCACATTGTCACTATATTTGATCGGCATCTCGAAATATACTTCATAATGGCATCCCGGAATTCCATTCCGGAAAGGTATTACATTCTGCAATTCGGAATTTGTAAAATCAACTTCGGAATTTCAAAATTTACTCTCGAAGCTTTCCTAAAATCTCACTTCGGAATGTTTTCCTAACCATGTTCTGGAAATTTTTTTGAAATCCTATTCTGGAATTTCTGCTCCGGAATCACCAATCCTTTAAATCAAACTGGACCTTTGTTCCGGAATCACAAACCTTTTTCACACTGAATTTTTAACTCCGGAATTAAAACACTCTCCAGATTATTTCCCATTCCGGACCTCTTATGAATTCAAATATGTTTCGGAATACAACTCTTTAACCTTCGGGTCACACTCTGTCCGGAACAATTCATCCGAAAGCTCGAATGATAATAATGTGAAACGTTTTTCTCTCAACGGTTACTTTTGAAAAAGATCCTTATCCAATCTTCCATGATTCTTGTGTACATGTTTGCACGCCTCCATAAGGGAACCGTCGAATCAACATTTAAGGGTTACCATTTTGAGCCACATTTACCCTAACCTTTCACCTCCCAGGTCAACTCAGCCCTCAAAAAGCGCCATTCATTAAATGCAGCCCATTTCAAATTCGGATCCTCATCATTACTTTTCCACCAACCCGACCCATTTCACATACCTACAAATACCAAATAACATTCCCTTTTTCCCTTTACGTGCTCAGAACCTATAAACCTTTAAATCTCTCTGTGTTCTTCATGTTGTTTAAGCTCTTATCACCTACAACAATGGCGTCTCCACAAGAACCCACTCAAACAGCATCAACACCAAAGAAATCCATTGCATGCAAGAAATCCACCAAAGGCTCTAAGGGTTCCTCATCCTCTTCTACTCAAGAACCCTTTCTGAGAGACACCACTCAACTTTTCTCTCTGAATCCCTTGGATTATGATGAATCCATCACGGTAATGATAGAGTTTATCGCAAATCACCCCATTTCCATTCCTTTGACAAAAATCCCTGAACCTCCACTACCACTTCATCATCTTAATCGTGGCTTCACCAGTATCAAACTCGAAGACGACGTGCTAGAAATGACAATCGTCAGAGATAGAAAAGTTCGAATATACAAATCTACCTTCCTCAAGGCCATAGGTGTGAATGTAAATCCAAGAGGCTTCAAGGTTCACGGACCAACGACTGAAGAGTTCCAGACGTTCTTAACTTACATTGGGTACAATCAAGATTACAGGGCCAAGGATTTCAAGAAATCTGCAGTCGCCGGGCTCTGGACCCTATTAATGCATCTCATCATCAGAGGGCTCTCCAGAAAGCATGCAGGAACTGACAAACTTAGCATCTACTCCGGATGTGACAACGTTGTGGATCTCCCTGAAGTCCTGTGGCAAGATTTCTGCAAATTTGCCATCAAAAGAAAGGAGAACGAGATCTCGAGCCCTAGGTTTTGGGCACTGAAACTCCAAAAATTTTTCAAAGAACTTCATGAACCACTTCCGGTTACCACAATTCCTCCGGAGGTATGTGTCACTTTCAAAATTGTCAAGGCATATCGCATTCCAGACCAATCTGCTTTTGGTTCAGTTAGACGTATTCCAAACCACATGTTGGCCCTAATTCCTTCCGATTCCACTAATTTAAAACTTCACATGGAGACTTCGGTGGTGTTTGACCCGACACAACCTGCTCCAGTCCCTGTTGAACCTACTCCAGAAGAGGCCCATGCTTTTATGTCCGAAGCAAAAGTGAAAAAGTATGCTAAACGAAAGACTTATCCCACCAAACCAAATCCTAAAAAGAAAGCCAAAGTCAGTTCCTCCTCTCAACAGGAAGGAACCTATGACATTTTGTCTGATTCTGGCCGTCTGCATACCCCACCTGCCCACTCATCCGAGGTACCCCTCGATAATTCAAAATCACATGCACACTATCACGGGGAGTCTGCTCATAATCCACCCTCACTTTCCCAAAAAGGTGATGCCGGTGTTGACCATAGTTCATTGCCCCTGGAACAAACCCACAAGTCACTTTTGTTAATCCAATTGTTTTTCTACACGCACACACTCCGCAACCCCTGTTCCGGATCCCAAGCGTTTCGAAGTGGGTGTTGTCCCTCCAACTTCTGACGCCTCAACTGGTCTGATTACCCGGAAGGAGTACAGGACGGCCAGGAGCTAATGATCCTTTATGAGAAGATTTTGTTAACAGAGCCGCATCTAGGAGTCCGGATCTCACCATAACTCAAGTGGAGTCAACTCTCATCTCCATGAGGAACCGAGCCATCCAAAGCAATATGTCTTCCGTACCTCCCTCTGATGCCAAAGAAAATAATGAACTTGCCTCAGAACTGCCACCTATTACCTCTCATCAGAATGTCTTCCAAACCAATCCGGATGAACAGATATCCGAAGAATTTATGCTAGATGATTATGCCAAAACTGTTCCACATACAAATTTCATGACTTCAGTCCAGTTCCAATCAAAGGCATCCGCATCCAAGTCTGCCTATGACTTCAGATCCTCCTCGACCTCCATTCCGGTTGGCGGCTCAAACTCCAACGTTCAAACTCACGAAGATGATGTTGCAACTAAGCCTGGTCTATCCAATAATCCTTCCTCTCATCAAGCCAAATCTCCTCACTTTAATTCCGACACTGGATCTTCCGCTGGAAACTACATTGATCCCTTTGCTCTCTTTGATATGCAAACAAATGTGTTGGATACCATGAAGAAGGTTTCCTCCATTGAAACCTCTGCAACCAAGCTCAAAATTCAAATGGATCAGAAAATTTCCGGACATGATTCCTAGCTCGATGCTATCCTTCAGTCCATGTCCCAGCAGTCCAGACCATATGTTGCGGAAACAGAAGCTCAACTGGGTAAATTAATTTCTCTCTGGCTCAAGCATTCAATGGAGGAAGTGGAAGCGAAGTATGATGCCTCCGTTGAACACTACCTGGATACTATCACCACCATGCTGAAAGTTTATGATGACTTGGTGTCTGCTACAAACAAACTCATCAAGAAGACACATGTTCGTCATGAAAAACAAATTTAGAGGCTGGAGAAGGAAATAAAGAAGAAGGATGAATTGAATCTGATTATTCAACAAGTCCTCATCAAACTTCTTCGATCCACATGGAATATTAATGATGTTCCAAATCGAAAGTTTGATGAGATGTTGGCCATTCTTGGGCATCTGTTTGATCATCTGTCTGCTCAAGCCCCCACTACGGAAGCCTATGATAACCTCACCAAACAGCTAAACACCAGACTTCAAAAGGTGTTTCACAAATTTGAAGACCTGTGTCAATCATTAGCGCTTGCACCGTTTCAGAGGATAACTGATGCAAGAGGGGGAGAATGTCCTAGTCAAACCTGGAATCCTGCCTCGGAATTCATACTCCGGGACGAAATTGAATCTGATGATGAAGAAGTAAAGCTCATTTCCTCTCCTTCTGAACACCATGCGAAAGACAGTGATGAAGAATTTATTACAATGGCTGTCCATTGTCTCGAGGCTCCGAAGAAGATGTTCCCTAAAGTCATGACTGAAGAATAAAAACGAATTTGGTTTGCTGCATCATGGTCATCTTCTCTTTCGGACGCTCTTCGGATGGGCAATCATATGGCTAAAGCAAAATCACTACTCACTGCCCAAGGCTTCCGAGCCACGCCTTCAATGCTTCCACCAATTCCAACTCCCAAAATTGCTCCAGTTGACCAGAGCTCTCCACTCCGGATCCCTAATGAAATTCCAGAAGAACCTCTTCCAAGCCCTATTCCAGAATTTGTGATAGATGAAAACATGAAGATGATCATTTACTCGATGAGGAAAGACAAAGGCAAAAGGCCCCTAACAGACGAACAAGTTACTCGCTCCGGACCTCCTCCAAAGCAAAAACATGTATGGTCTCTGGAGGAAATCAATAAAGCACTTGAGGACAGTATCCGGATCCAAGCTCTAAAGGATATCCCTGATCCGATACATGGAATTTATCCTCTTTGTCGAGAAGGAATCATCTGTGATCATGAGATTGTTCCACTCATGTATTACGATATTCCCACCAATGATTCCGATCAGCTAGATCTTCCTCTCTCTCTCTCTCTCTCTCTCTCTCTCTCTCCCCACAACAAGTTCTACACCATGTTTGCTCCTTTTCACCCATCAGATGATCCGGAGGTGATTCTCCGGACTGAGCGAGAAAGACTTACAACATTCTACTACAAAAACGCACAACCTCTCAAGGAAGTGTGGACAAGGAAGAGAATTACCAAAGTTGATGGGTTCGGAAGAAAAAGTTTGGTTAAATTCAATCTGAGCTGCCCACTATTCAAATTCCATGTCCTCCGGAACAAGCCTACTCCCTAGATCATTTCTGATGTGGATTTCCCTTCGATGAATCCGAACGACATTCTCACATTGGCTGCTTACTTCAAAGTGAATCAAAAGGATGACATCAGTATGGGTGCGTATCACACAACTATGAACTTTCTAAAAGACTATGTTGCGGAATTCTGCCAACACGATTATGAGCTTGCGCACCTTTACGGAACTGAAAACTTTGTGGCAAAAATCAGCTATGTTCTTCCAGAAGCCGAACTGCTTGCTGATGGCCCAACTGAATAACCGGTTCTAGGGTTTGTCTACACTACCAGGAAAACAAACAAGAAGGAATTTTTCCGAGTCCTTGACAAACACCTGGTTCCTACCAAAGCCCTAAAGAAGTTCATTTCACGATCCTCGAAATCAAACGCTCCGAAACATGTTAAAACCAAATTTGTAAGTCATCTTTCCTGGTCTATTGCAGTTTGAAAATGGTTGTTTAGAGCCCACTCCTTCATCAAAGAAGAAGTTGCTTAAACTATATGGATTGCTAAGTTCACTTAGGGGGGGGATTGTTAGATACTGAAAGTGAACCCTTAGCAATCCTATGCACTAAGTTCCGAAGTGGAGGTTGTCCGAAACTGATGAAGATCCAGAGGAATAAATGAAGAGTGGTCCGGAATCTGTCCGAACCATAAGAGGAATATAATAGATTAACTGAAGACATTCCGAAATGACTCTCATGTCCGGAATGGGTGCTGATCAGGAATCAGCCTGCTTTTTGTCTTTATGTATTTATGAACTTTGTCTTTGTATTGATGTAACGTTTCATAGGATCTTGCTTTTTGTAATATTAGACAATCAGAATGTCAAAAGCATTTTTAATGTCCATTCCTATGTAAGTTCCTTGGATAATTCGCTATAACACTCTCTCCTATTTATAAGAGCTTTCAATACAAGTCAAGTATAGATCTTCTACTCACATTTTGGATTTTACTAAGTTATTTCAAACTTCTTTCAAAACATTCTTCTTGTTCTTCATTTACTAGCTTTACTTAGATCATTCTTCATTTTATAACTTGATCATTTGTTGAAAACATTATCTAAGACTTGACTGGTCTTTCCAGGCTTAAGTTGAACATTTATTAGGAAGCATACATTGATCTTAACATTCACTTAAGGTTTAAATTCTCAAACCTTGTCCATACGCATCAAATCATTCTTGTTCTCTCAGTATATACCCGCCGATGATGGTTTCACCTTGCCATCCTTGACGTCTTAAAATTATTTGGGGCATTTTCGTTTCCAATGGAAGGAATGTCCGAACTGGGCTTCGCTTTTGGGCCATTGCGAGATGACCCAACATAGGCATTTCCCTTCTAGTTCGACTTAGGAGTAGCCTTCCTTTTCTTTCCTCTGCTTTGCCTAATGAAAAGGACATTGGAATTAGTAAGAGTGGGGATTTAATTATTGTTCATTCCCGACTCTACTGTCTGTAATAGGTTGTGGATTTAGGCCAATGTGGTTTCAGTATTGTTCAAATGATAATCCAAAATGAACTGATCATAACAAGGTGGCAAAGAGTTAAGGACCATGTCAATGGCCAACTCCTTGTCAAAATTCACATTTAGCCTCTCCAGGCACTCCACGTATCTCTGCCTTCTTTGCACATGATTGCAGACTGACTTTCCTTCCTTCAACTTACAAGCCATTAGTGATTTGATGACCTCATACTTTTCTTAAAGAGATCTCTTGTGAAACTTTTCCACAAGATCCAAGTTCATCTCGTATGGATAGTAGTCCTCATAGAACCTTTGCAACTCAGGAACCATGGTGGTAACCATGATGCGAGCAACCTTAGTTACGTCATCATGATGTTTCTTGTAGGAGGAAATCTCTTCAGGAGTAGCAATGGACTCATCAATATCAATAATTTTTTTTTCAAGGACATACTCTTTGCCCTCAAATCAAAGAGATATCTTGCTATTACGCATCCAATCATTGTAGTTGGTACCATCCAATGTCACCTTGGATACGAATGAAAGTAGTGAGAAGTTCAAGTTGTGGGTAGAGGTTTGAGAAGCAGAATCATCACAAGGAGTAGACATCTATAGAAAAAAGGTAGTTTTATTTAGATGACAATAATCCTTAATATTTTAACCCATAATTAATATTTAAGGCTAGGATCCAACTATGCAATTCACAATCTAGAAGAGAGATGTCGTAATCTAATTGTAAAGTTTATAAAGGTAGGTACAAAAATTTACCAATTTCAATCAAAATGAAATTCCTAGATCTTTCCAGATTTATTAAATCTATCAATGACATGTTTAATCTTTAGATTATGCTCTGCTATTTGTGATTGGGATGCTGATGATCATATAAATTAAAGATGTGAATAACAATGCATACACGCTTGGCAACCTCGATGTCATTTATCATGTCTAATTAATGTGTCGGTTAACCACACACGCTCCATTAACAATGATAACTTTCGAGATGCCCATCATTTCTCTTTAAAGTCCCTATTAGTGTGCCAGTTAACCACACATGCTCCACTAACGACATATTAAAGTATGATGTGCATTTTCATGGATTAGCATCCTTTTCACATTTTTCCTAAAGTAAGCAGAGTGGGGGGTTTTTTAAAGAATGTTCTAGTACTTTTATATCATTATACTTTTAATGAGATTATGTCCTATCAAATTCGTCCGGCTAACGACCCTCCAGCATACAAGGGAGCAGTGGGTGAGAATGGACACCCAATGGCAATCATTTTATAGGCTGCTTCCTTATACTCCCTTATAGTATGGCTTTGTGAATGAGGCGTACTAGTGATTTGACTGACTTTGTCTTATACATATAGTAATTAACCTTTAATAATATATAATGTGTATTTTAAAACTTTTTAAAAATACTAGGTTTAATATTTAAAATTTCAGAATTAATATAAAAATTAATTTAATTTAAAAAAATAAACCAATTATGATTTAATCTTTATCTTTTGATAAAAAATTAGTTAAATTAATTTGAATCACATGAGGATTAAATAATTATTTACTATTAAAATATTAATCAAATAATTTAAATTTAATCTTAACCCAAGCCCTACTAAATTTTGAAAATCAGGGTATTGGGGTCATCCAATTTTACTTATTCTATTTTAACCAACTAAAATCAATAATTATCAAATAAGGAAACCCTAATAAACCCTAATTGTTTTTGAAATCAAGGGAGGATGCTAGGGTTTAATTTCTTTAAACCCTAATCTGATATACTCAACTATTATGCATATTCAATTGAAAACAATGACTCTGATACCACCGATAGGTTTTATAGGTTTCAAAATTCATGTGGCGGAAAATAACTTAACTCTTAAGTCACATGCAACCTAATTGGATCTATGTTTTCACTATTGAATGCTATAAACTATGAACATCAAAGAACCCTACAAAAACCCTAGGTTATTCAAAAGTCATAAAAGAGTTAGGGTTTACATACCTTTGATTATTATTGTAAATATTTAATCAAATCCTTTCTTCAAAAGCTTCCAGAAAGCAAGTACCAGAAATCTTGTGCCTCTGATGGTTCACACCCAAACCCTAGCAATTAAGAAAACTTGAGGAGTGAGGAGAGGGGATGGAATTTTTGGGTATTATCATGAGAGAAGGAATGGTTGAAAATGGGTAGCCAACAGACCCTATTTATAGTTGTAACACCGTAACTTTTCAGACTAAATTTTTTTATTTAAAATCGCTTAATTCATAAAACATTTTTCGTAAAAATCTCATTTGTTTAGGTTACAAAACATAACTACATATTTAATTAAATATTACTCTAGGATCCTCAAAACATATCTCTTTCCCTGGTGTGTAGAATCGAGCCGGTGCCGTCCCGTAATCCTTAGAAAACCTGAAACATGGTAAGCACAGAGCTTAGTGAGTTCCCCAAAATACCACATATAACACATATTAGCCACTCGAGGCTATAACTCTTTGGGCCTCTGGCCCTAACTCTATGGACCCTCTGGTCCTAACTCTATGGACCTTCTGGTCCTAACTCTGTAAACTCAGGAACATGCACGACATAGATCACATAGAAATAATGCAGTGCAACACATAACATACATAGCATATAAGATACTCTGTCACATAACACTAGTTACCTACTCAAGGTAAAGTATAGTGAGAAGACTCACATCAAACAAAGTCGGATAAACTCTCGTGCTCAACGTCCCGAACTAGTCTCCTCCTATTATTCAAATAACATCCCCGATTAGTATTCTCTCATTGTCTCAGCTCTAAAGATTGGGTAGAAGACCATTCTACCTCTCCCTGAACTCTCTTAAGTCAATCTTGACCAAAACCCTAAAGTCAACGAAAGTCAACGGTCAAACTTTGACCCGACTCGTCGAGTGTACATGGGCGACACGGCGAGTCCACACGTGTCCACGTATTCCTCCTCCTAGCCTCGCTTGACATGTCAAGCCAACCGCTTGCTCAACGAGTTACACTTGGTACGAATTGCGGGGCAACCCCTACTCGACTCGTCGAGTCCTCTCATGAACTCGGCGAGTTGCTCCCATGACAACACTCATCTGACCTTCAGAGGTCAGATTTGTTCCTCTAATCCATAGATCTGGCTTCCCTACGACCAATAAGCACGTAAAGGTCGAGGCTTGACATACATGCAAAGCTCACAAGGCTTTCCTTGGAGAAATGGCTCCTAAAATGGCATCAAAGTCTCATTACCTCAATGAACCACCAAAAAGCATACACGACAAGGCTCTATGGACCTCTATGGGTCTAGATCCGGGATCTCTTACACAAAGGGACCCTATACTCATCACTACAAGCCATAGAAAGGTGTAGAAAACCCTAAAATCACCAATCTCACCCATAACAGAAAAGGGAATTCAATTTGATACCTCTACCGTGAAGATGTGAGCTCAGGAACTCTGAATCAACAACTCCCTTGACCTCCCTTTGCTGGAAATGACTTCTCCCTTGCAAAATCACACCAAGAATGCTCAAAATGGCTTTATCTGTCTCACTCTTCGCTCAAGTTCTCTAGGGTACCTCCCACTGGACCAGTAGCGGCGCAAGAGGGCTATAAGGTCCTTTAAATTGGTATCAAACCCGGACAATTTAGGGTTTTCCTTAACAGCGCAGACTTGGCGAGTCCAGATATCCGACTCGTCGAGTCCCTTCATTAGACAGGTTGCCAACTCGCAATCCTACTCGACGAGTTGAGCCTCCAACTCGCCGAGTCTCTTCATATCCCATAGTAAAAATTTCCATGCCTGGATATCCGGATGTTACAATAGTTGATAGGAAAATCCTAGAAACCCTGATTTTAAATAAAATAATATTATTCAAATACGGAATTATCTAGTTTCCTAATTATCCATATTATCTATATGGAATATTCTAGAAACCCTAGGGAGCCTCCAATTTTTGGCTAACCCTAGGAACATTCTAGAATTCCTACGTTGTTCAACTATTGAACAATTATAGCTTTCTTGCACTTTTAATTAGTCTGGCTAATCCCCAAATTAATTCCAATTAATTCTTAATTAAATAATATTATTTCTCATTAATATATTATTCTCATAATATATTAATAAATCATTTATTTCTATTTATTAATCATATAAAAGATCAATAAATCAATCTCTCTCTCAAAAAGCATTCTAGTCAATTACTATGTTTAAGGGCAACCTAAAAGGACTTTGCTAATAATTCAAGTATAAACCAATTAATTATTGGCTTAGAAACCTAATCCAACAGTGTTCACCACGAACTCATAAATATTCTTCCTCAGGATACTCACATATCGGCTCACACATGTCTGCTCTGATGACACGTGTTCAGGGCTAAAAAGGACCCTCTCATGGAACATCATGATGATCTATGTAACACCCCAATTCTGGTACGATATTTTTATACTTATTTCTTCAAGTTTTAGGAGGAACTCGACGAGTCAGTAGCTAGACTTGTCGAGTAGAGTCGGGATTTCGAGCACGTTTAAGTTGGCGACTCGACGAGTCCATATTCCGGACTTGGCGAGTCCGCCAGTCTGGATGAAACCCTAATTTCAAGGGTTTGCACCCTATTTAAAAAACTTTTGGGGCCTCAAGTCAGCCCCCATCACCCCTTAGAGCAGCATTCTTGAAACCCTAGAACCCTCTTAGTATTTTTGTGTGATTTGGTGTGTTTCTTTAAAGATCTTGAGAGAAAAATGAAGGTAGATCAAGAGAAGAAGAAGGAGATCCTAGATCCTTGTGGAATTTCAGAGTATAGTAAGGTATATCTTGGCCCTTTTCTGTTTCTATGCTTAAATCCCTTTTTGGAAGGCATTAAAGCTATTCTTGAACCATTTCTTGGCTTAGTAGTAGCATAGATGACTCATTGAGACGATTAGCCTTTGGATCTTGCTAGGTTTGAGTTCCAGAAGCTTAAATCTAGTACCTTTATGGAGCCATTTTGCATGAAAGCTCTAGATCTACTCTTATAGTGTGCTTTGAACCCTAAAACCTTCATTTGATGTTAGTTACACGTAAAGTTGGAAACTTTACGTCTTAACCAAGCCCCAAGAACCCAGATCTATGAATGGAATGGACTGGTTTCAAGCAGAATCGAGTATATAGTGTTTGCATGTATACGACTTGGCGAGTCGTTCTTCAGACTCGGCGAGTCGAGTCGCGAGTCCACTGTTTTCCCCTTTTCAAGTTATGCCGAGTGGAACCAGTGAATGAGAGATGGACTCGGTGAGTTAGAGGGTTAGACTCATTTGTGGAAGAACTCGGCGAGTCCAAGGCAATCTTCATACCTCAATAACAGACTCGGTGAGTTGTTCATACAACTCGGCGAGTCACAGCTAGAGTGTTCATCTGATGAAGGAGAACTCGCTGAGTTGTTCATACAACTCGGCGAGTCGGATGCAGATTGTCGGAGTGTTAGTAACAAAGAGGAACTTGCCGAGTTTGTGCCAACACTCGACGAGTAGTAGCGAGTAGAAGCAAGAAAGTGAGAGTAAGGACTCGGCGAGTTGGTGACCTAACTCGACGAGTCAGGTCAACTGAATGTTGACTTTGACCGTTAGGTTGACTTTGACCAGGTGTAAGAGAGTCATTTTACCCTCAGTATTATTATCAATATTTGATTGATGGTACGTATGGAATTTGTAGCAGTTCTTTCAGCAGCTAGGCTACGAGGTGAGTTTCCTTCCAGTAGGAACGGGTCTACGGCCACAATGCTGGCCCGATTAGCTAGCAGTAGTTTCCGGACTTCGGTCCGATGCAGTAGTTAGTATGTTTGATGCCTTCGTGGCTCGAACAAGATTTATGTGTTATGTGTTCCAGGCTACGGCCCGATGCAGTATGCAATATATGTGTGTTCATGATAGTTGATATGTTTATGTTATGCTTTGTTCAGTTAGTTCCGGACTTCGGTCCGATGCAGGGGGAAAGGCCCCAGTTAGTCCAGACATCGGTCTGATGCAGGGTACAAGGTCTATGTCAGTTTCCGAACTTCGGTCCAATGCAGGGGGCAAGGCCCCAGTTAGTCCGGACCTCGGTTCGATGCAGTGGGCAAGGCCCAGTATGTGCTTTATATGTTATTGTATGGTATGTGGTAGATTAGGGGAGCTCACTAAGCTTTGTGCTTACAGTTTCAGTTTTGGTTTCAGGTACTTCCGCAAGTAAAGGGAAGAGCTCGAGATGATGGCATTGCACACACCACAGCTTCAGTCTTATTCCTGGGAGTTTGTTTTGATTCATAGTTTGATTTGGCACTAATGTTCATGACATTTTATTATGGGTTGAGATATTTGACACATGGTTTTATGATGTGACGATCAGTATATGATTTTTATTATTATTAAAACAAAAAATTTTGGGTCGTATTTTTGGATGTTACAATCTTAGTCACCATCTTTGTCTTCTGCTTGAGAGGCAGTTACACCTGGGCCAACCAATGGCACAAACTCATCGTTGAACATATTAATAAATCTCTCCCAAGTCACCGCAAAATGCTACGTAGGAGAATCGTTTCAGCTTCAGTCTCAGTAGAACAACATGCTAGTATAGGACTAAGGATCTAGGAGGATGCCTTATCTGCCTGCTTTATGTGTTTCAGCTTTATAAGAATTTTATGCTAGTACTAAGTAGACAGCAGTAGGATAGCCTGTTTAGGTTATGCCTGATAGTATGAGCTTAGCATTGTATGCTAGTACAAGTCCTTGTTATGAGGATAGAGTTGCTTGAGTAGTTTTTATGTGTCTGAATGCTGCTTGCTTTGTGCTTTGTGGGGCTCTGAGTGATGGGAGTTAGCCATTAGGTAAATACGTCACGTCACATTTGAACAAGGTTGAATAATCTCAGAGCACTAGATTTGGCCCTATTGCGCAACTCTGGTATGAGTCTGACCGAAGTAGGGACGGGCCTTTACTCGAAGGATTATCTGAGCCTCGCCACATGTGATGGTATTCAGGTAATGGCTAATTGGCATTAAAAGGAGGCCTTCAGCAGCTGAGGACTGGTTTGGGTGGAGTCAAAAGTTCCCTAGGGCAAGCCTAGGAAGGTAGTAGCAAAGATCAGTAGCAGTAAAGTGACTTGGTGGAGTCAAGGCAGTTCTTGAGGAAAGTACGGATAGATGTGGAAGGTAGTATGGGCCTGTACTACTGAAAGCAGAGGATCCGTACTCAAATCAAGAAAGCTGAGATGAGACCAGGAAACTTGTGCTAGTAGTGATCCCTCGAGATATAATTATGATCCTGAAGTTCATTATGATGTGTTTTCAGAATGGTGGTATTGCGCCCTCGACCAGCAGTCGGCAGTTCAGGTGCCGAAGGGGGATCAGGATCACACCTGGAGGCCGGGCAGATGGATGAGTAGACTAAAGAGTTTCTCTCTTCAGAGATTACTCGCACCATACTTGAGCAGACTCCTGTGATCTTCGGTTCGATCAAGGAGGGCATCTTAGAGTTGATGGACGAGAGGTTGAGAACTTTCTGTTTGAGGTAGCGGCCATGATGGGGTCGCGCACGCTTACTTTCAGGGAGTTCCGGGCATGTGAAGCTCCAGATTACCACCGGGCGCGGGACCCCATTGCGAGTACCAGATGGTTGGCGGATGTGGCCAACGCATTCTGCACGAGCAGGTGTCCCGAGGGGGACAAGGTCAGATTGGCGTCCTGTCTTCTGAAGGACAGGGCACGAGATTGGTGGGAGGAGGTTGGTCATGCCATCGGGGATGACGCAGCTTTGGATGCCATGACCTGGACAGACTTTTCTACCAGGTTCAACACTGATTTCGCACCGGTTATTGAGGTGCAGCAGTTAGCACGTGAGTTCCAGTATTTGACTCAGACTACAAAGACAGTGGCGGAAATTACCGCCAAGTTTAAAGAGAGGGCACTTCTCGTTCCTCAGTACGAAGCTGATGAAGAAATGAAGAAAGCTCGTTATCATGAGCTGCTGCGGAGTGATATCTGCCAGTTCGTGAGCCGGTCCAACTGTAAGATGCTGGATGACATGATTGCTAGATCCCGAGAGAGAGAGAGAGAGATTGATCTCGAGATGGAGAGAAAGAGGAAGCTGGAGGCGGCTCCAGGTTCAGGGAGTTCGGGCAAAAAGCCCAAGGGTTCAGATCACAGAGCTAGGAGTCAACAGAGCGACGGTCGGTGTGGCAAGTGTGGGAGATTGCACGATGGGGCGTGCAAGGCAGGGAGTACCGACTGCTACAAGAATGGCCAGACTGGGCATATGAGTAGAGATTGTACAACCACTACTACCACCGTTGCGGCATCAGATTTGATTTGCTTTCAGTGCAATCAGAGGGGACATAAAAAGTCCGAGTGTCCGAGTTTAGCTGCTGCAGGGAAGGTGTCAGCACCTGCTCCTGCTACTTTGAGGATTTCAGATGGTCGTCAGGTCCGAGTCGAGACGCCGGTGGCGAAGAGTAGGGCTTTTTGAGCTAACAGCAGAGGAGGCGCGAGCGAATCCGGATGTGGTGGCGGGTATGTATTTTTCCCTTATCTCAACATTTATTATTGATTGTTTCTTATGGTTATATGTTTTGTATAGGGTCGTTCTCGGTGAACGGCATTTCAGCTACAATATTGTTTGATTCGGGGGCTACCCGATCATTCGTCTCTCTCGCACTTAGCAAGAGGTTTAGCAGAGCTCCAGGGGAGCTAGATTGTCCACTTGAGGTTGAGATAGCAGCTGATAGGAACGTTAGGGTTGCAAGGGTACACAGAGGGTGTTCCCAACAGTTATTCGATGAGCAATTTCCGGTGGACTTGGTCCCTATTCCCCTGCGAGGGAAAAAGGTCATAGTAGGCATGGATTGGCTGAGCCCCAAGGGGGCAGTGATAGATTGTGAGCTACAGTTGGTGAGGGTTCGCACTCCCAGTGGAGGAGAGTTAGTGATTCAGGGCGAGAAGCCACATCATGGACCAGTTCTGTGTTCAGCAGCAAGAGCGAGGCGCTACTTCCAGCAGGGTTGCGCCGACTATATTGCCTATGTTTTAGATGCCCGAGAGAAGGGCAAGATGACAGTTGATGATGTTCCGGTGCTGCGAGACTACCCGGATGTATTTCCGGAGGATTTTCCGGGGATACCTCCTGAGAGACAGGTTGTGTTCAGGATTGATCTAATCCCTGGTGCGGCTCCGATAGCCAAGGCACCGTATCGGTTGGCTCCCCCAGAGATGCAGGAGTTGTTTACGCAGCTGCAAGAGCTGCTAGAC
Source organism: Lactuca serriola (assembly GCF_051521515.1). NCBI lineage: Eukaryota > Viridiplantae > Streptophyta > Magnoliopsida > Asterales > Asteraceae > Lactuca > Lactuca serriola. The sequence goes on along the minus strand of NC_136410.1, from coordinate 122,275,603 downwards.
AAGGGATTTATCAGGTCGAGCAGTTCGCCCTGGGGTGCACCGATTTTATTCGTGAAGAAAAAGGACGGGTCGCACCGTATGTGTATAGATTACCGGGAGCTGAATAAGGTAACGGTGAAGAACCGTTACCCACTTCCGAGGATAGATGATTTGTTTGATCAGTTTTAGGGAGCGTCTTGGTTCTCCAAGATCGATTTACGCTCCGGATATCACCAGATGCGTGTCAAAGGCGAGGATGTGCAGAAGACTGCCTTCAGGACCAGGTATGGTCATTATGAGTTTATGGTGATGCAGTTTGGGCTGACCAATGCTCCAGTCGCGTTCATGGACCTCATTAACCGCGTGTGTAGGCCGATGCTGGATCGGTCTGTGATAGTATTCATAGACGATATGTTGGTGTATTCCAAGACCTAGGAGCAGCATAAGGAGCATTTGAGAGAGGTGCTAGAGGTTTTGAGGAGGGAGGGACTTTTCGCAAAGTTCTCCAAGTGCGAGTTCTGGTTGCGCGAGGTGCAGTCCCTTGGTCACCTCGTCAACCAGAAGGGTATTTTGGTAGATCCGGCCAAGATTGAGGCCGTGATGCAGGGAGGTCCCAAAGTCTCCATCCGAGATTCGGAGTTTCCTAGGTTTGTTAGGGTATTACAGGAGATTCATCCAGGATTTCTCCAAGATAGCAGTACCGCTCACTAGACTGACCAAGAAGTCGGTAGCGTTTAGTTAGGGGCCTGAGCAGTAGGTAGCGTTTGAGACCCTCAGACAGAGATTGTGCGAGGCACCGATTCTTACCCTGCCAGAGGGAGTAGAGGATTTCGTAGTCTACTTTGATGCCTCGATCATAGGTATGGGAGCAGTGTTGATGCAGCGAAGCCGTGTGATAGCTTACGCCTCGAGACAGTTGAAGCCTCATGAGGCTAATTATCCTACGCATGATTTAGAGTTGGGGGCAGTGGTGTTTGCCCTCAATATCTGGAGACATTACCTTTATGGGGTCCGTTGTACCATTTACACGGATCACAAGAGCTTGAGGTACCTCATAAATCAGCCGAATCTGAACATGAGGCAGAGGCGATGGTTAGATGTGTTGAAGGATTACGACTGTGAGATCCTTTATCACCCAGGGAAGGCCAACGTCGTGGCCGACGCCCTGAGCCGCAAGGCAGTAGCGGCCCCAATCAGAGACATTTGTTTGAGGATGACGGTGATTACTCCATTATTGGAGCAAATCAAGGAGGCACAGGTAGAGGGCCTCAAGGTGGAGAGACAGAAGTGTGAGAGGATCATGGGCCGAGTAGCTTCTTTTGACTATGATAGTAGAGGATTATTGACCCTTCATGGGAGAATTTGGGTGCTGTACTGGGGCGGAGTACGGCAAGTGTTGATGGATGAGGCTCATAAGTCTTGATTTTCCATTCATCCAGGGGCGACGAAGATGTATAGATATCTTCGACCCTATTATTGGTGGCCCTGCATGAAGCGGGATGTCGCCTGGTATATGGAGAGGTGCTTGACCTGCAGGAAGGTTAAGGCAGAACACCGAAGACCTCATGGCAAGATGCAGCCGTTAGACATTCCAGTGTGGAAATGGGAAGACATCACCATGGATTTCATCACGAAGCTTCCGAGGACTGCGCGTGGAGTGGATTCTATATGGGTTATAGTGGATCGGTTGACAAAGAGTGCTCATTTTATACCGATCCAGGAGAGTGTATCAGCAGAGAAGTTAGCCGATATTTATGTGAGAAAGGTGGTGGCACGGCATGGAGTGCCTGTTTTAGTGGTGTCAGACCGAGATATCCGTTTTACTTCCAGATTCTGGAAGCGATTTCACGACGAGATGGGTACTCATCTCCATTTTATCACCGCTTTCCATTCTCAGATGGACGGGAAGAGCGAGAGAACGACTCAGACACTCGAGGACATGCTGCGAGCATGTGTTCTAGACTTCGGTGGCAGTTGGGATACGTATCTTCTGTTAGCGGAATTTTCGTATAACAACAGTTACCACGCGAGAATTGATTGACCTCCTTTCGAGATGCTCTATGGGAGGAAATGAAGGACCCCGATTTGTTGGGGCGAGGTCGGACACCAAGTCATTGGAAGCACCGAGGTGGTGCTCAAGACGACCGAGTTGATCCAACAGGTTCGTGGCAGACTGCAGACTGCGTAGAGTCGGCATAAGAGTTACGCCGATAGGAGGCGTTCAGATTTGGAGTTCCAGGTGGGCGATATGGTCCTCCTGAAGGTATCACCCTGGAAGGGTGTTATCAGGTTTCGGAAGAGGGGCAAGCTGGGCCCGATGTTCTTTGGTGCTTTTAGGGTTTTGGCCCGGGTGGGTCGGGTTGCTTATCGATTGGATCTTCTGTCAGAGCTTAGCCAGATCCACAACACTATCCATGTTTCTCATTTGAGGAAGTGTTTGGTGGACGAGTCGGCAATAGTGCCCATTGAGGATATTCAGGTTGATAGCAGCCTGAATTATGTCGAGAGACCAGTTGCGATCTTGGATCGAAAGGTGAAGACCTTGAGGAACAAGGTGATTCAATTAGTGAAGGTGCAGTGGCAGCACCGGAAGGGTACAGAGTGGACGTGGGAGTCCGAGGAGCAGATGCAAGGGCATTACCCAGAGTTGTTTCCAGAATCAGTGGCAACAGACTTCAAGGACGAAGTCTGAGACAAGTGGAGGAGAGTTGTAACACCCTAATTCTGGTATTGTATTTTTATATTTATTTCTTCAAGTTTTAGGAGCAACTCGACGAGTCAGTAGCCAGACTCGTTGAGTAGAGTCGGGATTTCGTGCACGTTTAAGTTGGCGACTCGACGAGTCTATATTCCGGACTCGGCGAGTCCGCCAGTCTGGATGAAACCCTAATTTCAAGGGTTTGCACCCTATTTAAACAATTTTTGGGGCCTCAAGTCAGCCCCCATCACCCGTCAGAGCAGCATTCTCGAAACCTTAGAACCCTCGTAGCATTTTTGTGTGATTTGGTGTGTTTCTTTGAAGATCTTGAGAGAAAAAGGAAGGTAGATCAAGAGGAGAAGAAGGAGATCCTAGATCCTTGTGGAATTTCAGAGTATAGTAAGGTATATCTTGGCCCTTTTCTGTTTCTATGCTTAAATCCCTTTTTGGAAGGCATTAAAGCTATTCTTGAACCATTTCTTGGCTTAGTAGTAGCATAGAGGACTCATTGAGACGATTAGCCTTCAGATCCAGCTAGGTTTGAGTTCCAGAAGATTAGATCTAGCACCTTTATGGAGCCATTTTGCATGAAAGCTCTAGATCTACTCTTATAATGTGCTTTGAACCCTAAAACCTTCATTTGATGTTAGTTACATGTAAAGTTGGAAACTTTATGTGTTAACCAAGCCCCAAGAACGCAGATCTACGAATGGAATGGACCGGTTTCAAGCAGAATCGAGTATATAGTGTTTGCATGTATACGACTCGGCGAGTCGAGTTGCGAGTCCACTGTTTTCCCCTTTTCGAGTTATGCCGAGTGGAACCAGTGAGTGAGAGATGGACTCGATGAGCTAGAGGGTTAGACTCATTCGTGGAAGAACTCGGCGAGTCAATGCCCTGACTCGGCGAGTCCAAGGCAATCTTCATACCTAAAGAACAGACTTGGCGAGTTGTTCATAGAACTCGGCGAGTCATAGCTAGAGTGTTCATCTGATGAAGGAGAACTCGACGAGTTGTTCATACAACTCGGCGAGTCGGATGCAGATTGTTGGAGTGTTAGTAACAAAGAGGAACTCACCGAGTTTGTGCCAAAACTCGACGAGTAGTAGCGAGTAGAAGCAAGAAAGTGAGAGTAAGGACTCGAAGAGTTGGTGACCCAACTCGACGAGTCAGGTCAACTGAATGTTGACTTTGACCGTTATGTTGACTTTGACCAGGGGGGTAAGAGAGTCATTTTACCCTCAGTATTATTATCAGTATTTGATTGATGGTACCTATGGAATTTGTAGCCGGGGTGAAACCGGAGCCGCAACAGACAGATTCCGGAGCAGTTCTTTCAGCAGCTAGGCTACGAGGTGAGTTTCCTTCCAGTAGGAACGGGTCTACGGCCACAATGCTGGCCCGATTAGCTAGCAGTAGTTTCCGGACTTCGGTCTGATGCAATAGTTAGTATGTTTAATGCCTTCGTGGCCCGGACAAGATTTATGTGTTATGATTTCCAGGCTACGGCCCGATGTAGTATGTAGTATATGTGTGTTCATGCTAGTTGATATGTTTATGTTATGCTTTGTTCAGTTAGTTCCGGACTTCAGTCCGATGCAGTGGGAAAGGCCCCAGTTAGTCCGGACTTCGGTTCGATGCAGGGGACAAGGTCCCAGTCAGTTTCCGGACATCATTCTGATGCAGGGGGCAAGGCCCCAGTTAGTCCGGATTTCGGTCCGATGCAGGGTACAAGGTCCCAGTCAGTTTTCGGACTTCGGTCCGATGCAGGGGGCAAGGCCCCAGTTAGTCCGGACCTTGGTCCGATGCAGTGGGCAAGGCCCAGTATGTGCTTTATATGTTATTGTATGGTATGTGGTAGATTGGGGGAGCTCACTAAGCTTTGTGCTTACAGTTTCAGTTTTGGTTTCAGGTATTTCCGCAAGTAAAGGGAAGAGCTCAGGATGATGGCATTGCACACACCACAACTTCAGTCTTATTCCTGGGAGTTTGTTTTGATTCATAGTTTGATTTGGCACTAATGTTCATGACATTTTATTATGGGTTGAGATATTTGACACATGATTTTATGATGTGACGATCAGTATATTATTTTTATTATTATTAAAAAAAAATTTGGGTCGTATTTTTGGGTGTTACAATCTCAGTCACCATCTTTGTTTTCTGCTTGAGAGGTAGTTACACCTGGGCCAACCAATGGCACAAACTCATCGTTGAACATCTTAATAAATCCCTCCCAAGTCACCGCAAAATGCTACGTAGGAGAATAGTCAACCATCAAAACTTCCACCAGTCCTTCGCTCCAAAGCGAAGTAGGTTCAGCGCAAAGCGAACCTTCAGATTCTCTGGACAGGAGCAAGTATAGAAGCAACCCTCAACATTAGAAATCCATCTCATCGCAACAATGGGGTCCTTGTTCGTGTCAAACTCTGGTGGCTTCGTGTTGTTAAACTCATGGTACCACATCGAATCACTCCCTTACGGTCTCGCAGCAACAACTGCTGTAGTGGTTACGACAGCAGCAGCCTCAACGACGACATCATAGCGCTCATCGAAAGTCTCAATTAGTATGGTGTTAATAGAGTTGAACATCTCTTGTATGTCCTCTCTGATTTCCGTGGCCACCTCGGTGCTAACGATCCTACGGGTCTCATCATCACTGGCTCTCGGCCTCTCGGGGTCACTGGAGCCTAACCTCGGGTAACCACCATATGAGAAACACAAGAAAACTCTCAGAATTAGGCTAAAGCGCATGCACAGACACTTACACATTCCTGCAAGTTGCCTAGTGTTCTAAGATTCCATACCGAGTCGCGTACAGATATGATGTTTTCAGTAGTAATGGCCTAATAAACACATCCCAAACCTATTACACTTAATATCCTTTTTAAGCCATTGGAGCTTTTTCAAGAGCATCAAATCCGGACTCATGCCTTCAAAGTTTTTAACCTAGGATGATCTCACAATTTCTTCAAGCCCATCAATAAGAAGCCATGAATTGAAGAATTTTGAAGGAATGGGCCCATAGTCTACAATCTCACTAATTAACAAAATAGGGTTATTATCTGAATAAAGCATCGGTAAAATAGTGATAACAACTAATTCCCATAATGAAAGAAACAAGTCATTTTTAAAAAACATGTCTATTTTGATTAAAATCTTTCCATGTGAACTTTCTACCTCCCATATTTATATCAAAAAGCTCCAAATTCCAAATAAAACTATTAAAACCCTCCATACTCGAATCACAAACAACTGTTGATAAACGATCCTCCTTGCAACGAACTTCGTTAAAGTCTCCCATCAATAACTAAACGTAATCTTTGTTTAACTTTACATGCCTCAACTCATTCCGTAATGAAAACCGATCATCATCATCATTCGAAGAATAAATATTCACGGAGTTGATTCAATCTTGAACACCTTTATAAACACCAGATACAAAAATGAAGGAGTTACCTTTAACCACATCATCCACATAAAAAATCAGCTGATTCCACAAACAAAAGAAACCACCTGATTGGCCTCTAGAATAACTGCTTCAAATCTTCAATCATATTTATCCTAAAATTTCCTAACCTCTACCGAATTCACTTTCATTTGAGTCTCCTGATAGTTGATAACATTAATCTTTTGCACCTGTTTAAAATTTCTTACCCACTCTTGCATTCATCACTGGCACCCCTCAAATTCAAGGTCAAACAATTCATTGTTTACTATTTAAATCACCTTCTCCAACAATAACCGACTTCGCAACATCTTTAGTACCAACCATTTAAAATCCAATAGAAATTCCAAAATCCACAATCTCGTTAACCTCAATTGAAGTCAAGTTCATCGAGGTGGTAGCGCTTGAAATACCAATTTTAATGTCTTTAATCTTTACTACTAAACAATTATTAATCAAACACTAAGTACTAATATCAACACCATCTGAGATTAGCACCTCTTCTACCCTGTTCACATGATTCCGTTGATTCAATCCCAAACTTTGAGATCTTGACAACACTTCTTTGAATGATTTTCCATAAACCGTATTCCTATGATTTTCCAGATTCCTTTCCATCTTATCATCCATTCCCTTTTATTCCTTGATTACACGACTATAATTGGTCTCTTAGTTGCTTTTTCTCTTGTATTTTGCTACATTAATGACCAGCCAGTGCCCATCGATTGATATTTTCCTGCGAGATTCCTCAAATGCCCTAGAATTGTTTGTAATTATAAATCTTACAATAGACAAAAATTCCCTCAATTTTGTCTCTGTCACATGCAATATACGTATTTACAATACATCCATACTCTATACATGCCTTCCAATATTTGGAACTACTACATCATTCAGGTAAGTTGGATATAAAAAGGGTGGTTGCAATCCTTTTCATTTCTCTAAAGTTATCCATGTTAATTATCTTAAACATATTCTTCTTACATTTAATAGTTTTCCATGCACTGTCGATCTCTCTGCTGAAGCACCCCTTACGCCTCTTCCTCTCCCCTTAAATTTAGATGTAATGTAAGGAAATATAGATACTTAAAAAAAGAAAAAGACATGTTAAAGTGATTTTTTACATATTAGTTGATGATTTCATAAATGTAAAATTCCATTAAATTTCCCTAACTAGTGCTACAAGGAATAAAGATGATAGGTGTGAGCATGAGACGATTTGATGTAATTCCTGGGAGAAAACATAACAAAAAACGCATAGATCGGTTTTTAGATTGTTAAAACCACACCACCCAACTTTTGTGTTTGGTGAGTGTTAAGATCGCTACTAGCCCAACCATGCTCAACATAGAAGAACAATGAGGTTCTGTTTTCTAAAACCAACTGATGATAGAAGGGATTACCCATTGCCTTATATACTAGCATTTAGTTTTTCTTTTTGTCGATGTGGGATTGGGTTTGCACCGCAACAATCCTCTCTTCAAACCTAAGTTCCGCCATTAGCCTCCCTTTCAACGATTGTTCATCAGATCTAATCCTTTTCCATACCATTGATACTCTCAAGACACGTTTACCTGACCTAGGCCGTCAGAACGACCTTTGATACAAGGATTCATGATCAAATTCGTTTGACCAGGAATTATTGGGGATTATGCCACCTACACCGACCATATCATCCAAGCTATGACCGTAGCTCTGATACTGTTTGTTAGGATTGCTACTAGCCCAACCATGCTCAACATAGACGAAAAATGAGATTTCATTTTCTAAAATCAATTGGTTGTAGAGACGATTACCCATTGCCTTATATGCTATTATCTAGTTTTCCTTTTGCCGATGTGGGATTAGGTTTGCACCCTAACAATCAACTATTAAATGTGACTCAAGCATTTAGAGCATTCTAAAGGAGAATTCTGAACACTTAGATCTCAATGGATCACTTGAGGTTCATGAAGCAAGTGAAAAAGTAATAGATCATCTGAGAAGGCTCTGGATCATCTGACGAAGGAACAAATCAAGTGACAAAGGAACGAATCTTCCAAAAGGGGGGTTTGGAGCAACTTGGAGTGGCTTGGAGCTAAATGGAGAAACTTGGAGTACTTGGAGCAACATGGTGTTGGATTAGGTATCTAAGCCCATAACTATATTTGGTATGTAATTGATTTGATAGTAACATCGTACTTTTGGGTTGCCTTCACCATAACAACTTGATAGGATGAGTTTTAGAGAAAGAGGTTAATTAATGGTTTATTAATATAAGAATAATATATTAATTAGTAATCATATTATTTAATTAGTATTTTAATCAGAAATTAATTAACAATTAATTTTGGGATTAAAGGAACTGATTAAAAGAGTGGGGACTAGTATTGCAAAACATTGATAGTTGCAAAGTTGGGCTTATGGACTCCATTAAGAGGAGTGGATGAAATCTATAGGAGGCCCTATAGAGATTTCGTCCAAGGCCTTCTAGAAAGGAGTACATGGACTGCTTAGGGCCTAAGCAAGGATAATTAGGGTTTCCACTTGAAAACCCTAGGAGCCCCAACTATATAAAGACCCCTATACATGTTGAAATCGTCCCAATGCTTCTAAGAGAAACCCTAGACGTTTTCTGGTGCTTTACCTACTCCTTCTCCTTCATCCTTTTCTAGTGGTGTTTGTGACTCCATTAGAGGTGCAACACTTAGGGCACTAGGATGTCAAAGGTCAAGATCAAGCTAGGAATACTTGTTATTAATAGATAACAAGAAAGGTAATTCTTAAACCCTAGTTATTATATGCATATCAATTTTTGTACGCTTGTATTATGGTTGTTTCTTTGGAAATCTTGTTGTCATGTATAACTAGAGAAAAACTTAGATCCAAAGCAATTAGGGTTGCATAATCACATAGGAATGTAGATATGCTCAAAACCCATAAGTGATATCAGAGCCTAGGATCTTTTTTTTGTTACATTTGATGCAATAGTGATTTGTTTGAAGCTGAAAGAAACTAGAATTCGCAACTGTCTGACCAACTCGACGAGTTCAATGATGAACTCGATGAGTCCAAGCACTGACTCGACGAGTTGACTCGTTTGACAGTTGATTTTTCGATTTCCTTATCTTGTTGGTTTTAGATAATTACCACAATTCATTTTTATCACCTTAAATTGAATATTTTGAATGGTAATCTGATTTCCTTACCAAATAAGATGGATTATGTAAAATTTTAAGATAACGACAAAATTATGTGATTAATTTAATTATTTAAACTTTGATCTACTAATTTTTGAAAAGTTTCACATTTCACCCTCAAGTTTTAGAATTTAAAAGTTTAATTTTGAAATGTCAAATTCTAAAAACCTAGTATTTTAAAAGTTTAAAATACACCCTTATACTACTATAATATTAAAAGTTTAATTTATATATATGCATTAGATGAGTCGGTCTTATCATTAGTTTGCCTTATTCACGAAGACGATCTATAAGGGGGTATAAGGAAATTTTTCTATAAAATGGCAGTTGAATGGGTGTCCACTCTCCCCCACCGCTTCCTTGATTGGTGGAGGGTCATTAGCCGAACAGGTAGGATAGGACACTAAATCCTCATTAATAACTATAATAATAAATAATAAAGTAAATAAATTTTTTATAAATTCCGAATCTTATTTACTTTAGGAAAAATGTGAATTTGATGCTAATCCATGAAATTGCACATTGCACTTTGCCAATTCGTTAGTGGTGCGTGTGTGGTTAACCGACACAATAACTTGGACTAACAAAGCGTGGCAATGGGTAACTTGTAAATTATCATAGATCAATGGAGCGTGTGTGGTTAACCGGCACATTGATTAGGTGGTAAATGACAACGAAAGTACCAAGCTAATTTGCATGGTTATTCAGACCTTGTTTGTGATCCTCAGTATCCAGTCATAAACTTGAAGGGCATAATTGAGATTAAACATGCAATTGAAAAGTTCAATGAATCTCAAAATAATCTAGGAATTTCATTTCATATAATTTATTTAAGTTTCAATTTTTCATGGTGGAATTGGTAAATCCTCATTTACATACCTTTAAATAATTTACAATTATATTACGACATCCCTCTTCCAAATTGTGAATTATTGTGTCGGTTCCTAGCCATAAGATTTCATTTTGGGTGTTATATTGAGAAATCCTTATCTAATCAAAACATGTCCTTCTTCTTTTACAGATGTCAAATTCAAACAACTTTTCCGCCTCCTCAAACAACAACTCCTCCAACACTTTCTCGCTTTAGAGCATTTGCGCGAAGGTAGCATTCAATGGGTCCAATTTCAATGATTGGATCCGTAACATCCGAATGACCTTGCAATTCGAGGACAAGGAGTATATCCTCGATAAGGAGCTAAACGAGATTGATGAGTCAAAGTCGAATCCCGAAGTAATCGTTGAATATAAGGCCCATGTCAAAGACGTGACCAAAGTGTTGTCTATCATGGTTGCCACTATGAATCCCGAACTGCAGTGGTTCTACGAAGACTTTTGGCCCTACGAAATGTGCCAGGACTTGATAGAAAAGTACCATCAAAGAGCATCAAGAAAGGTGATGGGTTTTGAGCATTCTAACACTTCCTAAGTGTACATGCAACCCTAATAACCTTGGATCCATGTTTGTCTAATTATCATGCAAAGTTGAATTCCAAGGTTATATTCCTATCTAGCATACATGGGGAACAATTTTTAACTTGAATGAAAGATAAAATAACTTACCTTGTTGTTGCTTATGTTCCTTGAAACCTTGTGAGCCTAGCACCCCAAGTGTGATGCCTCAAATGCTTCACACAACACCAAATGCTCTTAGAAAGACTTTTGAGAGAATACACACTTCTTAAAATCAGCCTAGCCCTCTTGTTTCATATGTGTAGCCGATTTTGGTGGAGTATGAGACTCTTTTATAGTGTTGACACATCTAGGGTTACACCATGTAAACCCTAATGTGTCATGACTCTTCATTTCCATGACCCATGGGTTTGTAACTCCCATGGAGCATCCTATGGGTGGAACCCAACTTGATAATCCATGGAGCCTCTTAGTCCACTATACAAGATATGGATGATTTACATAATCAACCCATATATTTAATTAGTTATCTTTTGATCACTTAATTAATTCTAAATTAATTCTTGATCAAACTAATCAAATAATATTATTAATATATTAGAACTTATAATAATATTAATAATCTCCAAGTGTTATTTCTCTCATTTAGTCTATCCAATTGCATGGTGCCATGCAACCCAAATGGACCATGCCGGGTCGGGTCAAGTACTTACCAGAAATAGTTGTGGACTTAGACACCTTATCCAACAGTCTCCCACTTGGATAAGTCTAATAACTATAACTCTAGTGCTTTTGGAACCGACCGACAATCGTAGCTCTTTCAATGTCTCTTGGAACTGAGAAGATGATGATATGCCATTTAAGATAAGTGATCATATAATCCTGTGTTCTAGATATCATCCGAACAAATACATGGAACAATGTCTTACTTATTGTCCAACAATTTGTTTCCCGATTGCCGATTTGTTTGACAAAGAACTTAATTGAACACATCAACTTACTTCTGACCGGGCCCGATACATAGGTCAAAACAAAATCATCGAGGGGCCCATATATCAGCTTCTAATCCAAGAAGGAACAGATAAACTTCGACTCATATGTTTGTTCTACCACTCATTGAATTATACACAAAAGCACATTTTATAACATCGAGTTACCAATGCGTTTTCGTACAATCAATGCATAACCAACCCGTAAGTAACAAATCATATCTCTAGGTTTGAAGACTTATATGATATTACCGTCTCACGATCACTCGAGATAAATTCCATGAAGTGATTCCAGTGAGAGTGGGATGAGTCTAATGCTCAGAACTTATGAGCACTCATGATTGTTGTAGCCATGTCCAACACCTTAGACCTCTGCAACCAACTGTGGAGGTTTGAATAATATGATATACCAAACATAATTATTCAGGAAGTCAAAACATGCAAAAGAAATACAGTAAACGATCGACAAGAGATAGCAACACTTTACTCATAAATAAAACACCTTTTATTCATCATATAATGTCAATTACACTTTACAAATTTCGAGTTTATCTAACTACTAAATCTAATATCATCCTTCAGCCCTATGCTCCGAGCATGCTGGAGATGCTTAACCCGAGTCAGTCCCTTCGTGAGGGGATCCGCTGGATTCTCATCTGATGATACCCTCTTTGCCATGAGGAGTCCTTCTTCTATTCGATGTTTGATAAAATGGTATTTTCTGTCAATGTGTCTGGATCTCCCGTGATCCCTTGGTTCCTTGGCTAAGGTAATAGCGCTTTCACTATCACAGAAAATTTCCATTGGCTCTTTAATAGCTGGTACAACTCCAAGGTCTCAAATGAAGTTCTTCAGCCATATCACCTCATTTGCTGCCTCGCTAGCTACAATATACTCTGATTCACAAGTTGAATTAGCCACTGTCTCTTGCTTGGAACTATTCCAAGAAATTGCTCCCCCGTTTAGGGTAAAGACCCAGCCTGACTGAGAGCGGAAATTATCCCTATCAGTCTGAAAGCTAGCATCACTATACCCTACAACCCTCAAGTCATCACTCCCACCAAGGGTAAGGACCCAGTCCTTAGTCCTCCGTAGGTACTTGAGGATATTCTTTACCGCAGTTCAATGTGCCTTGCCAGGGTTCCCTTGATACCTGCTAACCATGCTCAGGGCAAAGGCTACATCAGGTCGAGTACACGTCATAGCATACATGATCGATCCTACAGCCGAAGCATAAGGTATTCGACTCATTTATGCTATTTCAGCCTCAGTGCTAGGGCTTTGTGCCTTACTCAATCTGGCATTACTCTGGATGGGTAACTCTCCTTTCTTGGAGTCCTGCATGCTGAATCTCTTCAACACCTTATCCAAGTAGGTACTCTGACTAAGTCCAATTAGTCTTTTACTCCGATCTCTGAAGATCCTTATCCCTAGAATATAGGCAGCTTCTCCTAGGCCCTTCATAGAGAAACACTTCCCAAGCCAGGACTTAACTTCCTGCAGAGTTGGGATGTCATTTCCTATGAGTAGTATGTCATCCACATACAATACCAAAAAGCTAACTATACTCCCACCAGCCTTGACATATACACAAGATTCATCTTCACTCCTAGAAAAGCCAAATTCCTTGACTTTCTCATCAAAGCAAAGATTCCATCTGCGAGGTGCTTGCTTTAACCCATAAATGGATTTTTTCAAGCTTACACACTCTATTAGGTTACTTGTTGCTGACAAAACCTTCTGGCTAACTCATGTAAACATCTTCAGCCAACTTTCCATTAAGGAAAGCGGTTTTGACATCCATTTGCCATATTTCATAGTCATGAAATGCAGCTATGGCTAACAGAACCCTAATAGACTTAATCTTAGCCACTGGAGAAAAGGTCTCATCATAATCAACTCCCGGAGTTTGTGAGAAACCCTTTGCAACCAGTCATGCCTTATAGGTGTGTAATTTACCATCCATGTCGGTCTTCTTCTTGAAGATCCATTTGCACCCTACTGTCTTACGACCTGGTACATTCTCAACCAAGTTCCAAACTTGATTGTCATACATGGACTGTATCTCGCTGTCCATTGCTTCTTTCCACTTGGCTGACTCAGGGCCTGCCATGGCTTCCGCGTAACTGTTAGGTTCATCCAGACCTACCAGTGTCTCATCACTGATAAGGGTATCACCTTCTACAGTAATATGGAATCCATAGTAATGCTCAGGTGCATTCCTAACCCTTGTGGAATGCCTCAGAGGTACAGACCTGTCAATTGGCTCAACAGGAGTTTCCTCCTCAAGTTGAGTGCTAGGGTTTGAAGTTCCTTCACCGCTTGAATCTTGAATTTCTTCAAGATCAACTTACCTCCCACTGTTCCCTTGGCTTATGAACTCTCTCTCTCTCTCTAAAGAAAGCCCTCCTAGCTACAAAGACCACATTTTCACTAGGTCTGTAGAAGAGGTAACCAAAGGATTGTTGTGGGTAGCCGATGAAAATACACCTCTCGCTTCGAGGTTCGAGCTTATCATGAGTCTCGCGTCTCACGAAAGCCTCGCAACCCCAAATCTTGATGTGGTCTAGTTTAGGTACTTTACCAGTCCACATCTCATGAGGAGTTTTGACAACTTTCTTTGTAGGGACTAGATTAAGGATATTGGTGGCAGTCTCTAAGGCATACCCCCAGAATGAGATTGGTAGCGAAGCTCGACTCATCATGGAACGAACCATATCCAACAAGGTTCGATTACGCCTCTCAGACACACCATTCAACTGCAGTGTCCTGGGAGGTGTCAATTGTGAGACAATCCCACATTCCCTAAGATATTCGAGGAACTCTGTACTAAGATACTCACCACCTCGATCGGATCGAAGCATCTTAATGTTCCTGCCCAATTGATTCTCGACTTCCTGTTTAAATTCCTTAAACTTTTCGAAAGTCTCTGACTTATGCTTGATTAAGTAGACATATCCATATCTACTATAATCATCAGTAAAAGTCAAATAATAACGATTAGCATCCCTTGTGGCATGTTTGAATGGTCCACACACATCCGTGTGCACAAGATCCAACAAACCTTCACCCCTCTCACAAGAACCTATGAAGGGTGACTTTGTCATTTTTCCAAGTAAGCATGACTCGCAACTATCATCTGACTTTAGGTCAAATGACTGCAAGACTCTATCCTTTTGGAGTTGGCCTATGCGTTTCTTGCTTATATGTCCAAGACGACAATGCCATAATGATGCTTTATCCAAGTTATTATTAACAGAATCAATACACAATACATTATTTCCTAGGTTATCAACCACAGATACTATTTCATACACGCCATCACAAGGTAATGCTTTAAAATAAAGAGCATTATTAGAGAAAGCATTAATCGAACAAACTTCATTATCAAATGAAAAGGTGAAACCTTGTTTATACAATGCATGAAAGGAAATAATATTTCTTGCCATTTCTGGCGAATAACAACAATTATTCAAATCTAAACTAAACCCACTACTTAGCGATAAAGTATAAACTCCAATCTTGGTGACAGGTAAAGCTTTCCTATTCCCCATGATTAAGTTTATTCTTCCTTGCTCCACATTCTCACTTCTTCTTAGTCCCTGCAAATCAGAACAGATATGAATACCACAACCGGTATCAAGGACCCAAGAGTTAGAATAGGTTGAGTTATTAGATAAGATAGTGTAAATACCTGCATGGTTGGGTTTAATTTTCCCATCCTTCACATCTTGCTGGTATTTTGGGCAGTTTCGCTTCCATTGTGATTTTTCATGGCAATAGAAGCATTCAGCCACTTTTGGGTCAGAAGAGGGACTGACGAAACCTTTCTTGGTTCCACTTGAAAAAGAGCCATCAAGGGTCCTAGCCTTGGTACCCTTCGAAGAGCTCTTTCTCTTCTTCCCTCGACTTTTCCTGATTTCCAAAACCGGAGCGGAGTTTGGAGTAGGAGTGTTAACAACCGACATCCCCTTAAGACCTGTTTCTGCGGTCTTGAGAAGACCCTAAAGTGTGCTGAGTGTGACCTCTTCCTTATTCATGTGATATGTCATGCGGAATTAATCATAGCAGGATGGCAAGGAGTGCAAAATAATATTTATTGCAAGCTCCTCACGAAAGTTCACATTAAGCTTTAGCAACCGATCCACATACCTTTGCATTTTCTGGACGTGGCTCGTGACGGATTCCCCGTCCTTCATCATGGTTGTTATCATGGAGCAGATGATTTCATACCTCTCTTGTCGTGCACTTTGATGGTATCTTTCCATCAGATCATGGTGCATTTCAAAAGGGTAGAAGTCCTCATAGGACTTTTGGAGTTCCGCTGTCATCGTGGCCATCATGATGCATGGCACTTTGGTAGCATCACTTTCATGTGCCTGGAAGTCAGCGATCTCCTGAGGAGTTGCAGTGGTCTCACCAATCTCCTTAAGTTCCTTGTCGAGGACATATTCTTTGTCCTCGTAGCGGGTAATCATCCTGATGTTTCTGATCCATTCATTGAAGTTGGATCCATCAAAAGTGACTTTCCCACACAAGTTCATAAGGGTAAAGGATCCATTAGGATTAGAGCCAGAAGCAACATTGTTTGAAGACATCTGAAGGAAGAGGACAATATTAGTTTAGATATTAAGTGAGTCCTTAATAAAACACCCAAATGTAATATTAAGGCTAGGATCCAATCACAATATATTATAACTTAGAAGAGGTATGTCGTAATCCAAGCTATAACATATTTGAAAGGTAGGTGAATGACAATTCACCAATTTCCACCACGAAAACCCAAATATTAAATATTAGGTTTTTGATTGGTTCTTAGAAATTCCTAGATTCTTTTGAGATTCAATTAACTTTTCAAAGGCATGTTTCAATCTCGAGTGTGCCCTCCATGTTTTGTGACTGGGATACCGAGGATCACAAAACGAGGTGTGAAGTAACCATACAAATCACTTGGTACCCTTAATCTTACCCCTCAATCGATGTGCCAGTTAACCACACACGCTCCACCGATACTATGATAAACCTTAAGTCACCCTTTACCTACCTTGTTAAGTCTAAGTTAGTGTGCCGGTTAACCACACACGCTCCACCAACGAATTAAACAAAGTGTAAAGTGTAATTTCATGGATTAGCACCTTATTCACATTTTTCCTAAAGTAACTAAGATTGGGAATTTAATAAAACATTTAGTTACTTTATAATATTCATCATACTTTTAATGAGAATTTATAAGTCCTTGTCCTACCCTTTCGGCTAACGACCCTCCACCAGTCAAGCAAGCGGTGGGTGAGAGTGGACACCCATTAAGTTGCCATTTTATAGGAAACAACCTTATACCCACCTTATAGACCGGCTTCGTGAATGAGGCGTACTAGCGGTAAGACGACTTTGATCTTATACATATATATATATATATATATATATATTATTATTAACTTATAATATTATAAGTATAAGGGTAGAATTTTAACTTTTAAAATTCTAAGGGTTGGAACTAAAGTTGTAACATGAGTTTTACTTGTTCCAAAAGTTGAGGGCAAGTTTTGTAAACTTTTAAAACTTTTCATTTCATGTAACTTATGAGTTTATTAGGGTATTAAAAATGAAGACTCTTCATTTTTATAACCCATTTTTTCTTTTAATGGTTTTAAAGCAAAGTGACTTTTGGTTTTCCATAAGTTGAGAACAAGTTATGGACTCCATTAAAACACATAATGATAAAAAATTAATCTACCACATAGGTTACAAACAATTCCTATGATCATCTAAACATCATAAGATCAAGAACATGAAGATGAACACTTTCATGAATCAAAATTACACTTAAAACTTTGTAATTTTGATAACTTGTTGTAAATGGATTAGCAAATACATTACACCATCTAAAACCAGTTTTCAAGTACCAAAACAGTTTAGGGTAATGTTTCTAGTCCATTTGCAGCAACTAAAGCCGAAAATTTGCATTCTGAGGCTCCTACTCGCCGAGTGCACGAACCTACTCGGTGAGTAGGTGAAGATACACATGAAGTCGGCGAGTCCCCCCATGGACTCGGCGAGTTCATTAGGCAGATTGCACACAATCGACTTTTTTCAACTATTTAGCACAAATAACAAACAAACAAGCCTAGGCTCTGATACCACTGATGGGTTTTGAGCATTCTAACACTTCCTAAGTGTACATGCAACCCTAATAACCTTGGATCTATGTTTGTCTAATTATCATGCAAAGTTGAATTCCAAGGTTATATTCCTATCTAGCATGCATGGGGAACAATTTTTAACTTGAATGAAAGATAGAATAACTTACCTTGTTGTTGCTTATGTTCCTTGAAACCTTGTGAGCCTAGCACCCCAAGTGTGATGCCTCAAATGCTTCACACAACACCAAATGCTCTTGGAAAGACTTTTGAGAGAATACACACTTCTTAAAATTAGCCTAGCCCTCTTGTTTCATATGTGTAGCCGATTTTGGTGGAGTATGAGACTCTTATATAGTGTTGACATATCTAGGGTTACACCATGTAAACCCTAATATGTCATGACTCTTCATTTCCATGACCCATGGGTTTGTAACTCCCATGGAGCATTCTATGGGTGGAACCCAACTTGATAATCCATGGAGCCTCTTAGTCCACTATACAAGATATGGATGATTTACATAATCAACCCATATATTTAATTAGTTATCTTTTGATAACTTAATTAATTCTAAATTAATTCTTGATCAAACTAATCAAATAATATTATTAATATATTAGAACTTATAATAATATTAATAATCTCCAAGTGTTATTTCTCTCATTTAGTCTATCCAATTGCATGGTGCCATGCAACCCAAATGGACCATGCCGGGTTGGGTCAAGTACTTACCAGAAATAGTTGTGGACTTAGACACCTTATCCAACAAAAAGGTACGAGATAGTCACTTAATTCATCACGGACAAGATGAAGGATGTAGAGTCTATCACGACCCACCTGCAACGTATGCATAGATATCTGGATCATCTGCTCAAGCTGAATGTGAACGTTGATGAAGAGTTGGCTATTGACGTAGTCCTACATTATTTCCCTCCTTGCTATGATCAGTTCAAGATGACTTATCATTTGAGCAAGGATGAAGTCACCTTGAGCAAACTTCAAGGTCTACTAAGAGACGCTGAAAGTGGTTTAAACGGGAAAAATATCGTTCCCCCTCCTACTACTACTCCTGTCTTGGCCATTGGACAAGGAAAAAGGAAGATGAGGAAAGCCCCCTCTAAATCGAACTGGAAAGGAAAGTCCAATGAAGGGTCCACTGTTGGATCCAAAGCAAAGTCTGGTTATACTCCTCCCTCTTCCGATACAAAGGAAGCAACGTGCTTTTATTGCCAAGACAAGAGGCATTGTAAAAGAAGTTGCCCAAAGTACTTGTAAGACATCAAGGATGGGAAGATAAAGCCCACATGCGTAGGTATTTATACTATTCTATCTAAAAACTCATCACATGCTAGTTCTTGGGTCTTTGATACAGGATGTGGTTTTCACATTTGTTCTTATTTGCAGGGGCTAAGAAGAAGTAGGGATGTGGAGCATGGGAAGATGAACTTGATAATAGGAAATAGGAAATCGTCGCCTTTTACTAAGAATGGAGTTTATTCTTTAGTGCTAAGTAGTGGGTTAGGATTAGATTTGAATTATTGTTGCTACTCGTTAGAAATGACGAGGAATACTATTTCTTTTCATGGTTTGTACAGACAAGGTTTTAGATTTTCATTTAATAATGAACTAATGCTTATTTTAATGGTTTATTTTATTTTGAAGCATTGCCTTGTAATGTTGTATATGAAATTGTGATGGTTGTAGACAGCCTAGGAAATAATGTATTGCATATTGATTCGTCTAATGGTTTAGACAAATAATGCTTGTGTCATTCTCGTCTTGGACATGTCAACAAGAAGCGCATAGGCAAACTCCAAAAGGATGGAGTGTTGGAGTCTTTTGAACTTAGGTTAGACGACACGTGTGAGTCTTGTTTACTTGGAAAGATGACTAAATCACCTTTCACTGGTACTTCTGAAAGAGGTAAAGGATTGTTGGATCTCATACACACCAATGTGTGTGGGCCCTTCAGATCCACCACAAGGGATGCAAACCGTTTCTATGTGACTTTTACCAATGATTATAGCAGATATGGATATATTTACTTGATCAAGCATAAGTCAAAAACTTTTGAAAAGTTCAAAGATCTTAAGCAAGAAGTGGAGAATCAATTGGGGAGCAAGATCAAGATGCTCAGATCTGATAGGGGTGGTGAGTATCTTAGTATCGAGTTCCATGACTATCTTAAGGAATATAGAATTGTTTCACAATTGACACCTCCGAGGACACCGCGACTGAACGGTGTAGCTGAGAGGCGTAATCAAACCATGTTAGACATGGTTCATTCCATGATGAGTCGAGCTTCACTTCCGATATCGCTCTGGGGGTATGCCTTAGAGACTGCAGTCATTTCCTTAATCTAGTCCTGACAAAGAAGGTTGCCAAAACACCTCATGAGCTATGGACAAGGAAAGTTCCCTCGTTGGCACATATCAATGTTTGGGGTTGTGAAGCTTTTCTAATATGAGAGACTCACGACAAGATTGATCCTCGAAGTGAGAGGTGTAATTTCAACGGCTACCCATAGAAATCCTTTAGATATATTTTCTACAGTCCTAGTGATAACCTGGTCTTCGTAGCGAAGAGAAGATTTTTCAGCAAGAGGGAACTCATATGCTAAGAGGATAGTGGGAGTCAAATTGATCTTGAAGAGATTCAATAATCAAGCGATGAATGAACTTCTAACACTAGCGCTCAACCTATGGAAGAAACTCATGTTGAACCAATTGACCAGTCATTGCCTCTTAGGCGTACCACTAGAGTTAGCGTTCCACCTGTGTTGTATGGTTTCCATATAACAGCAGAGGGTGATATGTTTATCAGTGATAGTACACTGATGAATTTGGATGAAACCGCTAACTATAAGGAAGCCATGGCGGGACCTAAGGCTTCCAAATGCAAACAAACAATGGACAGCAAGATCCAGTCCATGTATGACAATCAAGTTTGGAACTTGGTTGACAATGTACCAGGTCGAAAGACTGGGTGCAAATGGATCTTCAAGAAGAAGACTGACATGGATTGAAAAGTGTACACGTTCAAGGCATGATTGGTTGTGAAGGGCTTTACTCAAACCCCAGGGGTTGACTATGATGAGACCTTCTCACCAGTGGCTAAGATCAAGTCTATCAGGGTTATGTAGGCTATCTCTGCATTTCATGATTATGAAATTTGGCAGTTGGATGTCAAAATCGCTTTTTTTAATGGGAAGCTGGTTGAAGATGTTAACATGTGTTTGCCATAAGGTTTTGTGGATGCTAAATACCCCAATAGAGTGTGCAAGCTTGAGAAATCCATTTATGGATTGAAGCAAGCATCTCGCAGATGGAATCTTTGCTTCGATGAAAAAGTAAAAGAGTTTGGTTTTTTCTAGGAGTGAGGATGAGTCATGTATGTATGTTAAAGCTAGTGGGAGTATAGTTAGCTTTCTAGTATTGTATGTCATTGACATACTGCTCATAGGAAACGATGTTCCAGCCCTGTAGGAGGTTAAGTCCTGGCTTAGGAAGTGTTTCGCTATGAAGGATCTAAGGGAAGTTGCATATATTCTAGGGATAGGATTTTAAGATAAATGAGTAAAAGAATAATATGACTTAGTCAAACTATTTACTTGGACATGTTTTATAACATTTTAGCATGGAGAATTCCAAGAAAGGGGAGTTACTATTGGATTAGGTGTCTAAGCCCATAACTATAATTGCTATGTACTTGACCCGATAGTAGCATGGTCTATTTGGGTTACATTCACCGGAGCAATTTGATAGGATGGATATTTGAGAAAGAGGTTATTTGTGATTTATTAATATATTATAAGAATAATATATTAATTGAGAAATCATATTATTTAATTGGTATTGATCAAGAATTAATTTAATGATCGAAAGAGACTGATTAAATTAACTGGGGCTGATTATGAAAATCAATAATACATATATTTTTCGGAAATGATCCATGATTGATTAGTGATGTGCTAAGTTTATGTGAGAGTCCATGAAGTGTTAGTCCAAAAGGCTATCAAAGAGTTATTTGATCAAAATCCTAAGAGAATGAATTAGGGTTTACAAGTGACCCTTGGAATTCTACACTATAAATGTAACCCTAAGCTCATAAAATCGGTACAAGAAAGCCCTAGGAGTTCCAAGAAGAACCCTAGCCATTTTTGGTGACTCCTAGCGTCACTCTCATTGTCCTCCAATTGTTAGTGGTGTTTTGTGACACATTTAAGGTATCACACTTGAGGTACTAAGCTCTTGAAAGGCCAAACTCTACAAGTTGAAACAAAGAGGTATTCAGCTAACTAGTTTTTATGTTTCAAATATCAAAGTTGTATGTTAGTTATAGGTTTCATGCTTTGGATACTTTTATTGCATGTATAACTTGAGAAAACTTAGATCCGAAGCATTAAGGTTGTACGTGCATCATAGGGTTGTCATAGTGCTCAAAACCCATCAGTGGTATCAAAGCCATAGGTGTTTTCTGTTTATATATATATATATATATATATATATATATATATATATATATATATATATATATATATATATATGCATTGGTTAATTGTTCAAAGTTGAAGCAAGTTGAAAATTGCTCTATGACCGGTGGACTCGACGAGTCCATTCCCTGACTTGACGAATTGGATCATCTATTTGTATATTTTCGGGTTTTTTGGCTAGAATTTTATTAGGATCATTACCATAAACTGTTTTATATCGTAAAATCTGATTTTTCTTATGTGTTAGTGATTATCCTCATCCAAGTAAAGATAATTGTCAAATTTTAAGATAATTACTAGATTATATGATAAGCTAATTATTTGTATTATTTGATTTGATTTATCTTGCTATATGAGTTGCATTACGTCAAATTGGTAAAAGATAAAAATATATGATTATTTTATTAGTTTAAAATTTGATCTAAATGTTTTGAAGAGTTACAAAACTTGTCTTCAAGTTTTGGAATTCAAAGGGTTTTGAAAGTGTTACAAAACTTGTCTTCAAGTTTTGGAATATAAAAGGTTTTGAAGAGTTACTAAACTTTCCCTCAAGTTTTGGAATTCGAAAAGTTTCATTTATGAAACATGAAATTCGAAAAAAACCTAGTAATTTGAAAGGGTTTCAAAAAGGTTCAACTTTTGGTTTTGTAACTTAAAAAATTTATTAAATAGCTTTAATTTTGAATTTTTATATTTAGAACCTTGATGTTTTTGAATAGTTTAAATTACATCCTTATGGAGTTTATTAAATTAACTAAGTGTTTAATTAAAAGAGAATAAATAAATCCATAATGTTATGGTTTAAATATAAAGGAATTAGAAGTTTAATTTATTTATAGATTAAACCATCTATTATTTTAAATGTGTAAAATACACCCTTATACTATATAAAATTAAAAGTTTAATATGATATATATGTATAGGTAAAATGTCAGTCTTACTGTTAGTACGCCTCATTCACGAAGCTGGTCTATAAGGGGTGTTTAAGGAAGCGTCCATGTAAAATGATCGCCATTGGGTATCCACTCTTACCCACCGAACCTTTGACTAGTGGAGGGTCGTTAGCCGAACGGGTATGATAGGACACAAACTTCCATTAAAAGTATAATAAAATACAAATTAACTAAATGTTTTATAAATTCCCAGTCTTAGTTACTTAGGAAAAATGTGAATTTAGTGCTAATCCATGAAATTGTACATTAGACCTTATTAGTCGTTAGTTGAGTGTGTGTGGTTAACCGACACACTAATATGGGACTAATGAAAGATGGTAATGGGTAGCTTGTAGTTTGTCATAGATCAATGGAGCGTGTGTGGTTAACCGACACATTGATTAGGTGATAGATGACTTTGAGAGTACCAAGCTAATTTGCATGGTTATTCCCAACTTGTTTATGATCCTCAGTATCCCAGTCACAAACTTGAAGGGCACAATCGAGATTAAAACATGCCATTGAAAAGTTCAATGAATCTCAAAAGATCTAGGAGTTTCATTTAAAACCAAATTCGTTTAAAATTTTCATTTTCGTGGTGGAATTGGTAAATCATCATTTACCTACCGACAAATAGTTTGCAATTGGATTACGACATCCCTCTTCCAAAGTGTAAATTATTGTTTCGGGTCTTAGCCTTAATATTTCATTTGGGTTTTATATTAAGGACTTAAATCAACTAAACTTGAATTTCTCCCTTGTAGATGTCTAGTTTTGAGAACTATGATCTTCCCGAATCTTTTGGAAAAGGCTTTCCTCATGAAGCTGATACTTCACTTCCTCTACCTCCTCCAATAGTTCTCCCTAACCCATGTGTTCGTCGACTTGAAAATTTCAAGGTCTCTCAAACCCTATTGGCAAGCAAACACCAAGATGGAAGGTCTGTGTGTGCACATGTCTTGGAGATGAAGTCACACATTGACAGACTGGGAATGTTAGGTGTCGCTGTCTCAAGGAAGCTGGTTGGTGACATGGTTCTTAATTCACTTCCTTAGTCATATAGTGAGTTCATAAAAGATTACTGTATGACAGACCACGACGTGGCCCTTATCGACCTTATGTATTTGCTTATTGCTGCTGAATCAGCAATGATTTGGCGTACTGGGAAAACTAATTTGAATGGAAGAGCTACCTACCAAACTTCTATGGACATTGACAATGGAAACATTGGAAGTCCAGAAAAGTCTTCTCTTCCAAATGGAAAAGGATCGCCCATGGTCAAACCATTTGGCCAGATGGTAAAGAGAAAGGCTAAGTCTAAGATTATCTTGTGTGCCATTCCGAAAGAGTCTGTTTGTTTCTATTGCCAACAGAAGGGCATTGGATGCAAAGCTGCCATATCTACCTGAAGGATCGCAAGGATGGTAAAGTCAAAATGTATGACTCTACTTCAGGTAAGTCCAGTATCTAACTCTATTAAGTTCCTATTTATAGATTCTTAATACATGATGTGATATGATTGCATTTTGATGTCTTGTAGGATCGAAGAAAGGAAAGGAAGCTTAAAGGAAGAGTGAGCTGAGTATGATCGCGAAGAGATGGATTTCGATCGCATGGTTCGATGATCGGATTTTTGAGCTGCTACTTAGAATATATGATCGATTGCTTAGGAATATGTAGTAACATAGTTTTCATTTGAACTTGCATTGTAATGACAAGTTATTCGCATTTTATAAATAAAGAAAAATTTGATTTTATCTTATTTTATATATCCTTGCAATGACATTGTAAAAATTGGTGTTTATATGTTGTTAGTAATGTTGTAAATGAACTTGATTCTTACTTATATCGTTTGTACTATTGTCATAATTTACCAAATAAGGAAAGATTCTCATCACCCAAGTTTCAATTGGACAGAAACTTGGAATCATGCGAGTTGTATTGTGTGATGAATGAGAACCTTCATCTTTGGCAAATTAAGATGAATTCCTTGATCACATGTATATGTGAGTCGAGTGAAGGACTAGGGGATCTAGTACAAATTGTTGTGCACTAGTCAAGTCCGCCACAAAGAACGATAAGACTATTTATCTTGATTTACTAAATGTTTAGTAAACATGATTATGCGTACAACATTAAGCGTGATTCCAAATCATTGAAAAGTTTCAATGTATAGCAGAACGAATAACAAGAATTAATTAGGCAGAAAGATAAAAGTTTCTCCAATCTGAAAGGAAAGGAAAGTACTTGAGTATCGTGTGTTATGATCATATTAATAATCATGAAACCATATCATAATTGATTCTCTAAGGACACCTTAGTACATTTTCGTGGCTAAGAAGAGAAATCAGGAATTGTTGAAATGGTTAAATCAATTAATGTGAGTCATACTTCGTTCCAAAATCAAGTCTTAGAGACATACTCCAAGATTGTGCCTTAAGTTGTAACAACGTAAATTTGAAAACAAAAATTTCATTTTGTCACAACCATTTTCACATAAAATATTTTATAAAATATCCAATAATAGTTATCAAAACATCTCGTATCCCAAGATCACAAAAATCAAATCCTCTCTCTAGTGTGTACGAGTCACGCTGGCGCCTTTCCACGGTCCTCGCTAGTACCTGAAACACATAACACAACAATTGTAAGCATAATGCTTAGTGAGTTCCCCAAAATACCCTTACACACATACGCCTTTCCAGGCCATACTCTACACGACCTTCCGGTCCGTGTGTCTTAGGGAACTTCCGTCCCAGTCCTAGTAGACCTTCCGGTCCTACTCGTATCAACCTTCCGGTCCATGACTCCCTGACCTTCCGGTCCATGTCATAATGCCTTCCGGCTCATATCATACATAGCATACATATAACATACATAACACATACAGAACGTGCAACGCATAGCATACAAAACATGAAACTCATAGCATACAAGACCTTCCGGTCACACATAGGTACCTTTCCAGGTACAGTATAGAGAGAAGACTCACCTTAGATATCTCGGTAAGTCTCTGTCTCGGTAGAAATGTGATCTAGCCTCCGCGTAATCACATAAAGCAAATACTCCCATAAATACAACTGTACTCAACCCTAAAATTCAACAAGGTCAACAGTCAAACTTTGACACGACTCGGCGAGTGCACTAGGGAGACTCGGCGAGTCTACATGTGTCCATTGACTCTCTCTTTGACCCTCCCTTGGCACGTCGAGTACTTCCCTGACTCGACGACTTCAATCTGGAAAGAATCGCGGGGCCACCCCGACTCAACTCGCCGAGTCCCAAGAACAACTCGGCAAGTTCCAACTTGAACTCAGACCCTTGACTCTCCATGACTCACCGAGTCATTCCCCCAACTCGACAAGTCCACTCACTGAGTGATTAACGGGCAACCTTCATACTACTCTCCGAGTCTGTTCTTCGGACTCGGCGAGTTCATGCCATGCACAAACTCAAAACGACTTCTGAGGTTAGATATGTTCCATAAAATCATAGATCCAGCCTCCCCAAGCATGATAATCACGTAAAGTTCAGACCTTGACACACATATAACATAGAAATGGTCCAAAATGGTGATTTAGCCCCAAAAATGACATTCCAAGCTCATGACTTCCAAAATGACTCATAAAGCTCCAAGGGTTAAGGTCTCTGGACCTCTTTGAGTCCAGATCCAAAGCACAAACTCGAGAGGGGACTAAATACTCTACATACTCTTCTTCTAAATGGTTTAAAAACCTTAACTCTATGAATCAACACCCAAAACTGGAGAAGGTCCGAAGGAATACCTTAATATGAAGCCTTTGATCTCTGAAGACACTAGATTTGCACTTCCTTCAGCTTTCTTTTTCCTTGGTCACCTTCTCCTTCAAATTTCACCAACAAATGATCAACAATGGCCTCTCTTCTCCTCACAAGCGATCTTGGACTCTCTCTAGGGTATGGTAGCCGCAATGGACGACCATAAGGGCCTTTAAATAGGTCTCAAACCCTGGAAGTTAGGGTTTCATTAAACAGCGTGGACTCGGCGAGTCCACTCATGAACTTGCCGAGTCCAGCTGTGAACTCGCATACGAATCCGCGACCATACTCGGCGAGTGTAGACGCCAACTCGCCGAGTTCCCCCACAAAACCCAAAAAAAAAATAAAGGAACAAAATCTCATACACCGCCGAGTCCACTCATGAACTTGCCGAGTCCAGTTGTGAACTCGCATACGAATCCGTGTGTTACAATTCTCCCTCACTAGAATCAGACTTCGCCCCCGAAGTCTCACTCTACAAACAACTCCGGATGTTGCTCCCGCATATCACGCTCCGGTTCCCAAGTCAACTTTGACCCTTTTCGATGTTGCCACTGGACCTGCACTAGTGGCACTTCCTTGTTCCTCAAAACCTTGATCTTCCGATCCCTGATCGCCACCGGTCTCTCAGCATTATTCAGGCTCGCGTCTATCTGAATATCTTCTAATGGCACCACTGCCGACTATACACTTTCCCAACTGCGATACGTGGAAAGTGTCATGAATCTGACCCAACTCTGCTGGCAACCCCAAATGATCGGCTACCCTGCCCACCCTCGCGATCACCTTGAAAGGACCAATATATCGGGGCCCCAGCTTGCCCTTCTTCCTGAATTGGATCACTCCTTTCCAAGGAGAGACCTTCAGGAGCACGAAGTCGCCGACCTGAAACTCGAGCTCGGACCGGCGTCTTTCCGCATAACTCTTCTGCCGACTCTGAGTGGTCAACAACCTTTGTCTGACCTGCTAGATCTGCTCTATCGTCTGAAGCACAATCTTAGTGTTGCCCATCACACGCTGCCCTACTTCTCCCCAGCAAATTGGGGTTCGACACCTCCTCCCATACAACAGTTCAAAGGGCGGCATGCCAATGCTCGAATGATGGCTGTTGTTATAAGAAAACTCCGCCAAGGGCAAATATGTGTCCCAACTCCCTCCGAAATCCAATACACATGCCCAAAGCATATCCTCGAGCGTCTAAATCGTCTACTCACTCTGCCCGTCCGTCTGTGAGTGGTATGCAGTACTGAAATGTAGCCTCGTACCCAACTCCTCGTGAAACTTCTTCCAAAATTTGGAAGTAAATCGCACATCTCGATCAGAAACAGTCGAGATCAGAACTCCATGCCGCGATACCACCTCCCTCACATACAACTCTGCCAGCCTCTCAACAGAAGAGCTCTCACTGATAGCAAGAAAGTGAGCGCTCTTCGTCAACCTGTCCACAATCACCCAAATTCCATCGACACCCCTCGCGGTCCTTGGCAATTTGGTGATGAAATCCATGGTAATCTGTTCCCATTTTAACTCGGGAATCTCTAATGGCTGTAGCTTACCATGTGGAAGCTGGTGCTCGGCCTTCACCCTGCGACAGGTCAAGCAGCTCTCTACAAACCATGCGACATCCCTCTTCATACAGGGCCACCAATAATCCTTCTTCAGGTCCAAATACATCTTAGTGGCCCCGGGATGGATCGAAAATTTCGATCGATGAGCCTCCTCCATCAAAATGGTATGCGTCCCGCCCACAGACGGTACCCAAATCCAACCCTGAAATGTCATAATCCCCCGACTATCGATAACAAATTCCGATACCAGCCCGACAACTCGCTCCCGCTTCTGGCTCTCTGGTTTCACAGCCTCAGCCTGGGCCCCACAAATAGCATGCAACACCGGGGTCATCACTGACATCTCAAACAAACATCTCGAATTGGGGCGCCCTCCGCCCTACGGCTCAATGCATCAGCTACCACATTAGCCTTGCCCGGGTGGTATAGGATCTCACAATCATAATCCTTAACCATGTCTAACCACCTTCTCTGGCGCATATTCAGGTTGGGCTGATCCATCAAATACTTCAAGCTCTTGTGGTCCGTGTATATCGTACACCGAAGCCCATACAGATAATGTCGCCAGATCTTGAGAGCGAACACTACCGCTCCCAGCTCCAAATCATTAGTGGGATATCTCGACTGATAAGGCTTAAGCTGCCTCGATGCATAAGCAATCACATGCCCCCTCTACATAAGCACCGCTCCCAATCCGAATATCGATGCATCACAATAAACCACAAAATCTTCCATCCCTTCTGGAAGAGCTAGCACTGGTGCTTCACATAATTTCTGGCGAAGTGTCTCGAATGAGGACTACTGCTCCGGGCCCCAAGAAAACGCAACACCCTTCCGGGTCAACTTGGTGAGTGGCACGGCGATCTTGGAGAAATCCTTAATAAATCTCCGATAATAGCCGGCCAAACCCAAAAAACTCTTGATCTCGGTGGGTGACCTCGACACCTCCCATCTGATGACTGCCTCAATCTTGTCCGGATTGACCAATATCCCATTCTGGTTAACGAGGTGTCCCAGAAACTGAACCTCTCGTAGCCAGAACTCACATTTGGAGAACTTGGCATAAAGCCTCTCCGATCTCAGAACTCTGAGGATCTCCCTCAAATGCTCCTCATGCTGCTCTCTGGATCTCGAATACACCAATATGTCGTCGATGAACACGATCACTGAGCGATCCAACATCGGTCTGCACACCCTGTTCATGAGATCCATGAACACCGCAGGTGCGTTGGTGAGTCCGAGTCCACTCATGAACTCGCTGAGTCCAGCTGTGAACTCGCATACGAATCAGCGACCATACTCGGCGAGTCTAGATGCCAACTCGCCGAGTGCCCCCACAAAACCCAAAAAAAAAAATAAAGGAACAAAATCTCATACCTGGGAATCCGGGTGTTACATAAGTGACATGTCTTAAGTAGGCTTATAACACATCATAAAATGTGGAGTAGAAATGTTTCTTACTCTTGCACATTTTGAAATTGGTAAGTTATGATGTCTTAGATAAGACAACGACCAACTAAGATCAATTGTGTGTAGTGTTTGTCTTGATAAGAACCCACACTAACTCTTGAATATTTGTTTGTCAATAAATGTTTCTTGAGAAGAGAATCTTATATGTCAAGAGGTCATGGGAGTCTTAAAGATCTTGAAAAGTTTCAAGAACTAACCAAGAGTAAACCTATTGTTAATCGCTAGCACACAACTTGAGGTTCGTTACCTATTGTGTTGATATATTCTTGTTTCTATGCCCATTCCAGTTAAAATTAACTATTCATGTGAGTTCTATAAGTTCTCATTTGGTTGCATAGGGCAAAGCACCCTGATCGGTGAAAGTTTATTGATCGGTATGGGTGAGCTGCTCAACAACTTGGAAGACATGGTAGGCCCTTGTGCTGCCAAGTGGTAGGAAATTAAGATTGAACAGGTTCAGTCCACATGAGTTTGAATTTGTTATAGACTTTGTCTTATGACAATGGTTGGAAATGACAAGTTCACATGGATAGGAACACATACACCATAAAATCTAAGTGACATAAGGTTTCTCTCCACTTCATGAAAATGACTGTGAGGAAACGCTTCTACTAAGAAGATTTTGAGGCGATAGCAGTTGTGTTAATTGCGTTCTCAAATTCGATAATGATTACGACATCCCTCTTCATAGTTCGAATTGTTAGAAATGGTAAATAATATGAACATTCGGAACTTATTGCTGTAACTTCTGAAATAGTTTAGACACACAAATGAGCTTTCTTAATAAAAGGTGTATGAGCTTCGATAAAGGGTTATCGAAGCATCTCGTATTAGAAATCTGAACTTTGGTAAGGAAGTCAATAAGTATTGATTTCTAGAAGTCTAGCTGATTTCTGGATACATTTCAAAGCTAGTGGGAGTGTAAGTGTTATGCTAGTAAGAATGTAATAAATTATGCTAGTGGGAGCATAATCATTATGACAGGTGTTGCGAGTGAGCAATGCTATTTATAGGAAACAAATTTTAAATTGCAATGTTGCAAAGTTTGAAAGGATGTTTCCCTATATTAAGGGAGAGGATACTTATACATTCTTTCGAATCTAAAGTTTAAATTGAAGTATTAATCAAGCTTAGTCATGAATACCATGTTGAAGTGTTTCAACATTGGAAATTCTATATATATAGAAATGTTATAGCAAGAGACTGATAAAGTATCATGTCTTTATGTAAGACATTATGAATTGTATCCCATATGCTTCAGATATAGGATCGATTGCATATGCTATAATATTTCCGTGTTCTAATTTTCCAAATTCCTAGGGCATTAAGAAGGAAAAAGGACTAGAACCGGATATGATTAAAGTAGTTAAACAAATATCAAGGATGACCTAAGGTTTGATGAGGATTGGTTGCTCGTGGACAGTTGGATGTATGGTAATGTATGGACCATATTGATACAATTCTGAATAGTAAGGATTCTATTTAGAATGGATAGTCATATGGAAAATATGGAAATGTTTCCATAGTGGGAGTTGGATATTACGAATCTATGTGTAAGTTAGAAAATTTTATGCAAGAAGGATGTTCAAAGGAATGTACTTTGAATATGAGACTTCATTGAATTGTTTTGTAATAAATCTCCAATGAAATGTTTTTGTAACACCCGGTTCCAGGTATGCTTTTTAACTTATGTCAATCTTATAATTTCACTCCTGGACTCGATGAGTTGATGGCCCAACTCGTCGAGTCAGATCGAATTCGGGTCAGGAAATAAGTAAACTACTCGATGAGTTGGAAGACCGACTCGGCGAGTAGGCGCTATCTGATGAGAACCATAATTTCAATGGTTTGTTCCGCTATTTAAGGAACATAACGTCCCTTTGGCCTCCCTTGTCACTCCTTCAATATCCAGAACACCCTAAATCGCCACCCTTGAGTATTATGAGCATTTGAGTCCCATTTCTTGAGATATCTTTTGTGTTTGAAGTTGGGTGAAGAAGAGGAAGAGGGAAGACTTCAAGAAAAGAGTTCAGATCTAGAATCAGCATCACCTTTCCCTCACTTTCTGGTAATAAAGCTTCCTTCTTGACTTGTGATTTCCTAGATCTTCTTATGGCTATTGTGGGATAAGAAGCTTGACTCTTGGGATTTGGACGTACCAAGTCGATTCACCTTCAGATCTAGGACCTCGAAGGGTCCTCATGGCATAAAGGTGCTGTTTAGGACCATGAGAACCCCATGCATGTTAAAACCTCCATTTTTGGCCTTTTAAGCATCATTGCTAGATGCATAAACGTAAAGTTCATAACTTAACGTGTTAGATCAACCTTAGAAGCCCAGATCTACCTTTTGGATGAGAGTTGTACACCAGAATTCGAGTTATAGACTTGCACAATAGGCGAATCGATGAGATGTTCTTAGAACTCGGCGAGTCCAAAGCTTGAGTCCCCAATCTGTTGTGGTTCAAAGGAGCCCAGTCGAGTGATAGCAGGGATTTAGTCAAGTTCAGAGGAGTGATACGGCGTTTTAAGACATAACCATAATCTGGAAATCATGGGACTCGACGAGTGTAAGAACACACTCGATGAGTCCGAGGCAATCTCCTTACCCACAAGAATAGACTCGATGAGCTGTTCATACAACTCGGCGAGTCGTAGACTGGATGTGTTCATTTGATGGAGGAGGACTCTACGAATTGTTCATACAACTCAGCGAGTATGATGAAGGTTAACTCGATGTTATTATAGAAGGAGAACTCGTCGAGTCTTTGCTAAACTCGAGGAGTAGAGTCGGGTAGGGGAATAGAAGAAAGGATAGGGACTCGGCGAGTTGGCAGCCCAACTTGACGAGTCAGGTCAACTGGAAGTTGACATTGACCAGGATGGTGACTTTGACCAGGGGTAAAATAGTCACTTTACCCTAAGATTAGTTATCAGTGTTTGACTAAGTTTCTTTATGAGAATTGTAGCCGGGGAGTTACCGGAGCAGCAGTCAGGCAATTCCCGCCCAGCATTGCAGCAGTCAGCTTTACGAGGTGAGTTTCCTTCCAGTAGGAATGGGTCTACGGTCATATTGCCTGCCCCTTTAGAGTATAGTAGTTCCGGACTATGGTCCGATGCCAGGGTAGTCCAGAATAGTAGTTCAACATGCCTAATGTCTTTATGATTCAGACATGTCTATGTGTTATGTGTTTCAGACTGCGGTCTGATGTCGGGAAAGCCCGATACAGTATATGTGTTATGTTATATGTTATGATCATGTTATGCTATGTTCAGTTATTCCAGACATCGGTTCGATGCAGTGGGCAAGGCCCAAGTTAGTCCGGACCTCAGTCCAATGCAGAGGGCAAGGCCCTAGTTAGTCCGGACCTCGATCCGATGCAGAGGGCAAGGCCTTAGTTATTCTGGACCTCGTTCTGATGTAGAGGGTAAGGCCCTAGTTAGTCCGGACTTCGGTCTGAAGCAGTGGGCGAGGCCCTAGCTATTCTGGACTTCGGTCTAATGCAGTAGGAAAGGCCCAATATTTGCTTTATATGTCATTGTATGGTATGTGGTAGTTTGGAGGAGCTCACTAAGCTTCGTGCTTACAGTTTCAGTTTTGTTTTAAGTACCTCTGCTAGCAAAGGGAAGGGCTCGACTTGATGGCATGGCACCCACCACAGATTTTCCGCCTGGGGTTTATTGACTCTGATATTTTTATTATTATGCAGTCTTTGAGACAGTGTTTGATATGATATTTTGAGACACACGACACTTTTTTTTATTTATACTATGGATGGTTATGTCTTAGTTATGTTTTCAAGCAAACTTTTTAGGCTGTATTTTTGGGTTGTTACAAGTTGGTATCAGAGCCTTGGTTTGAAGGATTCGGGCGCAATTCCGAGTGTGCCTGAACTCAAACTAAGGAAGTGGTATAAAGTTTTCAAAAGAAAAGAGTATTAGAAAAGCGAAAATAATTTTTTTTAAATAAAAGAACTTTGAAAAGAGAGAAAGGGTGTGGTGTATGCAATCAGTCGAGCTCAAGTAAGTACTCCAAAATTACCCATACAAGTTCATGATATGTTATGATTATCAGCTTATTTAGAACAACATGCTAGATTAGGACTAAGGATCTAGGAAGGATGCCTTATGTGCCTGTTATATGTGTTCCAGCTTTATGAGAATTGCATGCTAGTACATAATTGTCTGTACGATAGCCAGAGTAGTAGATGCTTGATTATGTGTACTAGATGCTCGAATGTTGCTTGCTTTGTGCTCTTAGGAGTCTTAGCTATCTTTTACTAACTAGTAAATGAATATGTTACCTTACATATTACGAGGATTAAATAATTTAAGAAGGTTAGGTCTAGCTCTATTTCGCAGCTCTCGTTTGAGTCCAACCATTGTAGGGTAGGATTTCTCATTCGAAGAATTATCTAGTATGAGTGATATGTAATATTATTCGTGAGCTAGTTCGGGGAAGAAAGCAGGGACTTCATATGCAAATGATTGCGAAGAGTGGAATGGTGATTACCCTAGGGCAAGCCTAGGATGACAGTAGCCGAGAGCAGTAGCAGTACAAGGGACTTGGTGGAGTCAAGGCAGTTCTGGAGGAAAGTACGGATAGATGTGGAAGGCAGTATGGGCCAATACTACTGAAAGCAGAGGATCCATACTTGAATCTAGGAAGGCTAAGACAAGACTAGGGAACTTGTAATAGATGTGATATCTCTAGATATAACAGTGTTTATGACGATTGTCGCTATGTGTTTTCAGAATGGTGGTACTACGCCCTAGACTAGCAGTTGGCATCCTGTCTTCTGAAGAATAGGGCATGAGACTGGTGGGAGGAGATTGGGAGAGCCATTGGAGATAACACAGCTTTGGATGCGATGACCTGGGGTGATTTCACTACCAGGTGCAGGGCCGAGTTTGCACCCGTCATTGAGGTGCAGCAGCTTGCTAAGGAGTTTCAGGATCTCCAGCAGTCGACAGAGACGGTGACGAAGATTACCGCCAAGTTTAGGGAGAGGGCTCTCCTTGTTCCGCAGTATGCCGTGAATGAGGAGATGAAGAAGGCCCGATATCACGAGATGTTGCAGAGTGATATCCACCAGTTTGTGAGTCGATCCAGCTGTAAAACACTGGAGGATATGATAGCAAGGCTCGGGGGAGGAATATCAATATGGAGATAGAGAGGAAGAGGAAGCCAGAGTTGGCATCTGGCATAGCAGGTTCGGGAAAAAAGCCCAAGGTGTATGTTCATAGATCTAGAGGATAGCAGAGCCACAGTCGGTATGGAAAGTGTGGCAGGTTGCATCATGGGGTGTGCAAGGCGGGGAGTTCCAACTACTACATATGTGGTCGGACTGGGCATATGAGCAAGGATTATATAGCTACCACCACTACCACTCCTAACTCAACATATGATCTAATTTGCTTTCATTGCAATCAGAGGGGACACAAAAAGTCCCAGTGTCCTAGTTTAGCATCAGTAGGGCAGGTGGTGGTACCCGATCCTGCTACCCTGAGCATTACAGACGGTCGAAAGGGCCGAGTCGAAACACCAGTGGCGAAGAACAGAGCTTTTCAGTTGATAGCAGAGGAGGCTCGAACAACTCCTGAGGTGGTTACGGGTATGCATCTTCTCTATCATCTCTTTATTATTATTGTTTATAGCTTATTGTTATGTGTTTGCCTATAGGATCGTTCCTCGTGAACGGCAACTCAGCTCTAGTATTGTTTCATTCGGAGGCTAGCCAGTCATTTGTGTCGCTCGCGCTTAGCAAGTGATTTAGCAGAGCCTCAGGGGAGCTGGATTGCCCACTTGATGTGGAGATAGCTGATGACAGGACCATCAGGGTCGCGAGAGTTAATAGAGGATGTACACTACAGTTATTTGATGTGCAGTTCTCAGTAGCCTTGTTTCCCATTCCCCTGCGAGGGAATAAGGTTATAATAGGCATGGATTGGCTAAGCCCCAATGGGGCAGTGATTGATTGCGAACTACAGTTAGTGAGGGGCCACAACGTGGGCCGATTCTTTGCTCAGCAGCAAAAGCAAGGTGCTACTTTCAGCAGGGTTGCGCAGGGTACGTCGCCTATGTTATGGATGCTCGGTACAAGGGTAAGGTGACGATTGACAATCTACCTGTGGTACGAGAGTACCCAGATGTATTCCCATAGGATTTCCCTGGGATACCTCTTGAGAGACATGTAGAGTTACGGATTGACCTGGTCCCTGGTGCTGCTCTAATAGCCAAGGCACCATATTGGTTGGCTCCTCCAGAGATGCATGAGTTGTCTACGCAGCTGCAGGAGCTGTTGGACAAGGGTTTTATCAGGCTGAGCAGTTCACCATGAGGAGCCCTGATCCTATTTGTGAGAAAAAAGGACGGTCGCACCGTATGTGTATAGATTACTGGGAGCTGAATAAGGTAACGGTGAAGAAACATTACCCACTTCCGTGGCTAAATGATTTGTTCGAACAGCTTCAGGGAGCATCTTGGTTTTCCAAGATCGACCCGTGGTCCGAATATCACCAGATGCGGGTCAGGGATGAGGATGTTCAGAAGACCACTTTTAGGACACGCTATGGTCATTATGAGTTTGTGGTGATGCCGTTTGGGCTCACCAACGCTCCATCCACGTTCATTGATCTCATGAACCACGTGTGCAGGCTGATGTTGGATCGGTCTGTGATAGTATTCATTGATGATATCTTGGTGTATTCCAAGACTTAGGAGCATCATGGGGAGCACCTGAAGGAGGTGCTAGAGACCTTAAGGAGGGAGAGACTTTTCGCAAAGTTCTCCAAGTATGAGTTCTGGTTGCGCGAGGTGCAGTTTTTGGGACACCTCGTAAACCAGAAGGGTATATTAGTTGATCCGGCCAAGATTGAAGCCGCTATGCAATGGGAGACCCCGAGGTCTCCATCCGAGATTCAGAGCAGCTTGGGTTTCGCAGGGTATTACAGGAGATTCATCAAAGATTTCTCCAAAATAGCAGTTCTACTCAATTGACTGACTAAGAAGTCGGTGGTGTTTTGATGGGGTCCTGAGTAGCAGACATCCTTTGAGATGCTCAGGCAGAGACTATGCGAGGCATTGATTCTTACCCTACCGGAGGGGGTAGATGACTTTGTAGTTTACTTTGACACTTCGATCACAAGTCTGGGAGCAGTGTTGATGCAACAGAGGCATGTGATAGCCTACGCCTCTTGACAGTTGAAGCCTCACAAGGCTAACTACCCGATGCATGATTTAGAGTTGGGGGCTGTGGTGTTCGCTCTCAAGATTTGGCGGCATTACCTCTACAGGGTCCGGTGTACTATCTACACGGACCACAAGCGTTTGAGGTACCTCATGGATCAGCCAAATCTGAACATGAGGCAGTGTCGGTGGTTAGATGTGGTAAAGGATTACGACTGTGAGATTCTTTACCAGCCGGAGAAGGCCAACGTAGTGGACAACGCTCTGAGCTACAAGGCGGTAGCGGTTCCGATCTGGGATATCTGTCCGAGGATGACAGTCATGAATCCATTGTTGGAGAAGATTAGAGAGGCACAGGTTGAGGGCCTGAAGGAGGAGCGTCAGAAGTGTGAAAAGATTGTGGGTCAAGTAGCTTCATTTGATTATGATAGTCGAGGATTGTTGGCCCTGCATGGGAGGGTCTGGGTACCGTACTGGGGAGGAGTACGGCATGTATTGATGGATGAGGCCCACAAGTCTCGATTTTCCATTCACCCAGGGGCGACGAAGATGTACAGAGATCTTCGACCCGATTACCGGTAACCTTGCATGAAGCGGGGCGTGGCTTGGTATGTAGAGAGGTGCCTGACTTGCAAAAAAGTCAAGGCAGAACACCAGAGACCCCACGACAAGATGCAGCCGTTGGACATTCCGGTGTGGAAGTGGGAGGATATCACCATGGATTTCATTACTAAGCTTCCCAGGACCGCACGTGGGGTTGATTTGATTTGGGTCATCCTGGATCGATTGAACAAGAGTGCACATTTTATACCGATTCAGGAGAGCATCTCGGCTGAGAAGCTGGCCGATATTTATGTGCGTGAGGTAGTGGCACGACATGGAGTGCTTGTTTCAGTGGTGTCAGACCGAGACGTTCGGTTTACTTCCAGGTTTTGGACGCGGTTTCACAATGAGATGGGCACTCATCTTCTTTTCATAACTGCTTTCCACCCTCAGAAGGACGGGCAGAGCGAGAGGACGATTCAGACTCTTGAGGACATGCTCCGGGCGTGTGTCCTAGATTTCGGTGGCAGTTGGGATACGTATCTTCCATTAGTGGAATTTTCGTATAACAATAGTTATCACTCCAGCATAGACCAGCCTCCCTTTGAGATGCTCTATGGCAGGAAGTGTAGGACCCCAATCTGCTGGGGCGAGGTCGGTCAGAGAGTCATGGGTAGTTTGGAGGTTTTACTTAAGACCACGGAGTTGATACAACAGATCCGTAGCAGACTGCAAACTGCGTAGAATTGGCAGAAGAGTTATGCCGACAAGCGGCGCTCGGACTTAGAGTTCCAGGTGGGCGACATGGTCCAGCTAAAGGTATCACACTGGAAGGGTGTTATCAGGTTCCCGAAGCGGGGAAAGCTGGGCCCCAGATTCATTGGTTCACTTAGGGTTTTGGCCCGGGTGGGTCGGGTTGCTTATCGACTAGATCTTCTAGCAGAGCTCAGCCAGATCCACAGCACATTCCATATTCCTCAGTTAAAGAAGTGTTTGGTGGATGAGTCAGCGGTGGTTCCCCTTGAGGACATTCAGGTTGATAATAGCCTGAACTATATTGAGAGACTAGTGGAGATTTTGGATTGCAAGGTGAAGGAGCTGAGGAACAAAAGGGTAGGGTTAGTACAGGTGCAATGGCAGCACCGCAAAGGTTCGGAGTGGACGTGGGAGCCCGAGGAGGATATGAGAAGGCACTACCCCAAGTTATTTTCAGAGATAGCAGACTTCGAGGACGAAGTCTAAGATAAGTGGGGAAGAGTTGTAACACCCAGTTCCAGGTATGCCTTTTAACTTAAGTCAATCTTATAATTTCACTCTTGGACTCGACGAGTTGATGGTGCAACTCGTCGAGTTAGATCGAATCCGGGTCAGGAAATAAGTAACCTACTCGATGAGTCGAAAGACCGACTCGGCGAGTAGGCGCTGTTTGATGAGAACCCTAATTTCAATGGTTTGTTCCCCTATTTAAGGAACATAACGTCCCTTTGTCCTCCCTTGTCACACCTTCAATATCCAGAACACCCTAACTCACCACCCTTGAGTATTACGAGCATTTCAGTGCCATTTCTTTAGATATCTTTTGTGTTTGAAGTTGGGTGAAGAAGAGGAGGAGGGAAGATTTAAAGAAAAGAGTTCAGATCCAGAATCAGCATCACCTTTCCCTCACTTTCTGGTAATAAAGCTTCCTTCTTGACTTGTGATTTCCTAGATCTTCTTATGGCTATTTTGGGATAAGAATCTTGAATCTTGGTATTTGGACGTACCAAGTTGATTCGCCTTCAAATCTAGGACCTAGAAGGGTCCTCATGGCATAAAGGTGCCATGTTTAGGACCATGAGAACCCCATGCATGCTAAAACCCCCATTTTTGGCCTTTTAAGCATCATTGATAGATGCATGCACATAAAGTTCATAACTTTATGTGTTAGATCGACCTTAGAAGCCTAGATCTACCTTTTGGATGAGAGTTGTACACCAGAAATCGAGTTATAGACTTGGAAAATAGGCGACTCGACGAGTTTTTCTTGGAACTCGGCGAGTCCGGAGCTCGAGTCCCCAATCTGTTGTGGTTCAAAGGAGCCCATTCGAGTGATAGCAAAGATTTAGTCAAGTCCAGAGGACTGATCCGACGTATTAAGATATAGTCATAATTTGGAAATCATGGGACTCAAAAAGTGTAAGAACACACTCGGCGAGTCCAAGGCAATCTCCTTACCCACAAGAATAGACTCGACGAGCTGTTTATACAACTCGACGAGTCGTAGACTAGACGTGTTCATTTGATAAAGCAGGACTCGGCGAGTCATATGAAGGTTGTCTGCATGTTATTATAGAAGTAGAACGCATCGAATCTTTGCTAAACTCGACGAGTAGATTCGGGTAGGGGACTAAAAGAAAGGATAGGGAATTGGTGAGTTGGCGGCCCAACTCGGCGAGCTAGGTCAACTGGAAGTTGAGTTTGACCAGGATGTTGACTTTGACCAGGGGGTAAAATAGTCACTTTACCCTAAGATTAGTTATCAATGTTTGACTATGTGTCTTTATGGGAATGTAGCTGGGGAGTTACCGGAGCAGCAGTTATACATTTCCCGCCAAGCATTGCAGCAGTCAGCTTTACGAGGTGAGTTTCCTTCTAGTAGGAACGGATCTACGGCCACAACGCTGACCCGTTTAGAGTATAGTAGTTTTGGACTATGGTCCGATGCCGAGGTGGTCCCGAGTAGTAGTTCAGTATGCCTGATGTCTTTGTGATTCAGACATGTCTATGTGTTATGTGTTTTGGACTGCGGTCCGATGTCGGGCAAGCCCGATATAGTATATGTGTTATGTTATATGTTATGTTCAGTTATTCCGGACTTCAGTCTGATGCAGTGGGCAAGGCCCTAGTTACTCCGAACTTCAGTCCGATACAGTCGGCAAGGCCCTAGTTAGTCCGGACCTCGGTCCGATGCAGAGGGCAAGGCCTTAGTTAGTCCGGACCTCGGTTCAATGCAGAGGGCAAAGCTCTAGTTAGTCCGGAACTCGGTCCGATACAGAGGGCAAGGCTCTAGTTAGTCTGAACTTCGGTCTGATGCAGTGGGCAAGGCCCATTATTTGCTTTATATGTCATTGTATGGTATGTGGTAGTTTGTGGGAGCTCACTAAGCTTCGTGCTTACAGTTTCTGTTTTGGTTTCAGGTACCTCCACTAGCGAAGGGAAGGGCTCGACTTGATGGCATGACACCCACCATAGATTTTCCACCTGGGATTTATTGACTCTGATATTTTTATTATTATTCAGTCTTTGAGAAAGTGTTTGATATGATATTTTGAGACACATGACACTTGTTTTTATTTATACTATGGATGGTTATGTCTTAGTAATGTTTTCAAGCAAAATTTTTATGTTGTATTTTTGGACTGTTACAGTTTTGTAATATCATTGTCCAAGTCTCTATGACTTTGGTGCCTTGACATTACAAAAGGTTCATTGCACATAAGTTTAGACTCTAATGGATTCTAGAAGTGGCAAGAATTTCGTCTTCTTACACTTGTGATAAGGATAAGAGAATTGTGAAATGAGCATCATTTGAAATGTGTTTAATTGATCTATTTCACAAAGGAAAGACCATAGATAAGCATAGTGTGCATGCTTGGAGCAAGGGATGACTATTGTTTTAATTTAAGTATTAAGTTGATTAATCAAAACAATACACAATGAATAATGTGTACTCAATATGGTGATTAAATAATAATTGTTTTATTTATACTTACAGGTTTGAGACCATATAGGATTGGATTATTCTTGTGTTTCCCTTTGCATGTTTTGATTTCCTGAATAATAAGATTATTCAAACATCCACAGTCAATTGTACTTTGGAAGTAAGTAATGAGGTAAGACTGTCATGAATTCGACTGTAGATTGTCTAAGTGTTTAGACATAGCAAAAGTTTGCTGCAGTGTTCATGAGTACTCCTGTAATAAGATTTGAGTATTGGATTAAACCCATGCTCATATGAACCACTTCATGTATTTTATCACGAGTGATTATAAGACGATAATATCTTATATTCTTGGAATGGAGACATTTGAGTTGTAGTTTACAAGTCGGTTGGACATTGATGATATGTAAATGCACCAGTAACTTGGTGTTATAAAATATATTGTTGTGTGTGATTTGATGAGTGAATTGAGCAAGCATATGAGTCAAAGTTGATCTTGTACTCTTACCCTAAGAGGGATAAAAGAAATATCTATGGGCCCCTAGATGATTTGGTGATGACACCTAAGTGATTGGCCAAGCCTGGACTAAGTTGATGTGTTCAATTGTAGTTTGTTGTCAGTTATCATAAATCGGAAATCAGGAAATAGCACATAGACAGAGAGAATGATTATAATACATGTCTCATTACCATAAGATATCTTGTAGAATGGAGGAATATATGATCCCTTATCTAAAGGACGCATTAATGATAAGATCAGAGTTCAAAAACGGCTTTTGAGAGCTACAATTGCTAACCATATTCTGAAGTCGTACTTGCAATAATAGTTATTAGACTTATCCAAGTGGGAGAGTG
Source organism: Lactuca serriola (assembly GCF_051521515.1). Taxonomy (NCBI): domain Eukaryota; kingdom Viridiplantae; phylum Streptophyta; class Magnoliopsida; order Asterales; family Asteraceae; genus Lactuca; species Lactuca serriola. The sequence continues at coordinate 122,233,216 of NC_136410.1, read as the reverse complement.
TTGGATTAGGTGTCTAAGCCCATAACTATAATTGGTATCTACTTGACCCGATAGTAGCATGGTCCATTTGGGTTGCATTCACCAGAGCAATTTGATAGGATGGATATTTAAGAAAGAGGTTATTTGTGATTTATTAATATATTATAAGAATAATATATTAATTGAGAAATCATATTATTTAATTGGTATTGATCAAGAATTAATTTAGAATTAATTTAATGATCGAAAGAGACTGATTAAATTAACAGGGGCTGATTATGAAAATCAGTAATACATATAGTTTTGGCAAATGATCCATGATTAATTAGTGACGTGCTAAGTTTATGTGAGAGTCCATGAAGTGTTAGTCCAAAAGGCTATCAAAGAGTTATTTGATCAAAATCCTAAGAGAATGAATGAGGGTTTACAAGTTACCCTTGGAATTCTACACTATAAATGTAACCCTAAGCTCATAAAATCGGTACAAGAAAGCCCTAGGAGTTCCAAGAAGAACCCCAACCGTTTTTGGTGACTCCTAGCGTCACTCTCATTGTCCTCCAATTGTTAGTGGTGTTTTGTGACACATTTAAGGTATCACACTTGAGGTACTAAGCTCTTGAAAGGCCAAACTCTACAAGCTTTGGATACTTTTATTGCATGTATAACTTGAGAAAACTTAGATCCAAAGCATTAGGGTTGTGCGTGCATCATAGGGATGTTATAGTGCTCAAAACCCATCAGTTACCAATCAAGAGAAATACCAAGCTGAGTAAGACACCGAGTCCGAGTACCGATACCGAGATAACGGAAATAAGTCGAGTAACATATGCTTCCGCCGTTGGCTCGATGATGTACGCTATGACATGTACGCGCCCTGATGTGGCTTTTTCCTTGAGCATGGTAAGTTGATATAACATGAACACGGGTAAAGCTCATTGGATAGAAGTTAAGAACATTCTTAAGTATCTACGAAGGAATAAGGACTGGGTCCTTGTACTTGGTGGAAGTGAAGACTTGAGAGTGAAAGGATACAATGATGCCAGTTTTCAGACTGAACGAGACAGCTTTTGTTCTCAGTCAGGACGGGTGTTTACCTTTAATGGAGAAGCAGTAACATGGAAAAGTTCCAAGAAGGAGATTATGGCTGATTCAACGTGCGAGTCAGAGTACATAACCGTGAGCGAAGCATCAAAGGAGGCTATATGGTTGAAGAACTTCGTTGGAGACCTAGGAGTTGTACTAGCCATAAAGGAGCCTATGGAGATTTTATGTGATAACTAAGGAGCAGTTGCCTTAACCAAGGAACCAAGGGATCATGGCAGATCCACACATATTGACAGAAAATATCATTTCATCAGCCATCGTGTAGAAGAAGGACTCCTCATCGTCAAGAGGGTATCATCAGAGGTGAATATTGTAGATCCCCTCACAAAGGGTCTAAGTAGGATTAAGCACATTCAACATGCTAGGAGCATTGGACTGAAGGACTATATTAGTTTTAGTGATTAGATAGATAGTTAGAAAGTTGTAACAGTATAAATGTAATTAAAATTTGGTGATTAAGTAATGGAAGATTTATTTACGAGTAAAGTTTACTATCTTTTGTCAGTTGTTTATCTTGTGTTTCACTTTTGCATGTTTTACTTCCTGAATAATTGGATTGTTCAAATTATCCGCAATCATTCATACTTTGGAAGTAAGTTATGAAGAAAGACTATCATGAATTGGCTTATAGATTGTCTAAGAGTTAGACAAAGCAAAGGTTTGCTGCAAGGTTCATGAGTACTCCTGAAATAGGATTTGAGTATTGGATTAAAGTCACGCTCATTTGAATCACTTCATGAAATTTATCACGGGTGATTGTGAGACGATAATATCGTATAATCTTTAAACCGAGTATATATAGTTGTTTACGAGTTGGTTGTGCATTGATAATGCGTAAACGCATCAGTAACTTGGTGTTATAAAACAAATTGTTGTGTATGATTTGATGAGTAAATAGTACAAGCATCTAAGTCAACGATTATCTGTTCCTTTTATCCCTAGGGGTAAAAGCGATATCTTGGGCCCTTCGATGATTTTGTGTTGACTTATATGTTGGGCCCGGTCAGGACTGAGTTGATGTATTCAATTAAGTTCTAGGTCAGACAAATCAGAAATCGCGCAACAAACTGTTGGACATTGAAAATGATTCTGTTCCATGTCTTTGTCCACATGATATCTTGAAGAACACAGGATTAGACGATCCCTTATCTGAAAGACGCGTCAATTGACTAGCTCAGAGTTCAACAATGACTTTTTAAAGTTACGATTGTTGATCAGGTTCTGAAGTCATACTTGCAATTATAGTTATTAGACTTATCCAAGTGGGATACTGTTGGATTAGGTGTCTAAACCCATAACTATATTCGGTATGTACTTGATTTGAGTTTCCTTCACCATAGCAACTTGACAGGAAGAGTTTTGGAGAAAGAGGTTAATTAATGGTTTATTAATATATTATAAGAATAATATATTAATTAGTAATCATATTATTTAATTAGTATTTAATCAAAAATTAATTAAGAATTATTTTGGGATTAAAGGAACTGATTAAAAGAGTGGGGGCTGGTATTGCAAATCATACATAGTTGCAAAGTTGGGCTTATGGACTCCATTAGAAGGAGTGGACGAAATCTATAGAAGGCCCTATAGAGATTTCGTCCAAGGCCTTCTAGAAAGCAGTACATGGACTGCTTAAGGCCTAAGCAAGGATAATTAGGGTTTCCACTTGAAAACCCTAGGATCCTCAACTATATAGAGACCCCTCTACATGTTGAAATCGTCCCAATGCTTCTAAGAGAGACCATAGACGATTTCTGGTGCTTTACCTACTCCTTGTCGTTCATCCTTTGCTAGTGGTGTTTGTAACTCCATTAGAGGTGCAACACTTGGGGCACTAGGCTTTCAAACGTCAATATCAAGATAGGACTACTTGTTATTACTAGATAACAAGAAAGGTAATTCTTAAACCCTAGTTATTATATGAATATCAATTTTTGTATGCAGGTATTAAGGTTGTTGATTTGGAAATCTTGTTTGCATGTATAACTAGATAAAAACTTAGATCCAAAGCAATTAGGGTTGCATGATCACAGAGGAATGAAGATATGCTCAAAACCCATCACATGGAACATCATGTTGTGCCATGCAGAAAGAAGCTGCACCATCCTTAGGGATTTTTTGCCAAATGATAGCATGATGCACCATCATGTCTAAAGTTGCGCCAAGATGATGTTGCTCCATTAAGAAGGGAAGTTAAGCCATGGATTAGATGTTCCACTATCATGGACCATCTCCATACATTATACTGTTGGATTAATGTCTAAGTCCATAACTATATTTGGTATGTACTTGACCCGACCCTGCATGGTCCATTTGGGTTGCACTTCACCGACACAATTTATATGGATAATCTTTTGAGAATAGTATGTTTATGATTAATATTAATATATTATAAGTTCTAATATATTAATATGGAATCATATTATTTAATTAGTATTGATCAAGAATTAATTTATAATTAATTAAGTGATCAAAAGGAACTAATTAAATATGGACTGTTATATATATGGAATGGGCCAAGTTCATTTAGGTTGGGCTAAGCTTTCATGGATAGTCCATGGAGTGTTTAACCCATGGATCATATGAAATGAAAGGTCATGGGTTTAACCCTAGTCTCCATACTATATAAAGATGTCCTTGGTTGGTGAAATGGGCACTAGTGTGGTACACTAAGAAGGGCTAGCCAATTTCACTAGAGAGAACCAAGTATCCATATTCTCTAAAGTCTTCCAAGGTGTCTTGGTGATTTGTGATTCCATTTGAGGCTTCCACACTATTGGGGCTAAGCACTTAAAGCTTGAAGACATCAAGCTACATCAAAAGGTATGTCATCTAACTAGTACTTTGTAGATTAAGAACATCATAATATGCTAGTTAGGATTAAAGCCTTGGAAAGTTCTTATTTGCATGTATAATAGAGAAAACATAGATCCAAGGTTTATAGGGTTGCATGTACACCATAGGAGTGTTAGAATGCTCAAAACCCAACAGTGGTATCAGAGCCAGGCTTGTTTTCAATTATACTTGATGCAAATTGCTGAAAAACTCGATTTTCTGGCTTTCTGGGCACTGGACTCGCCGAGTCCACTGATGAACTCGCCGAGTCCATGAGTAAAATCATCCTACTCGCTGAGTAGGTTCATGCACTCGACGAGTAGGAGCCCGAGACAGCATATATTCGACTTTTTTTGGCTGGAATTGGACTAGGAACATTACCCAAAGATGTCTTGGACTTATAAACTTGTTTTTGATGTGGTAATGTTCATGCTAATCCAATTTTAAAGATAATTGTCAATAGATTCATGTTTTGTATTAGTTTAAAGTGTTACTCTAATTACATGGAAAAGTTTGATTTGAATTATCTTGTTTATATGAGTTGCTTAGATTAATAGAAGTTATGTGAAATTGTTGTTTTCAATCCAAATTAATCTAAGAGTTGATTCTAAAATGTGTTTTTGTAACTTGTCCTCAAGTTATATGAAAAGTCACATTTAAGTTTCATAAAACTCATAAAAGTTGTCAATGGTTACAAAAGATGAAGAGTCTTGTCCTTAAGTTATGGAGGTTCAAGAGTCACTTCATTAATAAATAAATAAATAAAGTGTAACCTTAATTAATTTCATAAGTTATAAAATAAAGAAAAGTTAATTCTTTTATTAGTTTAAAGTCTTCCATAACTTGTCCTCAAGTTATGGAACTTGAAGAGTTTTTGGATTAAAACTACTTTAAACACATAAGTTATGGAATTAATTAGTTTTGAATAGTTTCAAAACTTGCCCTCAAGTTTTGGAATTTGAAAAGTTTTCACTTATGAATACTTTAATTCCAAGTTAGCCCTTAGAATTTTAAAGAGTTAAAATTCAACCCTTATACTTTATAATATTATAAGTTAATAATATATATATATATATATATATATATATATATATATATATGTATGTATAAGAGTAAAGTCAGTCTTACCGCTAGTACGCCTCATTCACAAAGCCGGTCTATAAGGTGGGTATAAGGTTGTTGCCTGTAAAATGGCAACTTAATGGGTGTCCACTCTCACCCACCGCTTGCTTGACTGGTGGAGGGTCGTTAGCCGAACGGGTTTGACAGGACTATAATTCTCCCTTCATTAAAAGTATTAATGATAAATACTAAGTAACTAAAGTCTTAATAATACCCAATCTTAGTTACATAGGAAAATGTGAATAAGGTGCTAATCCATGAAATTACACTTTACACTCTGTCTAAGTCGTTAGTGGAGCGTGTGTGGTTAACCGGCACACTAAGCTGGACTTAACAAGGTAGGTAAAGGGTGGCTTAATATTTATCATAGTATCAATGGAGCGTGTGTGGTTTACCGGCACATCGATTGAGGGGTAAACACTTAAGGGTACCAAGTAATTTGCATTGTTACTTCACACCTTGTTTTGTGATCCTCGGCATGCCAGTCACAAAACCTGAAGGGCACACTCGAGATTGAAACATGCCTTTGAACAGTTCAATGAATCTCAAAGATCTAGGAGTTTCAAAACCAATTAAAACCTAATAATACATTTCATTTATCTTGGTGGAAATTGGTGAATCGTCATTCACCTACCTTCAAATATTTTATAGCTTGGATTACGGCATACCTTTTCTAAGTTATAAAATAGTTTGTTGGGTCCTAGCCTTAATGTTTCATATTGGGTGTCATATTAAGGACTTAAGATCAACTATCTTGAATGTCTCCCAAAAGATGTCTGGTTTAGACATTTATGATCTTCCCAAATCTCTTGAAACAAGCTTTCCTAAATGAAGATGATGTCCCTAGGAAATCATACTTCTTTCACCTCCTCCAATTATTCTCCCTAACCCATAAGTTCTTGGAAAAGTTTAAGGTCACTCAGGCCCTATTGGCAAGGCAAGGTCTAGGTGTGTTCACATCTTGGAGATGTAGTCACATATTGACAAGCCGGGAGAGTTTGGTGTCAAAGTCTTGAGAAAGTTGGTGGTTCAATCACTTTCTAAGTCACATAGTGAGTTCCTTTGGAACACCTATGAAATAGGCTATGACAAGACCCTTAATGATCTTATCTATTTGTTAAGATCAACTTCCTTAAAACTTGATAGACATTGACAATAGTGACAAAGGAAATCCCGGAAAGCATTCTCTTCCCAATGGAAAGGGATCGGCCATAGTCAACTCGGTTGACCAAATGGTAAAGAGAAAAGCTAAGTCTGTGATAGTCCCGTGTACCATTATCAAAGGGTCCATATGTTTATATTGCCAAAGGAAGGGGCATTGGTTGCGGAGCTGCCAAATTTACCTAAGGAAGTTAAAGTCAATAAGTTTGACTCTACTTCAGGTAAAGTCCACTATCTAACTCTGCTAAGTTTCGATTATGAGATTCCTGATACATGATGTGACTGGGTCACATGGTGATGTTTTAAGAATCAAAGAAAAGTGAAGAAACTTAAAGAAAGAATATGTTGAATCTGATAGCGTAGATGGATTTCTATCGCATAGTCTGAAGATCGGATTCTTGAGATATTTATTAGGAATAGATAACTACAAGTTTTCATATGGATTGTAAGGATAAGTTTTTCCGCAAAGTTTTCAAATAAAAGAAAAATTTTGATTTTATTTATTTTAAAATATCCTTACAATGGCATTTGAGGCAAAATTGTTGCTTATATGATTCCATTAATAGCAAGAGCGGAAATATGAAATTGATTCTTTCATTTGTGGTAATGTCTAAATTTACCAAATAAGGAAAGATTCTCATCACCCAAGTCTCAATTGGACTGGAACTTGGAATCATGCAAGCTGTATAGCATGATGAATGAGAACTTTCAAGTTTTGGAAAATTAAGACTAATTACTTGTTCACATGGATGTGTGAGTCAAGTAAAGGACTAAGGGATCGAGTACACATTCTTGTGCACTGATTAAGTCCACTACAAAAGTTTGATAAGACTATTCGTCATAGTTTACTAAAGCTCGGTAAATATGATTATACTTACAAGCTTAAGTGTAACTCTGAGACATTGGAAAAAGGTTCCAATGTAAGGCAGAGCGAATAAAGAAGAATCAAATTAGGCAGAAGGATAAAAGTTTCTCAAATCTGAAAAGATGGGAGGGTACTTTAGTATCAGTTTTTGTGATCATCTTAATGATTAAGAAACCATAGCACAATTAGTTCTCTAAGGAAATCTTAGTGCATTCTCATGACTAAGAAAAGGAACTTGAATTGTTGAAATGGTTAAATCATGAAGATGAGTCATACTTCATTCCAAAAACAATTTTGAGAGTCATACTCCAAGATTGTAACTTGAGTGACATATCTTAAAGAAGGTTTAAAACACTTGTCAAATGTAAGAGTAAAAGTTTTCTACTCTTGTACATTTGAAATTGGTAAGTTGTGATGTTTTGGATAAAACAAAGACCAACTAAGGCCAATTATGTGAAGTGTTTGTCTTGATTAAAATCCTCACTATCTCTTGAACATCTGACAAGAAAGTCTTATAGGTCAAGAGGACAGTGGGAGTCTTAAAGGTCTTGAAAGTCTTAAGAACTAATCAAGAATAAAACTTTAAGTTCTTCACTAGCACACGACTTGAGGTTTATAACCTATCGTGTTGACATATTTTGTGCCCATTCCAGTTAAAGTTGGCTTTGCATATGAGTTCTTAGAGTTCTCAATTTGTTGCACAACAACTTGGAAGCAATGGCAGGCTCTTGAGCTGCCAGGTGGCAAGAAATTAAGATTGAGTTCAATCCATATGAGTTTGGATTTGTCATTATCCTGTCTTGTGATTATGGTTTTGACAAATTCATATGGGTAGGAACTCATACACCATTAAATCTAAGTGTCATAAGGTTTCTCTCCGATTCATGAAAATGATGGTGAGGAAACACTTTCACTAAGTAGATTTTAGCTAGATAGCAATTGTGATATTTGCATTCTCAAAGTCGTTAGTGGAGCGTGTGTGGTTTACCGGCACACTAACCTGGACTTGTGAGAAGTGGCAAAAAGGTCTAACCATTATGATTACGGCATCCCTCTTCATAATTGTTTAGACACACAAGTGTGCTATCTAAGGGAAGGTGTATGATTTTGATAAAGTTTTATCAAAACAATCTAGTATCAGAAATCTGAACTTTGGTAAGAAAGTCAGCTGATTTCTGAGTACATGTCAAAGCTAGTGGGAGCATAAGTGTTATGCGAGTAATCATCATGTTAGTGGGAGCATGATAATTATGATAAAGGTTGCAAGCTAGAAATGTTAATTATAGAAAACAAAAAGCTTCAACTGGGAAATAGTTGTTTTGCTATAATTAAGGGAGAGGAAATTATACTTCATCTCAAATCTATACTTCATCTCAAATCTATACTTCATCTCAAATCTATAAGCTTAGATCATGAGTTTTTAATCATTTAGTCAAGCATATATATGAATTTCATGTTGGAATGGCTCAACATAAGGAAATTCTGTATATGAGTCCATTATTTGCGTTCTAAAATTCAATTATGATTACGGCATCCCTTTTCATAATCTGAATTATGAGAACTTGGCAAATTGAAATGGAAATGTTATAGCAAAAGACTAGTTTAGTCTTTATGTGAGACATCATGAATCGATTCCCATATGCTTCGGATATAGGATCGATTACATGTGCTATATTCATCCTTTCTAAAATTTTCCAAATGCCTAGGGCATTAAGAAGGGAAAAGGTTTAGAACTGGATATGACTAAAAGGATTAACCCATTGTCGAGGAAAATCTAAGGTCTACCAAAGATTGGTTGCTCAAGGACAGTTGGAAGTATAGTGATAATTCTGGAAGGACCATATTGACATAATTTGTAAGGAGGCAACTCTCGGTCAGAAGTGATAGTCAAAATGGAATCTGGAAATGTTTCAAAGTTAGAATTTTCAATCTGTGTAAGATTAAGGAAACTTAATGCAACAAGGATGTTTCCAAGGAGCTGATCTCCTTTGGAATACTCTGTAATGATTGTTGTCAAGTCTTTCTGACTTTGTGCATAATCATTACAAGGGGATCAACACATATAAGTTTAGAATCTAACAGATTTTAGTAAATGGCATGAATTTGGAATTCTTGTATTTGCAGTAAGGATTTGGGAGCGTGAAAAGAGAATCATTGAAGTTATGTTCAATGGATCTAGTTCACAAAGTAAAGATCATAGACAAACATAGTATGCATACTTGGTGTATGGCATGACTAGTGTTTAGAAGAAACATAGTGTACATACTTGGAGCATGGGACAACTATTGTTTTAAATTCAAGAATAAAGTTGATAGCTGAAACAGTATACAATGAATAATGTGTAATCATATGGTGATAAATAAAAGGTGTTTTATTTATGTTCATAGGGTTTGATACCATATTGGATTCAATTATTATTGTGTTTCACTTTGCATGTTTTGACTTCCTGAATAAACTCGGTTATTCTTCCGGAATGACTAAGTTATTCAAACCATCCACAGTCGGTCATATGTTGGAAGTAGATATGAATTAAGACTGTCATGGGTTGGCTTGTAGAGGTCTAAGGTGTTGGACAAAGGGCTACAACACTCATGAGTGCTCATAAGTTCTGAGTATTGGATTCAACCCACGCTCATTGGAATCACTTCATAGATTTTATCACGAGTGATCATGAGACGATAATATCTTATATTCTTCAAACCTAGAGATATGAGTTGTTACTATGAGTTGGTTGTACATTGATTGCACGAAAACGCATTGGTAACTCGGTGCTATAAAACGTGCCTTTGTGTATGATTCAACAAGTAGTAGAACAAGCCATATGAGTCGAAGTTTATCCATTCCTTTTACCTTCGGGATAAAAGCGATATTTGTGGGCCCCTCAATGATTTGATGATGACAAATGGAAATGCTCGGCCGGGCCAGGACTGATTTGATTTGTTCAATTAGTCAGTCATCATAAATCGGAAACCGGGAAACAACAATGGACAGAGAGAATGATTATAATCCATGTCTCAGTCCATATGATATCTAGAATAGAGGAATATATGATCCCTTATCTAATGGACAAGTCGTTGACAAGATCAGAGTTCGACAGCGGCTTTAAGAGCTACGATTGCCAGTTAGGTTTGAAGTCATACGCAATAATAGTTTTAGACTTATCCAAGTGGGAGACTGTTGGATTAATGTCTAAGTCCATAAATATATTTGGTATGTACTTGACCCGACCCGGCATGGTCCATTTGAGTTGCACTTCACCGACACAATTTATATGGATAATCTTTTGAGAATAGTATGTTTATGATTAATATTAATATATTATAAGTTCTAATATATTAATATGGAATCATATTATTTAATTAGTATTGATCAAGAATTAATTTATAATTAATTAAGTGATCAAAATGAACTAATTATATATGGACTCTTATATATATGGAATGGGCCAAGTTCATTTAGGTTGGGCTAAGCTTTCATGGATAGTCCATGGAGTGTTTAACCCATGGATCATATGAAATGAAAGGTCATGGGTTTAACCCTAGTCTCCATACTATATAAAGATGTCCTTGGTTGGTGAAAGGGCACTAGTGTGGTACACTAAGAAGGGCTAGCCAATTTCACTAGAGAGAACCAAGTATCCATATTCTCTAAAGTCTTCCAAGGTGTCTTGGTGATTTGTGATTCCACTTGAGGCTTCCACACTATTGGTTCTAAGCTCTTAAAGCTTGAAGACATCAAGCTACATCAAAAGGTATGTCATCTAACTAGTACTTTGTAGATTAAGAACATCATAATATGCTAGTTAGGATTAAAGCCTTGGAAAGTTCTTATTTGCATGTATAATAGAGAAAACATAGATCCAAGGTTTATAGGGTTGCATGTACACCATAGGAGTGTTAGAATGCTCAAAACCCAACATATACACCATCTCGATTCCTTTGTCGTGCCATATTGATCCACGTATGATTAGAAGATGATAATGCTCAAGAAATACACCATGTTGTGCCACCTGATGGGTTTTGAGCATTCTAACACTCTTATGGTGTACATGCAACCCTAGATGCTTTGGATCTTTGTTTTCTCTATTATACAAGCAAACTTTCAATTTTCAAAAGCATCATCCTAACTAGCATAATATGGAGTATATACACTACAAAATATAGTTAGATGAATTACCGTTGTTGTAGCTTTGAAACCTTGAGCCTTTAAGATCCTATCACCTCAAATGCTTCAAACAACACCACCAACAATTGAGGAACTTGAGAGGAGATTGTCTTGCACACACAAAATCAGCTAGCCCCCTTGTGTCTTACTTAGGTGCTGATTTTGGTAGCCATGAGGCTTCTTATATAGTGTGACACAACTAGGGTTACACCATGCAAATCCTAATGTGCATGACTTTCCACATTCGATAGGCTCCATGGGTTTTAACCTCCATCGAGTATCAATGGGTCAACACATGGGTTTAGCCCAACATAAAGAACTATGGATCATAAGCCCACTTTATAAGAATGAATGATTTACACAATCAATCCCCATATATTTAATTAGTCTCTTTTGATCACAAAATTAATTCCAAATTAATTCTTCATCAATACTAATTAAATAATATGAGTTCATATTAATTTATTAGAACTTATAATATATTAACAAATCATGAATAACCTCCTCTTAATTGTCCATCCTTTAGATTGTTTCGGTGCCATGCAACCCAAATGGACCATGATACTCTCCGGTCAAGTACATACAAAATATAGTTATGGACTTAGACACCTTATCCAACAGTATCCCACTTGGATAAGTCTAATAACTATAGTTGTAAGTATAACTTCAGGATCCGACTAGAAATCGTGGCTCTTAAATGCCTTTGTCGAACTTAGACATACCATTTTAGATAAGTGATCATAGAATCCTCTGTTCTCAAGATATCAGCCGGAAAAATACATGGAACACAATCAATCTTATTGTCCAGCAGTTGTTTCCCGATTTCCGATTTTTTTTACATAGAACATTCTCGAACACATTAATTTAGTTCTGGCCGGGCCCGACACATAAGTCAAAACAAAATCATCGAGGGGCCCAAGATATCGCTTTTAATCCTCCAAGGACTAAAAGGAACAGATAAAATTCAACTCATATGCTTGTACTGACTAGTTGTCAAATCATACATAATAGTATGTTTTATAGCATCAGGTTACTGTTGCGTTTTCGCGCTATCAATGTAAAACCAACTCATAGTCAACAACTCATATCTAGCAGTTTGAAGATTATATGATATTATCGTCTCACGATCACTTGAGATAAATTCTGTGAAGTGATACAAGTGAGCGGGGGTTGAATCCAATACTCAGACCTTATGAGCACTCATGAATGTTGTAGCAATACCTAACCATTTCTGACAATCTACAAGCCAAATTCATGACAATCTTGCTTCAATACCTACTTCCGAAGTATGATCGATTGTGGATGGTTTGAATAATCCAATTATTCTGGAAGTCAAAACATGCAGAATGAAACAATAGTAAACAATTAACATGAGACAGTACCGTACTAGTAAATAAATAGCACCTTTTATTTAAGCATCAAATGTCAATTACAGTTTATCTATTACAAGTTTCAAAATAGCTATCTAATCATTAAAAATAATATCATCCTTTAGCCCAATGAACCTCGCATGTTGTAAATGCTTAACCCTACTTAGTTCCTTCGTGAGGGGATCTGCTAGGGTCTCATCTGATGATACCCTCTTTGCCACGAAGAGTCCTTCTATTCAGTGTATTATGGAGTGATATTTTCTATCAATGTGTCTGGATCTGCCATGATCCCTTGGTTCCTTGGCTAAGGCAACCGTACTTTTGCTATCACAGAAAATCTCTATAGGATCCTTTACAACTGGTACAACTACAAGGTCTCCGATGAAGTTCTTCAGCCATATTGCCTCCTTCGCCGCCTCGCTTGCTGCTATGTACTCTGACTCGCACGTTGAATAAGCTACAATCTCCTGCTTGGAACTTTTCCCAAGTAATTGCTCCTCCATTCACGTAAATGCCCAGCCCGAATGAGAGCAGAAACTATCTTTGTCGATCTGAAAGTTGGTGTTAATATACCCTATCACTCTTAAGACATCACTCCCACCAGGGGTAAGGACCCAGTCCTTAGTCCTCCGTAGGTACTTAAGAATGTTCTTCACTGCAGTCCAGTGAGCTTTGTCAGGATTTCCTTGATATCTGTTGACCATGCTCAAAGAAAAGGCCACATCAGGGCTAGTATAAGTCATAGCATATATGATCGAGCCAATAGCGGATGCATATGGTATTCGACTCATCATAGCTATCTCAGCCTTTGTACTTGGACACTGAGCATTGCTCTGTCTGGCATTGTGCTGGATCGGTAAGTCACCTTTCTTGGAATCCTGTATGTTGAACCGTATCAACACCTTTTCCAAGTAAGTACTTTGACTAAGTCCAATTAGTCTCTTACTCCTATCTCTCAATATCCTTATTCCGAGAATATAGGCAGCTTCCCCAAGGTCCTTCATAGCGAAACGCTTCCTAAGTCAGGCCTTTACCTCCTGCAAGGTCGGGATGTCATTTCCTATGAGAAGTATGTCTTCCATATACAACACCAGAGAGCTAACTATACTCCTACTAGCCTTAACATATACACAAGACTTATCCTACTTCTCGAAAATCCAAATTCTTTGACTTTCTCATCGAAACAAAGATTCCATCCGTGAGATGCTTGTTTCAAACCATAAATGGATTTCTCAAGCTTACACACTCTCTTAGGGTATTTTAAATTGACAAAACCCTCTGGCTGATTCATGTAAAGATCCTCAGCTAACTTTCCATTAAGGAAAGCGGTTTTGACATCCATTTGACATATTTCATAATCAATGAGACGCAACTATGGCTAGCATAACCCTAATATATTTAATCTTCGCTACTTGTGAGAAGTTCTCGTTATAGTCAACTCTCGGAGTTTGAGCAAAGCCATTCGAAACCAGTCGTGCCTTATATGTGTGTACTTTCCTATCCATGTCGGTCTTCTTCTTGAAGATCCGTTTGTATCCGACTATCTTGTGACCCGGTACATTCTCAACCAGGTTCCAAACTTGATTGTCATACATGGACTGAATCTCGATGTCCATTGCCTCTTTCCACTTAGCAGACTAGGGGCCTGCCATGGCTTCCTTGTAGTTGCTAGGTTCATCCAAATTTACCAGTCTGCTATCACTGATAAATATGTCACCCTCATATGTTACATGGAAACCATCTAACACAGGTGGAACACTAACTCTATTGGAACGCCTTAGAGGTACGAACTCATCAATTGGCTCAACATGAGTTTCCTCCTCAGATTGATCGCTAGTGTTTGAGGTTCCTTCACCACTCAACTCTTGAAGTTCTTCAAGTTCGACTTGCCTCCCACTAACCCCTTAGCATATGAGCTCTCTCTCTTGAAAGACTCCTCTTCTCGTAACGAAGACAATATTGTCACTCAGTCTATAGAAGAGATATCCAAAGGACTTCTGTGGGTAGCCGATGAAAATACACCGCTCACTGCAAGGTTCAAGCTTATCATGAGTCTCACGCCTCACGAAATCCTCGCAACCCCAAACCTTGATGTGTGCTAACGAGGGAGCTTTCCATGTCCACATCTTGGGAGGTGTTTTGGCAACCTTCTTAGTTGGGACTAGATTAAGGATATGGGTGACAATCTCTAAGGCATACCCCCAGAATGAGATTGGTAACAAAGCTCGAATCACCATGGAACGAACCATATCCAGCAAGGTTCGGTTGCGCCTCTAAGCCACACCATTAAGTTGTGGTGTCCTAGTTTGCGTCAATTGTGAAATAATTCCACACTCCTTAAGATAGTCTAGGAACTCAATACTAAGATACTCACCACCTCGATCAGAACGAAGCATTTTTATCTTCCTGCCCAGTTGATTGTCCATTTCTTGCTTAAACTCTTTGAATCTTTCAAAGGTTTCTGACTTATGCTTGATTGAGTAGATATAATCATATTTGTTGTAATCATCAGTAAAAGTCACATAGAAGCGGTTAGCATCCCTTGTGGCAGTTCTGAAAGGGCCTACACATATCGGTATGTATGAGATCCAACAAACCTTCACCCCTCTCACAAGTACCAACGAAGGGTGATTTTGACATCTTTCCAAGCAAACAAGATTTGCAAGTGTCATCCGAACTTTAGTCGAATGACTCCAAGAATCCATCCTTTTGGAGTTGGCCCATGGGCTTCTTGTTAATATGTCCAAGACGACAATGCCACAAGGATGCTTTATCCAAATCAATGGACGAATCGATATGCAACACATTATTTCCTAAGTTGTCTACAACCATCACAGTTTCATATATACCATTACAAGGTAATGCTCTAAAATAAAAAACTACATTATAATAAGAATTTTTTGCACCAATTTCATTATCAAATGAAAAAGTTAAACCTTGCTTGTACAAACCATGAAAGGAAATAATATTTCTCACCATATCAGACGAGTAGCAACAATTATGTAAATCTATTTCTAACCCACTACCAAGAAATAAAGAGTAAACTCCAATCTTGGTGATAGGTGATACTTTCCTATTCCCCTTGATCAAGTTTATCTTCCATGCTCCACATCCTTACTTCTTTTTAGGACCTGCACATTAGAACAAATATGAAATCCACAACCTGTGTCAAGCACCCAAGAGTTAGTGTGTGATGAGTTTTTAGATAGAATAGTATAAATACCTGCATGGGTGGGTTTAACCTTCCCATCCTTGACATCCTACAAGTATTTGGGGAAGCTTTGCTTCCGGTGCCCTTTTTCATGACAATAGGAATGGTCGAGGGAGTAGCAGAACCTCCTTTGGTTCCACTTGAAGAGGAACCATCAAGAGACTTTCCCTTGCGGATCTTGGAAGGAGCCTTCCTCTTATTTTCCTTGCCTTGTCCAATTACCAGAATAGGGGCAGTAGCAGTAGGAGTAGATACAACATTTTTACCTTTGAGACCACTTTTAGCAGTCCTCAAAAGGCCCTGAAGCTTGCTCAGAGTGACCTCCTCCTTGTTCATATGATAAGTCATGCGGAACTGATCATAACATGGAGGTAAGGAGTGTAGAATGATATATGTAGCCAGCTCCTCATCAAAGTTCACATTCAACTTGAGCAGACGATCCATAAACCTTTTCATTTTCTGCAAGCAGGCCATGATGTGTTCACCGTCCTTCATTTTTGTTGTAATCATGGAGCAGATGATTTCATACCTCTCTTGAAGAGCACTTTGATGGTATCTTTCCATCAGGTCCTAGTGCATCTCAAAAGGGTAGAAGTTCTCATAGGACTTTTGGAGCTCAGATGACATAGTGACATGCATGATACAAGCTACCTTGGTGGCATCCTTCTCCTGTACCCTAAACTCAGCAATCTCCTAACGAGTAGCAGAAGACTCATCAATTTTCTTTAGCTCCTTGGCGAGGATATATTCCTTGTCCTCATAGCAAGTGACCATCCTGATGCTCCTAATCCAATCATTGAAATTAGTCCCATCAAATATGACTCTCCCACAAAGGTTCATGAGAGAGAAGGAGCCAGTAAGGTTTGAGCCAGAAGCGGTGTTGGAAGACATCTAAAAAAGAAGAGAACAAAGTTTAGAATAGATAAGAGTCCTTAATATAACACCCAAATGAAATATTAAGGCTATGACCCAACATAATATTTTACAATTTGGAAGAGGGATGTCGTAATCCAACTTGCAAAATATTTGAAGGTAGGTAAATGAAGATTTACCAATTTCCACCATGAAAAACGAAATTGATTATTAAGTTTTAATTGGATTTGAAATTCCTAGATCCTTTG
The DNA here is from genome assembly GCF_051521515.1 of Lactuca serriola. Taxonomy (NCBI): domain Eukaryota; kingdom Viridiplantae; phylum Streptophyta; class Magnoliopsida; order Asterales; family Asteraceae; genus Lactuca; species Lactuca serriola. The sequence continues at coordinate 122,216,284 of NC_136410.1, read as the reverse complement.
AGATTCATTGAACGATTCAATGGCATGTTTAAATCTCGATTATGCTCTTCTAGTTTGTGACTGGGATACCGAGGATCAAAAACAAGGTGTGAATAACCATGAAAATTTGCTTAGTACTCTTGATGTCATATATCACCTAATCTATGTCCCGGTTAACCACACACGCTCCATCGATCTATGATAAACATCAAGCCACCCTTTGCCACCCTTACTAGTCCATGTTAGTGTGTCGGTTAACCATACACACTCCACTAACGACTTGGGAAGGTGCAAAGTGAAATTTCATGGATTAGCATCAATTTCAGATTTTCCTAAAGTAACTAATATTGGGAATTTATAAAAAGGTTTAGTTACTTTATAATTATCATTATACTTATAATGAAAATTAATGTTTTATCCTACACATTCGGCTAACGACCCTCCACCAGTCAAGGATGTGGTGGGTGAGAGTGAACACCCATTAAACTGCCATTTTATAGGCAATAACCTTATACCCCCTTATACACCGACTTCGTGAATGAGGCCTACTAACGGTAAGAATGAATTGTATTATATATATATATATATATATATATATATATATATATATATATATAATATTAAGCCTACAATATTATTATAGTATAAGGGTTAAATTTTAATTCTTTAAAATTCTAAGGTTTGGAATTAAAGTATGCAAAAGTGTAACGTTACAAATTCCAAAACTTGAAGGAATGTTTTGAAACTTGTCAAAACTTTTCAAGTCCATAAATTATGAGTTTTAATTTCTTTTAAAGAAGTGGCTTTTCATTTTCCATAACTTGAGTACAAGTTATGGAGCACATCAATGGCCATTAAGATCATCAATTAAACGAACAAGCATGTCAAGTAATGTCCATGATCTAGATTAAACTCATATTAACAAGACAATTCATATAAAAAAATTCATGTAATTAGTCTAATCATGTAAACTACTACAAAACATGAAACTTTGACAATTATCTTTGAAATTGGATAAGCATAATCATCACCACATCAAAAACAGGTTTATAAGTTCAAAAACAATTTAAAGTAATGATCCTAGTCCAATTCCAACCTTAAAACTCGAAAATCTGCATTCTTGAGCACTAACTCGTCGAGTGCATGACTGGCTCGGCAAGTTGGTCAGTTTATAGGGTGCACTTGTCGAGTTCCCCAGTGGACTCGGCGAGTTCATTGTCCAGAAAGCAGAAAATCGATTTTTTCAATCTTTGAAAGCAAGTAGCATCAAGTATAATGGAAAAAACTCCTAGGCTCTGATATTACTGATGGGTTTTGAGCATTCTAACACTCCTATGGTGTACATGTAACCCTAGATGCTTTGGATTTATGTTTTCTCTATTATACATGCAAACTTTCAATCTTCCAAAGCATCATCCTAACTAGCATACTATGAAGTATATAGACTACAAAATCTAGTTAGATCACTTACCTTTGTTGTAGCTTTGAAACCTTGAGCCTTTAAGAGCCTAGCACCCCAAATGTGATGCCTCAAATGCTTTACATAACACCACCAACAATGGAGGAAGTTGAGAGGAGATTGTCTTGCACACATAAAATCGGCTAGCCCTCTTGTGTCTTACTTAGGTGCCGATTTTGGTAGCCATGAGGCTTCTTATATAGTCCAACATAAAGAACTATGGATCATAAGCTCACTTTATAAGAATGAATGATTTACAAAATCAATCCCTATATATTTAATTAGTCTCTTTTGATCACAAAATTAATTCTTGATCAATACTAATTAAATAATATGATTTCATATTAATATATTAGAACTTATAATATATTAACAAATCATGAATAACCTCTTCTTAATTGTCCATCCTTCAGATTGTTCCGGTGCCAGTGCCATGCAGCCCAAATGGACCATGATACTCTCGGGTCAAGTACATACCAAATATAGTTATGGACTTAGACACCTTATCCAACACCACCATGATGGATGTTGCGCCAATAGTGATCATCATGCTCCATCTATGCATCATGTTGCTCCACTAGGGTCAAGGTGGTATATCATGTGTGTTGTATGACATGGAAGAATGTTCCAGAAGATGTTGCATGGCAGATTATGATTGGTTGACACCATTCATGGGCCTAAGGGTTTTAGGTATGATCCCTCAACTATAAATTGGGATGCTTGCTTGGTCATTTTGTGTCTTGTATCTTGTATCCTCAGTGAGTTGGATGCATCCCTGGTTAATTGTACTTGAAACCTCTGTTTGAGAACTCTGAAATAAAGAATACTCCCCTCCTACCCATGGACGTAGGTCGCCTTGACCGAAACATGTAAATACTGTGTCTTGTGTGCTTTTGGTATTTTCCTATTATCCGTTTTACTTCCTAAGAAGTGGTATGCAAGTTGTGATTGGTGTTTTGTTGATTGAAGATGGCATCTCACAAGTTCGCTTTGAAGTAGTTCAATGGTTCAAATGATTTTACTTTGTGGAAGGTGATGATAAAGGCTCTTCTGGTTCAATAAGGATGTGCAGCAGCATTAGAAGGAGAAGCAAAACTGCCAAATGACATGGCGACTGAAAGGAAGGTGGATATTCTTGAAAGAGTGCATAACGCTATTTTGTTGAGTTTGAAAGACGACGTACTGAGGAAGGTCGTGGATCAAACGAGTGCTGATGGGGTTTAGGAGAAATTGTGTGACAAGTATCATAATAATTATCTGACGAAAAGGCTATACCATAAGCAACATTTGTATACTCTTAGGATGTCGGAAAGCACCCAAGTGAAGGATCATCTGGACAACATCAATAGGATCATCTTGGACTTACAAGGTGTAAATGTAAAGATTGAAGATGAAGATCAAGCACTTATCCTCTTATGTTCACTGCCGAATTCTTCTGAAAATTTCGTTAATACCATGTTGTATGGTAGGACAACGATCACTATGAAAGATGTGAAGGATTCTTTAATGTCCAAGGAACTGAAAGAAAAAGTTTCAGTTGGAGAAGAAGTTTCCAATTCTAGTTTGTTTGCAGGAAGAGGAAGAACATCAGATTGAGGTGGAGGTAACAAAGGGAAGTCAACTTCTAAATCTAAAGCCAACATCAAATGTTATAACTGCAAGGAAAAGGAGAACTTTAGAAGAGATTGTCTATTGCTAAAGAAAGGGAATAATGGTGATGGACTAAGCAACAACAGTGTTGTTATGGTTCAAGGCAATTCAAATGAAGAGGACGATGGTGAAGTATTGATAGTATGTACATCTAGTTCTGCTGATGCTTGGGTCTTGGACTCTGGAGCATCCTATCATATGACATGCAATCGTGACTAGTTCGACTTCTTTAAAGACTGGAATGACATAATCAAGATAGGTAATGATTGGGTGAGTAGTATCGAGGGCAATGACACAGTGCAGATCAAGATGCACGATGGTATAGTCAGGAAACTACATTGCTGGTTCGTCCCAGAGCTTCGAAAGAATTTGATTTCTCTTGGCACTTTAGCTAAGGGTGGATTGAAGTATTTTGGAGAGGGTGACTGGTTTAGAATCTCCAAGGGTGCTCTTGTGGTTATAAAGAGAAGGATGATCCTCATGGGATTTATATTCTGGATAGTTGTATGGTTGGGGGAACGGTGACTGTATCCCAATCCTTGGATTAGTATGATGATGAAAGGAAATTGTGGCATAATAAGTTGGGTCATGTGAACGAGAAGGGGTTGTTTGGTGGATATGTAACCGGAAATGCTAAACCTGGTGAAGCATGTGTTTAAGAGATACAACACAGGGTGAAGTTCAGTTCGGTTCAACACTCAACCAAGGAGATCCTAGAGTGTGTTCACTCAGGTTTATGGGGTCCCTCTCCTATGAAGTCTCATGATGGATGTTAATTCTTTGTGACTTTTATCGATGTAAGAAAGATCTGGGTGTACTTTCTGAAGACAAAGGACAAAATGAAGCATTTGGGCAGTTCAAGGAGTAGAAGACGATGGTTGAGAAACAGACTAGGAACCATGTTGAGCCAAGAATATGATGTTGCTCCATCAATAAGGGAAGTTGCACCATGTAGGAGATGTTGAGCCATCATGGACCATCTTGGTACATGATGCACCATCTTGATTCCTTTGTTGTATCATATTGATCGGCGTATGCTTAGAAGATGATGATGCTCGTAAAATACACCATGTTGTGCCACCATGATAAATGTTGGGCCATTAGTGATCATGATGCTCCACATGTGCATCATGTTATTCCACTATAAGCAAGGTGGTCCATCATGTGCTTTGCTGATACACATGTGTTGTATGACATGGAAGAATGTTCCATAAGATGATGTGTGGCAGATTATGATTGGTTGACACCAGTCATGGGCCTATGGGCCAATAGGCTTGGCCTATTAGGGTTTTAAGTTTGATCCCTCAACTATAAATATGGATGCTTGCTTGGTCATTTTGTGTCGTGTGTCTTGCATCCTTAGTGAGTAGGACGAATCTATGGTGAATTGTATTTGTAACCTCTGTTTGAGAACTCTGAAATAAAGAATACTCTCTCATGCCGTGGACGTAGGTCACCTTGACCGAACCACGTAAATACCATGTCTTGTGTGCTTTTGGTTTTGCCAGTTATCCGTTTTACTTCCTAACAGCGAGGTATGACGTTTTAGCTGTAGTTCAATTCGGTTTATAAGCTGCAATAACTATTATGAGCTTTTTCATTAGAGTAGTTTTAAAAACGCAAAGTCGATGGATTATATTCATATTTCTTTGAGCGTATAATAAATCAAACTTAAATATAAAACGCATTTGCAATGAGTTAGTGACTAAAAAGCTAGTAAATATCAAAACTGTAGCTAAAACATATATTAGAAAATACTTAAAATCATATTTCCATGGTAAAATATAAGTATCATAAGTCTTGAAACTAAATCTTCGTATATGTTAGGGACTTAAGTTGAAAAATGAAATTCTTCTTGGCTTCTTTTTAATTAATTGTATTTCAACAAAGACATAAAAAAAAATAGTATATTCTCTAGATATTAAATAGGTAATAAAAGATTTTCAAATATTTAAGAGATCATAGGGTGCACATTTTGATATATAATTTTTTGTTAATGGTTTTGGTGTGGTATATAACACAAAATCTCACCACACTACAAATAATTAGTTTTTATAAAATAAAACAATATCATTGATTATTTGTTTGGTTTCGGTGTAGGTTTTTCAGTTTTTTCGATTTGTTAGTTTGGTTTTTGCTAATCCGATCTTATCAAAATTATAAGGATGTCATGATTTCAAAAAGTAGGCCACCAACATGATCTCGAGCAATCAAAAATCTCCTAATATGCATAAACGTGTTTGCTATGATAATATTTTCTCGAAGTTTACTTTATATTGAAAAAGCACGTAAACCTTCTTTTTGACAAGAAGAAAGGTCTCATCGTTTGATTGATAAACATTTTTTTTTATCTCAATTACAACTACAATATTTCTAATATACGACTTTTTCTACATAGACTAAGTGATGGTTTCGGTTCACACCGCAAGACATGCACGAAGCATATCAATCTTTTTTTTGTTGTTTTTTTTAACAGCAAAACTTATATAAAAGAAAAACTAGCAAAAAAGCTAGAAAAAAAAATACACAATGCTAGAGCCAAGATTCCTAGCTTAAGGTTCGCAGACCTTTACCTCTACAACTACAACTACAACTAACCCACAAAAATGAAAAATACAAAGTATCATCAACTAAATGATAAATGTGGTTAGCTAAAAAGACATCGCATTTTACCATTTATTTAAGTAAACCAGGAATCAAGAGGTTTCCTTAGAGAGGAGACAAAATATGAACCATTACGATGAAGGGACTAATTCCAACTACCATACTTAGAGTTTCCCACAGTGTTATCTTGATGAAAAAGAACATTTAAATCTATATCATAAGGCAGCAGAGCTTCACTAATATCACAAAGTTTTCCCATGCCGTGGATCAAAGGATAGTATGTTCTAATAATATGTTCATTAATCTACATATGCATCCACAATACTTGATTATTCATTCTAATAATATGTTCATTATTTGTACATTTTCATTGGCACGTGTACTTGTTGAGAAAATGATTTTATTTATAAATTTATGTATGAAAGATAACAGAAGTTACTAGTTTTTTAATATATTTATCTTTAAAAATAAAATAACAACATAATCAAACAATCATTGGTACTTTAAATAAAAACACCTCGTATATACGAATTACAATTTAAATTGACACCAACTTTGTATTGTATCTTAGTTTATATTGAACCAAGAAAAAAAAAAAAAAAAATAATAATAATAATAATAATAATAATAATAATAATAATAATAATCTTTCCTAATAAATGAAAATAATTGTGCTACTTGTCATCTCTTATGCATTATGACACATGTCATTTGGTAATAAATTTATATATATATATATATATATATATATATGTATATATATATATATATATATATATATATATATATATATATATATATATCATTTTGTGGTTTTTCCATTTTATTAAATTTAATATAATAATTAAATGTAATAATAAATGTATATCAAATTTATTAATGCAACTTTCCTTCTAACTTCTAAATTTCTAAATTGAATCAAATTATATTAGTTGTTTATTTATTTAATTTATTAGTTTAAATTTAACAGATAAATCACATTTCAATTTTAATAATTAATATTTTATTTTTTTCTTTTAAATTAAAATTTTCTAAATTATTAGATCTGTTTATTTTTTTAAATAAACTCATGCACTACATGGGTGTCACAACTAGTAAACATAATAAACTTAATTAGGAATCCGATTTTGATTGGAATGAGATGTGAAAACAAAGATTATGTCATATTATCAAAATCCTTGAAGAAATTGAATTCCTGTTATGTAGCTATGACTTGATATAGAGATTACACAAGAAAACGTTGATTGTGTTTTGGGCGAGTAGCAAAGTTTAAAACTCCCTTATCAGTCTTGTGTAGCAACTAAGAAGGCTTGTGTAGCAACTAAGAGAAATAAGCCACATTAAGATATTTATATATATGTTACTTCCATGAAGTAACAACTTATATAAGTAGAATATATAATTTGTAAATATACCCTACATAATTACATATAATTATTACAGAAATGGTCCTAAGGCCCTGCCATAGCCAATTTTCAACAACTTGTTTAACTAATATGAACTTCGATTCTTGTGAATTTTATACACTTCGAAAGCTTGTCACTATCTCTACAACTTTCGTGTTTTGACTTATTTGAATCTTTATAGATTTCGACTTATTCATATGCAAACATATATAGGGATTTGCAAATGTCAGGTATTTTGCATAGTTGATCTGTTATGTTCAAATGGTCACAACTACATTTAGATTCTAAATGACCTGAATCTTTCTCCTGATTTCATAGTCATGAATTATCCAAATTTAATTTAGAAATTTTCTTGTCATTAACTTCATATATGGATCTATTAAGCTCCAAACTTGACTCTTTGGAAATGTAGTTATTTCGTTGACTTTCATCTAAAATTTATCAAACTTTAGAAGATAATAAGTTCTTAATTATAACTTGTTTCGAGTTGATTCGATTTGGAGTCATTTCAATTTTATGCCTAATACAAATTTCTTGTTTATTCTTTTACTTATCTTGCCTCTATGGTTGGTTTTACTAGCCTTAAATTCGACATATTCCATCATTTTATATGAAATTACAATTTCATATTTTTCCATTTTGCTCTTGTACATGATCTACTTATACTATAATCATGAAATACGCATATAATTTCATATCTTTGTCAAATAACCTTTTTTCAATACCCATATAATTTCATATACTCATTTTTATTTCATTTGTTGATCATACACAATAACTATTTTGTCCTTTTGACCATTTTGTCATTTTACAACTTTCTGTAATTTTTCATACTCTATTATGCTCATTTCTAACTTTCTAAACATCTAAATTTTTGGATGTTATAGAAATGGTCCAAAGGTCATATCTATGTAGATGTTTTCTAGTTTATAAATAACCACATAATGTCGAGTTAGAGGTTTGAATATTAATGTACCATCATAAAGGAGACATACTTTTATTGGTTTTTTGTTATTCATATTTGCATGACCCTACTTATTTTCTTATATATTCGTAAATATCTGTGTTCCAAAAGTCGGCCTAAGTGGCGGATTGTGACAACCCGAAATTTCAATATTGTACAACCATTTAATTTAATCAAAGTCAGACTTGTTTTTGCTATTTTATAGCATTGTTTAGAGTCTGTTTGAGTGTGCTAAGCCTAGTACATTCAAGAATCGGATGTTAGGAAGTATCTGCTTGAGTCCATTGTGCCCTAATCAAGCTTTAAAGCCATTATGAGGAGTTTACGGCCAAACCTTCATGTTTGGGCCGTAAACTCATGTTTGGCTGTAAACTCATGTTATATACATGAGTTTTCATCACTTTCCTCATTTCTCTTCCCTTTCAAGACTAGAAACCTGATTTCTCTATCAAGTATCATCGAGTTCTTCACTTTGATCTTCGAAAATGTAAGAATTCTTTCCATTTAATTTGTTGATACAAAGCTTTATCTAGTACAACCCTTTGATTTCATCCATGAAATCTCTTCTTTTGGTTAGATCTTCAAGTGTTCTTTATTTCACCAAGAACACACACTAGTGTTTTTGGACCCTAAACACCCTTTCAAGCTTCTATATCGTAAGTACTCTCTCCTTCGCTTGTTATATGCTTGAAACACTTAGTTTACACCTTGAAAACAACAAGATCACAAGAACAAAAGGTGTTTACGGCCAAGACAATCTCCCTTGGCTGTAAACCCTAATTAGTGGTGCACTTGTGCCACCACTCCTTCCTAAGCCTTGGACTTGAGTCTAGAACACTTCAAGGAAGGCCATAAAACCTTAACACACAATATGGTACAAAATATCAAGAGTTTACGGCCATAAACTCATTGGGCCGTAAATTCATAGGGGTATTACCATTTGGGCCGTACACTCATATGTGAGGCCCTACTTCCTTTATATGCAACCTTATGTGGTTTAACACTTCATAACAAGTGTTTCCTAGTCCCTAAAGTTGTTCAATTTCATGATTAGATATTATAAACACTAATTAGATGCATATATGTGTCATTATATGCTAAATAGGATCTGTGTGTGTGTTCAAGTCTTCACTTGACACTTAGCATCCTATATCGATCTTTCATTCGCATCACCCACTACAGGTGAGTTCATACCCCTTAACTTATCTTTTAAATGATTTTTAAATACTTTTATGGGGGGGATACAAGTAGAAAACATATAGGTTAGATAATCAATCACATGTGATTTATAATTGTGTTTCAAACAAAGGATTTCATATACTTCAAACTGTCTTATCAAACAAACTGCTTTTAAATTGTTTTATAAACCGACATCAAGTCATTATTATTGATTGCTAAAACTCTTTAAATGTATTACAAAACCTCTTTTAAACTTATATATTGTTAAAAGCATGTCTACATATGTATAGTTATATAAATAGTGTTTAAAGGACTTATGACTGCTGACTCGCTATATATCCATTTCCTTGTTTGGATATGGACTTAGGGTATCGATTATTTGACTGAAGGTCATCTAAATATTAGATATATATTATGTATACATATGTAGATATAAAAGTATTATCAATTAGTTAAGTACCTTTGGATAGCAAAGGTATACATTCATTCATTCATTCAACTACAGAAATCACAAGTAAAGTATAATAGGTATAGTTTAGGAGAATGCTATAACAAAGAATACTCTAACAGAGAATACTATAACAGAGAATACTAGATGGAGAATACTATACAAAGGATATTATATAGAGAATACTATACATAGAATACTATTATTATAACAAGTATACTATAACAAGGTTCAAAGATAACATAATGTGAGATACTATTTCATGACACAACAAGCATTTTGTTGTGTTACGTTTTGTAACCAGAATCTCCTAGAGGGAGAGCGTGAGTTTGCGTGTAGATCTATACTGGATTGACTATCCTACATAGCAAGCATTTTGTTGTGTTACGTTTTGTATCCTATCAGTTATTTGTCCGAAGGTCGTCTAAATATTAGATATATATTATGTATACATATGTAGATATAAAAGTACTATCAATCAGTTCAGTACGTTTGGGTAGCAAAGGTATACATTCGTTCATTCATTCAACTACATAAATCACTAGTAAACTATAATAGGTATAGTTTAGGAGAATACTATAATAGAGAATACTATAACAGAGAATACTATAACAGAGAATACTAGACGGAGAATACTCTACAAAGGATACTATATAGAGAATACTATACATAGGATACTATTACTATAACAAGTATACTATAACAAGGTTCAAAGATAACATAATGTAAGATACTACTTCATAACACAGAAACCATTTTGTTGTGTCACATTTTTTAACCAAAATCTCCTGGAGGGAGAGCGTGAGTTTGCCTATAGATCTATACTGGATTGATTATCCTACACCTTTGCTATTCGCTATAGTGGGACTTGCAAGTCTACGGGTGTCAAATGTCATTTATTCTGACGTCTTTCATTGTCTTGTTTTAGTCAGTTTAGTATGGTAACAACCTCATCACATTTTACCTTATATAAGCCATTTGGTTTAAGGTAGTTATTACTACAGTAGTTACTTCATGTAGTACTGAAGTACACATACAATTTCACATTTTATTCAAATTGTGATCTTCTCACATAAAGGGTAATACATAACTATATTTTGGTAATGATAGTCATACTTGGGAAAAACATCCACTTTTACAGAGAAACAAACATACAAAACAGTCGGGTCTTGGTAGAAGACTATTTTTTATACTAGTAGAAAATATAGGATTTTCTAGGACTTTTCAAATATATACAAACATTTATAATGAACATTTACAAACATTTTTAGTGAACTTATTCAAACTTTGACACTAAATACTTATGAACTCACCAGCTTAAATGTTGATATACGCTTTCAAAAGTAACTTGTAATCTCAGGTCACCAGTAGACAGGTACCAATGACCAGGTTTTGAGAAGACGGAGCATGTTCAAGACTCGTCTTTTATTTTGATTATTCATTTTTGGTGTCTTATTGCTTTTAAAGAACACACTCGTATCAAATTATACTATTAATGCAATGGATGATGTTGTTGCTTGTTTACTACTTTGCATTGTTATGATACTGTACATGACGTCCTCTGCCCCGAATGTTTCCGTCGTTCCGGTTTGGGGTGTGACAGATTGGTATCAGAGCATTGTTTATAGTGAATTGAGTATATCAACCCATAAAAGATATACAAACTATAAAAACATCGGGATTAAAATACTCTGACCAAGAGTTTATACTTTTAAATAATATAATATTTAACTAAGTATACATACTTGCATTCATACTAAAATCAGTGTCATTAGGACAGAACAAAAGTATTACGATTGTTCAACGTCACAAGTAGGCTTGGGGATGTATGGTCGGTTCTGGGAATGATATAGCCTGATCAACTATGTTGGTCCGAGAAGTGATTAGCATATGCCCGGGAATGGTTGTGATGTGGCAACAAGTCTAAAAACTTACCAACACTACTACAATGAAAACATTAGAACAAAACATGAATCTAAAATAGTATAGGAGTATTTTCTATTACTTTAATTACTTAATTGAGAACTAAAAAAGGTCCTTACTAGCAGGTCAATAGTTGCTAAGTGGATACGCTAAGGTTATATGAGATTAAGGTGTCATAAGCTTAGAATTTGTGATCTTTGCTTTACTTCATGTTCCTTGTTTGGTTGTGGATTTGGAGTTATGGTCATTTATTCGAAGGTCTATCCTATTTTGAATTCATATAACTAGTATACACTATTCAAGTATTGAAGTAACTGGTAAGGATCATCTTATAATTATCTTAAGTAGTACGTCTATTTATATAAGATTCTTATACCCCTTTTTCGCGTAGATAGCATGGCTGGATTCTATCCTCCTGGCGACCCGTACTTCCCAAATCAAGGTAATGCAGGATGGATTGAAGCAGAGCCAGAAGAGGATCATCCAATCCCTTTGGATGACCACCTCGCAGAAGGCTTTTCGGATGGTTTTGAATCCGAACCAGAAGTCAACAACCTACCTCAAGGGGTTCAAGCCCTAAATCTCAATCCCCGACCAGCATTTCAAGGCCCTACACTCTTGTGGGTGACAAACTTGAACCAGTTGAGTGTTGAACAGGGTCAACCTTTACCCTAAAATGGGGACGAAAGCTTTTACAATCTAAGCGAGGGAGGCTCAGCTGACCGAGTCTTGCCCATTATGGTCCGTAGGATTGCTCATAATGATGAGCAAGGTCGAGCAACCATCGACCGAATCATGGAAATTGACGCCAATTCAGGCGTTAACAAGGTCCACATTTGCTATCTTGAAGAGGCTATGGAAGGGACTAGGAGAGCCAATGAGGCTCTGCAGCAGCAGCTAGCAACATCCCAATCTGAAGTCATAGTGCTTCTAATGCGTCAGAGATCTCATGAGCGACATCTTCAAGAAGTAGTGCGGCAACTGGTAGATCTGAGGATTCACCCGAGGAATACCCATCGCCAGTAGAAGATGTCTGGCTCATCTTTTCTTTTGGTTTAAGGAATAGCCTTCTTATCTGTTCTCTATGAAGCACTCTTCCTGTAAAATATTCTTGTCTTTCAAGTACATTAACTAGACTCCTATGATGTCATAATTTTACTACTTCTGATATGATGTAAGACCTACTCTTAGGTTAATTTTTCCAAACTTATTACACCCTTAATATCAATGATATTGGCAGTCAACTAATCTTCAGTGGAAATCTTTGTTCAAATACTTGCATTCTTCTAATTCTAGAACTCTATGGAACTCACACTCCTATCTAGTTGTTGAAATATGGCGATTTAGTTCGTGGGACTCATTCATCAAGTTCACTATTGGATTCTTATCATTGTGCCCATCTTTTAAACTTATAGTTGAAAGATGCCTCCTCGTAAGTCAACAAGGCACAATCCTCTGATAATTTCAACTCAAACACCACCTCCTCCACAATTCGATACGACGACTCTTAATGTTGCGGTGGATGCGGCTGTTCTGAGAGTGCTCTTATAAAGACTTCACCAACTATAAACCCTGAGTCTTCAATGGAATCGGTGGAATCATTGCCCTGTCGCAATGGTTCGAGAAGACGGAGTCGATCTTTGAGATCTGTTCCCATACTGAATGAAGCAAAGTCAATTTTTCTGCATGCACCTTCGGTGATAGAGCCCTGACACGGTGGAATAGCCATGTCAAGTCACTCACTTTAATAGTGGCTAATGCTATAGGTTGGGAAGCTCTTAAAGGGCTAATGATTGAAGAATACTGCCCGAGGGGAGAGGTTCAGAAATTGGAACAAGAACTCTTGATTCTGACCATGAAGGGCTCCAACATAGTGGCATATACTGCCAGATTTAGTGATCTGGTGGCACTATGTCCCAATATGGTTCCCACTGAGGGGAAGAAGATCGAGAGGTACATTTGGGGGCTAGTGCCTCCATTTCAGGGGAATGTCTTAGCTTCAAACCCCACTACTTTTGACAATGCCAAGCAATTGGCACAACGACTCATTGATCACGGAGTCCCTACTCCAACAACGACAACAACCCTGGCTATCTCAGAACCCTCTAAAGCCGCTGACAACAAGCGAAAGTTCTGGGATAACAAGAAGGGAAAATCGGCGCAGAACTCTGCAAAGAAGCATCAAGTTGTGGCTATTCATGATGCGATTGCACCTGCTAATACCGCCCCGAGGAAGCAGTATATTGGGACTTTGCCCAAGTGCAACAAATGCACTTTCCATCTTAATGGTGTCTGCCGGGAAATGCAGTGCGCTAACTGCAACAGGAAAGGGCACACTGCCCGATTCTACAAGGCTCCGGCGAGGCCAATTAACCAATTCCTCGACATTGTTGTGGGCCAAGCTTGCTACGGTTGTGGCGTGGTTGTTCATTTCAAGAGAGACTACTCGAAGGCAGGAAATGTTGGCAAAGTGGGAAGAATTCTGGCGATAGGCCACGAGGAAGCCGTAGCTGACCCTATGGTGGTTACTGGCACGTTTCTCCTCGATAATTCATATGCTTGCATATTATTTGATAGTGGAGCGGAGAGGAGTTTCGTGAATCAGAAATTCACTCACTTACTTAAACAAAAACCACGTGCACTAGAGGAATCATTCACTGTAGAAATGGAAAACGGGAAAACAGAAAGCACTAAGTGCATATACATAGGTTGTACTTTAACTTTAGATGGTCATTCATTCCAAATCAACCTTATGCCGGCCTCAATTAAAAGTGTCGATGTTATAATCGACATGGATTGGTTGAGTCTTCTTCACGCCGACATCATGTGCTTTAAAAAAGTAGTTCATCTTAACCTCCCTAACAACGAAAATCTAGTTATCTACGGCGACAAATCAAGTACGAACCTTTGCATCATTTCGTGTATTCAAGCTCAAAAGTGCTTACGAAAGGAATATCATGCATTCCTTGCACACATCGTCGATACGAGCCAAGAAGTGAAGGACATTCAGAACATTCAAGAAGTACGCGACTTTCTTGACATCTTTCCAGAAGAACTACCGGGATTACCACCACAACGTCAAGTCGAGTTCCGAATCGACTTAGTTTAGGGGGCTACCCCAGTAGCCAAATCTCCTTATCGTCTGGCACCAGCAGAGACGCAGGAACTTTCCAGTCAGCTTAACGAACTTCTCAGAAAGGGATTCATTACGCCAAGCTTCTCACCATGAGGAGCACCGGTCTTGTTCGTGAAGAAGAAAGACGCATCGTTTCGTATGTGCATCGACTACAGAGGTGCTGAACAAACTTACCGTCAAGAATCGTTATCCTCTACCCCACATTGACGACTTATTTGATCAACTTCAAGGAGCGAACTATTTCTCGAAGATAGATCTATGTTCCGGGTACCACTAGTTACGAGTGTTAGGGGAGGATGTCCCCAAGACAGCCTTCCAAACTCGTTATGGACACTAGAAGTTTGTAGTGATGCCGTTCAGATTAAACATTGCACCAGTTGTATTCATGGATCTAATGAATAGGGTGTGTCGTCCTTACTTGGATCAGTTCATCATTGTCTTCATTGATGACATACTTATCTACTCTTGAAGTAAGGAGGAGCATAGTCAACACCTACGAAGAGTCTTAGAAACATTACGATCAGATAAGCTCTACGCGAAGTTCTCTAAGTGCGAGTTTTAGATTCAAAGAGTCGAATTCTTGGGCCACGTTGTTAGCGAAAAGGGAATTCACTTGGACCCTTCCAAAATCAAGGCCATTAAGAACTGGTCAGTATCGAAGACACCTACAGAAATTAGTCAATTTCTAGGTCTCGCTAGCTACTATCACAGGTTCATACGGAACTTTTCTAGCATCGCTAAACCGCTTACTACATTGACCTAGAAAGGCATGGTCTTTGACTGGGAGGAGAAACAAGAGAAGGCATTCCAAAAATTGAAACAAGCCTTGTGCACCGTACTGATCTTCTCCCCCATAAGGGATAGAAGATTTCGTTGTGTATTGTGATGCATCCAACCAAGGGCTTGGTTGTGTTCTTATGCAAAGAGGAAAGGTCACTGCCTATGCCTCCCGTCAGCTTAAGACACACGATGTCAACTATACAACACACGATATTAAGTTAGGAGCAGTGGTATTTGCTCTGAAGATCTGGAGACACTACCTGTATGGTACGAAGAGTACTATCTTCACAGAACACAAGAGCCTTCATCATATATTCGAACAGAAGGAGCTCAATATGAGATAACAACAGTGGGTCGAGCTACTCAATGACTACGAATGCGAAATTCGTTATCACCCCGGCAAGGCCAATGTATTAGCTGACGCCCTGAGTCGGAAAGAATATTCCGGTCATAGAGTCAAATCTTTGACTATGACTATCCTTTCACACTTGTCCACACAAGTTAAGGAGGATCAAATAGAAGCCTTGAACCTGAAATTGTGGCGGGTGAATCCCTAAGAAGGATGGATAAAAACTTAGAAGTTAAGGGTTGCGGAGCCTTATATCTCATGGATCATATCTGGACACCGAAACACGGTGGTTTTAGAGACTTGGTCATGACTGAAGCACATAACACTAGATATTCCGTCCACCCAGGTTCAAATAAGATGTATCTGGATCTTAAGAAACTATACCGGTGGCCTAACATGAAAGCAGATATTGCTACCTTCGTGAGTAAATGTCTTACTTGCGCAAAGGTTAAGGTCGAGTACCAGAAACCCTCAGGATTACTACAGCAACCGGAAATACCAGAATGGAAATGGGTGGACTTGATACCATTTGGGTCATCGTCGACAGATTTACCAAATCCGTGCATTTTCTACCAATCAAAGAGACTGACAGGATGGAGAAACTAACAAGAACTTACATTAGGGAGATCGTACGAATGCATGGTGTTCCTATATCCATTATCTCTGATAGAGATAGTAGATTCACTTCAAGGTTCTGGCAGTCGCTATAAAGTTCCCTAGGAACTAGGCTGGACATGAGTACAACCTACCATCCGCAAACCGACAGGCAAAGTGAGAGAACGATACAAACTTTGGAAGATATGTTGAGAGCCTGTGTGATTGACTTTGGAAAGGCATGGGATACTCATTTACCCCTTGTCAAATTTTCCTACAATAACAGTTATCACACGAGCATAAAGGCTGCTCCATTTGAAGCCCTCGATGGCCGTAAGTGCAGATCTCCTCTATACTGGGCTGAGGTGGGCGACACACAGTTAGCTAAAGGACGAGTTCCTAACAGCACTCTCATAGGCCCATAAATCATACGGGAAATGACAGAGAAGATAATTCAGATTCGTGAACGATCGAAAGCCTCTAGAGACCGACAGAAAAGCTACGCTGACAAAATGAGGAAACCTTTGGAATTCCATGTGGGAGACCGCGTTCTATTGAAAGTCTCACCCTGGAAGGGCTTGATACGCTTCGGAAAGCATGGAAAGCTAAATCCAACATACGTAGGGCCTTGCGAGATTCTTACTAGAATCGACCTTGTAGCTTACAAACTGAATCTACCTCGTGAACTCAATAACGTAGATTCTACTTTGCATGTAACTTGAAAAAGTGTCTATCCGACGAGACTCTTGTTATCTCACTCGACGAGATCGAGATCAACGAGAGCCTCACCTTTGTGGAAGAACCAGTAGAGATCCTGGACCGAGAGGTCAAGCAAATGAAGCAAAGCCGTAATCCCGATAGTGAAGGTTCGCTAGAATGCCAAGCGAGGACCTGAATTCACTTGGGAGCGCCAGGATCAGATGAAACTGAAATATTCTCATCTTTTTACTTTGTTATTTGTAACTACTTAGTTGCTTAAACTCTAATTTCGGGACAAAATTATCTCCAATGGGGGGATGATGTGACAACCTGAAATTTCAATCTTGTACAACCATTCAATTCAATCAAATTTAGACTTGTTTCTGTTGGGGGTTTATACAAACAATCCTGTGTGTGCATGCAACCCTAGAGTTGGATCGTTGTTATCACAATTAGTTACACAACATTATGAACATGTGAAGAACCCTAACACGCTTCTAGGGATTTTGAAATTCAAAAAGAAATATGAAATACATACCTCTTGTTGTTATATTGCAATAACAACTTAAATCTTGAATCTTCTTGTCTTTGAAAGCAAGCGCCACAAGTGTCGCGCCTCTAATGGTTCACAGGCAAACCTAGCAACCAAGGATTACTATGGAGAGAGAAGGGAAGTGGAAAATTCGGCTCTTAGCCTCTCTTGGAGTGCCTTAGACGAAATCCAACCATATAAGGGTTTATATAAGTGATAAGGAAGGTTTAGGATAAGGCAGGTGTATCTTAGATAACCCTAATCCCATAACTTCCTCCCTAAGGCTTCCAAGGTACCCTTAGAGCCCAAGGAAACCCTAAGACACTCTAGATTTCTTTCCCCACCTCTAAGGGAGGTTCTAGAATGCTTCAATTCTCAACTTTTGAAAATTGTCACCTTTAGTCCCTATAGTTTCAACTAATTCCTTTAATCCTAAAATTAATTCCAAATTAATTTTTGATTAAATATTAATTAAAAAAATATGATTTCTAATCAATATATTATATCTAGAATAAATTAATAAATCATTTATCTTGATTTCAAATTAATTTATTAACCAAGTAATAAATTAATAAATCATTCTTCTCTCTCCAACAATTATCCAATTACATTGCCAGGTTTGAAGGCAACCCAAAAGGACCATGCACAATCGGGTAAAGTAATTACCAAATATGGTTACGGGCTTAGACACTAATCCAACAATCTCCCACTTGGATAAGTCTAGTAACGATAAATGCAAGTACAACCCGATTGGCAATCGCAGCTCTCAAAGATGTTGTCGAACTCTGATCTTATCAGTAACCTATCCTTTAGATAAGGGATCATATATTCCTCCATTCTAATATCGAATATGTGTGAGACATGAATTGAAAACATTCTCTCAGTCTATGTGTTGTTTCCCGATTTCCGATTTACGACGACTGACTAATTGAACAAATCAAATTAGCCCTAGCCTGGCCGAGCATTTATGTTTGTCATCACTAAATCATCGAGGGGCCCACATATATCGCTTTTATCCCACTTTGGGTAAAAGGAATGGATAAACTTCGACTCAATGCTTGCTTGCACTCACTCACCAAATCACACACAACAATATGTTTTATAACACCAAGTTACTGGTGCGTTTACATATTATCAATGTGTAACTGATTCGCAAGATACAACTCACACATCTCGGTTTCAAGAATACAAGATATTATCGTCTCACCAATCGCTCATGATAAATTCCATAAAGCAATCCAAGTGAGTGTGGGTTTAATCCAATGCTCAAAATCATATTCATAAGCAATCATAAACGTTGCAGTAAACCTTTACTATGTCTTTAGACAATCTACAAACCAATTCATGACAGTCTTCATTCATACCTACTTCCAACATATGAACGACTGTGGACCATTCGAATAATTTGATTATTTTGAAATAATTAATTATTCAGGAAGTCAAAACATGCAAAGTGAAACACAAGAATAATACTAATCCTATATGGTCCCAAACCTTTGAGTATAAATAAAACACCTTTTATTTATCACCATATCGATTACTCATTATTTGTTGTTTTGGTTAATTAACTTATTACTTGAATTATTACTACAATTGTCCCATGCTCCTAGCATGCACACAATGTTTACCTATGATCCTTACTTTGTGAAATAGATCAAATGAACACATTTCCAATCATACTCATTTCACAACTCCCAAATCACAAGTGTAAAAATATCAAATTCTTGCCACTTATAGAATATGTTATATTCTAACGTTTTATGCAATGATCCTTTCGTAATGTCACTGCACTAAAGTCACAGAGACTATTGCCAATGAAATTACAAAGTCCTCTATTGGAGATTGTTGCAAGACAATTCCATAGATACGAAGTTTCATATTCAAGGTACATTCCTTTGAATATCCTTCTGCATAAAAGTTTCTAATCTGGACATATAGATTCTTAACGTCCAATTCCCACTATGGAAACATTTCCACATTTTCCATATGACAACTCGTTATCAAATCTTGTAATAATAATGTCAGTATGGTCCATCCACTACTATACTTCCAACTATTAACAAGCAACTAATCCTTGGCGAATCTTAGATTGTCCATTGATAGTTGTTTAATAAACTTAGTCATGTCCGGTTCTAATCCTTTTTCCCTATTGATGCTCTAGGCATTCGGAAAATTTTAGGAATGTCAATTATTACAGCATATGCGATTGATCCTATACTCGAAGCGTATGGAACACGATACATAATGTCTTACATAAAGACGTGATACTTTATCAGTCTTTTGCCATAATATGTTCTTAAACCTCGAATTAAGAAAAGGGATGTCGTAATCATAATTGAATTTTGAGAATGCAATTCATATATTTGACTAAATTTGATTAAAATTTCTTGATCTAAGTTCTTAGATTTCGAAATGAAGTACAATATTCTCTCCCTTAATTATAGCAAAAAAACTTTTCAACCCTTGCAACTTTGCAAATTTAAAACACTTGTTTTCTATAATTAATATTGATAACTTGCAAATTACCATAATTTTCATGCTCCCACGAACATGATGATTATATTCATACCAACATAACACTTATGCTCCCACTAGCTTTGACATGTATTCAGAAAATAGTTGAACTTCTAGAAAACAATGCTTATTGAGTTTCTTAAGTTCATATTTCTAATACTAAGACGCTTCGATAAGACTTTATCCAAGCTTCTCAACCTCATACACCTTTTCTTAGATAACACATGTGTGTGTCTAAACGATTCTAGAACTTATAGCAATAAGTCTAAAATGTTCAGACCCATTTGTCGTTTCTCACAGTTCGAACTATGAAGAGGGATGTCGTAATCATAGTTGAATTTGAGAAACCCAAATTATATAATGCTATCCTCAAAATCTCTCTTAGTGAAAGTGTTTCCTCACAATCATTTTCATGAAGGAGAGAAACCTTATGACACTTAGATTTTATTGTGTATGTGCCCTTATCCATGTGAATTTGTTATAACCAAAATCACAAGATAATGTTAGTGCCAAATCCAAACTCTTATGGACAGAACATGTTCATTCTAAATTTCTTGCCATCAAGGGTCCCACCATTGCTTCCAAGTTATTGAGTAGCCCATCCCTTCATTTCAATGTACTTTCCATTGAACAAGGCGCCTTGCCCTATGCAATCCATTGAGAACTCATAGAACTCATATGCATAGTTGACCAAACTGGAATGGCACAGAAACAAAAATCTGTCAACACGATAGGTTAGAAACTTCAAATCGTGTGCTAGTGTTTAATAATAGGTTTACTCTTGATTAGTTCTTGAACCTATTCAAGATCATTTAGACTCCCACTGACCTCTTGACATATAAGATTCTCTTGTCAAGAAACATTCTTTGACAAAACAAATATTCAAGAGTTAGTGTGTGTCTTTATCAACACAAAACCTACACATAATTTGGTACTAGTTGGTCTTTGTCTTATTCTAGACATCAAAACTCACCAAAATGTGAAAAAAAATAAGAACATTCCTACTTAAGATTCTATCACTCAAGTCACAATCTTGGAGTTTAACTCTAAGACTTGATCTTCGAATGAAGTACGATTCATCTAATTGACTTAAACCATTTTGACAATTCCTGACTCCTCTTCTTAGCCATACTTAGTGCACCAAGGTGTCCTTAGAGGATGAATTGTAATATGGTTCTTAATATGATCATAAAACATCATACAAAAGTACTCTCCCTTCTTCTTAGATTGGAGAAACTTTTATCTTTCTGCCTAATTTATTCTTCTTATTCGTTCTGCCATTCATTGAAACTTTCCGATGATTCAGAATTACACTTAATCTTGAAAGCATAATTATCTTTACTAGACTTTTAGTAAATCATGACGAATAATCTTTTTTTATTGATGGTGGACTTGACTAGTGCACAACATTGTGAACTCAATCTCATAGTCCTTCACTTGACTCTTTGTCAAGGAATTAGCCTTAAAATTTCTAAGTACCAAGATTTCCATACATCACATGATTCAAATCATATGATTCCATGCTTCTGTCCAATTGAAA
Organism: Lactuca serriola; assembly: GCF_051521515.1. Lineage (NCBI taxonomy): Eukaryota > Viridiplantae > Streptophyta > Magnoliopsida > Asterales > Asteraceae > Lactuca > Lactuca serriola. The sequence goes on along the minus strand of NC_136410.1, from coordinate 122,194,528 downwards.
CTTGGGCGATGGGAATCTTTCCTTACTTAGAAAATAACATAAGTAAGAATCACATCCACTTTATATTGCTTATAATAGAAACATACAAACATCAATTTTCACAATTGCCATTACAAGGAAATATAAATAAAACAAAATCAAAATTTATTTTATTGCGGAAAAATATATATCCTTACAATGTAAATGAAAACTATGCTATTACATATTCCTAAGCAATCTACCATAACTCTAAGCAGCAACTCAAAATCCAATCATCGAATCCATGCGATCATAATCCATTTCTTCGCGATCAGACTCAGCTTACTCCTTCCATTAATCTTCCTTTCTTTTCTTCGATCCTTCAAAACATCGAAATGTAATCTTATCACATCATGTATTAAGAATCTCCAAATAGGAACTTAATGGAGTTAGATAGTGGATTTTACCTAAGGCAGAGTCATACATCTTGACTCTCCCATCTCTTAGATCTTTTAGGTAGTGAGGGCAGCTTCGTAACCAATGCCCCTTCCTTTCGAAAGTAGATGTTGGATTAGTGTCTAAGTCCATAACTATTTTGGTATATACTTGACCCGATGGTGCATGGTCCTTTTGGGTTACCTTCACCAAAGCAACTTGATAGGATGAATTATGGAGAGAGAAGATTAATTATGATTTATTAATATATTATGAGAATAATATATTAAAGGAGAAATCATATTGTTTAATTAATATTAGTCAAGAATTAAGTTTGTGGCTAAAAGACATTATTTAAACTTAAGGGACTAGAACTGTCAATTGTGTGATAGTTGAATATTGGGCTAATGGACTCCATATTAGAGAGGTGGACGAATTCTATGGGGAAACCCATTAGAAATCTTCCTAGGCCTCTAAGGAGGGAATCCATGGATTGCTTAAGGCTTAAGCATCCAAATTAAGGTTTCCTTGTTAGATAACCCTAATGGCCTCACTATTTAAAGAACCCTTGAGACTCAAAAACGTGGTGAACTTGTTCCTTAGGGTTTCCAAACATTTTGGGCAGCCTCCCTTCTCCTTATTCTTCATCCTCTTGCTCTTGGTGTTTGTAAGCCATTAGAGGAGTGACACTTGTGACTCTAAGCTTTCTAAAGTCATTACAAGGAGGATTTGAGATTGTTATTGCTACATAACAATCCAGGTAAGATCTAAAAACCCTTTCACATGTTAATATGATTAATTGTATGCTAGAACTAGGGTTTAAAGTCTTGGATGAATTGCATGTACAATAGAGAAACCTAGATCCAAGCATTAGGGTTGCATGAGCACATAGGATGTTCTTATGGATAAAACCCATCAGTGGTATCAGAGCCTAGATTGGTTTCTATTGTATTGATGCCTTGGTTATTTGTTCATGCTTTAAAAAAATAGAATTTTTGGTCCCCTGCCTGATGAACTCAGCGAGTAGCTCCAACTCGGCGAGTCCATAGAGGAAATCGGTGAGTTCGAGCGTCAGAAGGAGGCAGTTTCGGGATTTCTTGCTGTTTTACTCATGGATACTTGCCTTAACTGTTTTGGGTCATTAAAATCCGATTTTAAACATACTTTTGAGTATATCCTTGATTAGACAAAAGATAATTACCAATCAATTAGATAATAACTTCCTTATATGATTAAAGTTTGATTATTTGTATTAATTGGGTAACTTATCTTTCAAGAAATTGATTTTAGGTCAAATTTAGATAATCATTAAATTAATTGTTTAATTTAAATTATTTGCTATTTGATCCTTTGTGTTTTGATAAGTTTCAAAACTTGCCCTCAAGTTTTTGGAATTTAAAAGTTGATTAAAAGTTTAATTTAGAAATGTTAAATTCTAAAACCCTAGTATGGTTTTGAAAAGTTCAAATCACACCCTTATGGTTTTGTTAATTAATTAAAGTGTATAATTAAATGAAGTTTAATAAATCTATAAAGTTTTGGTTCACAATTTAATTGAATTAAAAGTATAATTATTAAAATTGACCACCTAGTATTTTAAAAGTGTAAAATACACCTTATACTATATATAACATTAAAAGTCTAACATTATATATATGTACGAATAAAAGTCAATATTACCGTTAGTAGGTCTCATTCACGAAGCTGGTCTATAAGGGGTGTTTAAGGAAATTGCCTATAAAATGACAATTGAATGGGTATCCACTCTTACCCACCGCACTCTTGACTAGTGGAGGGTCGTTAGCCGAACGGGTAGGATAAGACAGAAACCTTCCATTATAAGTATAATGAAATACAAAAGTAACTAAATGTTTTACAAAGTTCCAATCTTAGTTACTTTAGGTAAAAGTGAATTGATGCAATTCCATCAAATTACACTTTGTACCCTTGCGAAGACGTTAGTGGAGCGTGTGTGGTTAACCGGCACACTAAATGGGTGTAAGCAAAGGTAGCAAAGGGTGACTCAATGTTTGTCACAGTTCAGTGGAGTGTGTGTGGTTAACCGGCACATCGAATAGGTGACTGTAACATGTGAGGGCACCATGTAAGTTTGCATGGTTATTCACACCCGCTTTGTGATCCTCGGCATCCCAGTCACAAACTAGAGGGGCATATCGAGATTTAAACATGCCATTGAAATGTTCAATGAATCTCAAAAAGATCTAGGAATTTTCAATAGATTTAAACTTAAATTTCTTTTTTCGTTTTTCATGGTGGAAATTAGTAAATCGTCATATACCTACCTTCAAATATTCTGCAACTAGATTACGGCATCCCTTTTCTAGGTTGTAGCGTATTGTGTTGGGTCCTAGCCTTAATATCTCATTTGGGTGATTTATTCAGGACTCAATCAATCAACTAACTTGAATTTGTTTTCTCCCATTTTGTAGATGTCAAAGTATGACAACAATGATATTACCAAATCTCGTGGAACAAGCTTTCCACATGAAGATGATATTCCACGATTTGATCGAGGAACAAGAGATCATGCTTCACCTCCTCCACCTCCTCCAATTATTCTCCCTAACCCACAAGTTCGAAGGCTTGAAAAGTTCAAGCTCACTCAAGCCCTTTTGGCAAGTGAACATGTAACGTCCCAAAATTCAAGACTAAAAATTTCTTTTAATAAAACATTACTTTAAGCAAATTCATCATTTCAAAACATAAACAGAGTATTAGTTTCCAAAATACATGTTCGTTATCAGAGTAAACATTCCCAGGCTGTCTAAACTATGGTGTGTGATATGCGATCACCCCGAGCTCTTCCCTCCGCTACCGGAAGTACCTGAAACCAAAACTGAAAACCGTAAGCATGAAGCTTAGTGAGTTCCCCACCCTACCACATACCATGCATAACCACATACTGCACACACTGGACCACGCCCGCTATCCTGGGCCTTGCCCCCTACCTCGGGCCTCGCCCGTAACAACGGCCCCGCCGCTCCAAGCCCCGCCTGGATTCGAGCCCCGCTCGGATACATATCTGTTTCACTTAGGCCTCGCCTGTCACAGGGCCTCGCCCACTAACATATAATAGCACATAAACATATCACATCACATAAGCTAAACACATACTAACGGATCTTGTCCTAAGGCCTCGCCTATCTCTGGGCCCCGCCCTTGTCCTGCTACTGATGAGTCATGGAACCCCGTCCATACTCCTGCTGATAGTAAGGTACGGGCCCAGCCCACCCTCAATCCTTCCCTAACTTGGGCCTCGCCCCTGATCTGTTGCTACTGAGACGTGGAACACCATCCACACTCTGCTATTGGTGAGATACGGGACCTCGCCCACACTCACCTCCCTACCAGGCACATACAAGTATCACACAGACAACAAGTATAAACTATCACATAAACCATTCCTTGGGCACCCGCCCTCTATCATTGGACCTCGTCCCGAATATCATACTAGCATACTGTGCCTAAGGCTAACCCCCGGGTCTTCTACTAATAACTACATGGGTCGGCATTGTGGCCGTAGACCCATTCATACAAAGGGAAACTCACCTGCACTGGCTAAACTGGCTGATGAACCCACTAGCTGCTACCCGGCAACTCTCTGAACTCCTGGTCCACTAGCTCCCCGAGCTACCAATATCAATGCAACACTGAGTCTAACTGACCCCCGAAAGACAACCAAATCAACTCCGGTCAAGGTCAAAGTCCTGGTCAAATTCAACCTTCCAGGTCAACCCTACTCGCCGAGTCACCCTATTGACTCGCCGAGTTCATATGTTCAGAGTCCTTCTCTTTGCGAATTGACTCGCCGAGTCAGTCCATGACTCGCCGAGTCTACCGATTTCCGAGTCCTGGCCTGTCCCACTCACCGAGTCTCCATTCGACTCACTGATTCGAGTCTCAACATGAAGGGTTTGGGGTTTCGCAACCTGACCCGCCGAGTCCAAGAACAGACTCACCGAGTCCAAGACAACCTTCAACAGACTCGTCGAGTTGTTCATCCAACTCGCCGAGTTCCTGCCCAACATCATCTGACTCAACGAGCTGTTCATCCCACTTGTCAAGTTTCTCCAAATCTTCATGCTAGTCGCCGAGTCCACTCAAAGGACTCGCGAGTCCATTCAGATCTTCGAACATGCAGAGGACTTTTGAGTCATGCAGGGACTCCAAACCATAGATCCATACTTCCAAAGCTCAATCCCCACATTAAGTTGCAAACTTTACGTATAACTAAAGAGATCTAGGCTCAAAACATACTAGGGTTTGGTTTAAGGACAAAAGGGCTTCACCAACTACTCATCTTCTGATGCTTTATGACATATTGGACCATCCCAACACTAGATCTGAAGTGGCAACAACATATCTAAGCCCCTAAACTTGAATTGGGTCTCAATCAACCATAAAACCCCCAAATATCATAACAAAAATCGATCTAGATGCAAAGAAGGGAAAATGGCAGCTTAATACCTCCAAGATGAACACAAACTGAAGTAGATCTCGGATATACACCTCTCTTTTGAAGCAACCTTCTTGATCTTCAAGTTCCTTTCCAAAATTTCCTTCCTCCAAAGCTATTTCTCTCAAATGATGGAAGCTCACACGAAATCTAGGGTTTACAGGTTCTCTAGGATGATATGGAAGTTGAGGGAGGGACATAACACCCTTTATATAGGATACAACTCCCGGAATTAGGGTTTTCCTTGCACAGACCAGACTCGCCGAGTCTCCTTGGCCGACTCGCCGAGTCGGTCACTTACTCCTCGACCCGGATTCCGCTCGAACTAGCTGAGTTCCTCCTTGGACTCGCCGAGTCTCCCCTTAAAATTAGGGTTTTTCTTTCCTTTCTTGGCCTTCAAAACTTTTGGGTGTTACAACTCTCCCCCACTTAAACTAAACTTCGTCCTAGAAGTTTGCTATGGCCCACTGCCTGCGATCTGCCTCCAATAACTCACCAATTAATCAAACACCAGCTGCCTACCTTCGATGGCCTCCCGCTAGGTCATTCCGGCTAACACAAATCCTTGCGAATAATAGACTCGGGTCACCCTGACCCTGAACATCCTGGAAACACAACTTACTTATCGGCAATCCTTCTGGTACTCACCGAGTACTGCACTGAACCTATAGGGGTTCACCCCTTCTTTCCTTGCACAATTCCTTGCCTTCCCAAGGCACAGCTCCATAACCAACTATTTCTTCTGTCACTGTCAAGGCCCTATCCTTCACCAACTCCAACACCCCCGCTATTTCCAGTACAGGTCATCACCGTCAGTAACCACTGACACTCTTCTCTGCCAAAACTTGGTGCCGAGCACCCCTCGATTCAACTAACTGAATTCCACCATACACTACTTACCCGCGGTACCACTGACTGAAAATTCTGCTATTCCTTGTCTGCCTTCCAGATGAACTAAGACCACCCTGGTCCCTACCAACCTATCAATGCCTGGATTACCGGCTCCCACCGGTAGCTAGTCCCAACACCACTACTAGTCGCTCCCAGCGACTTCCGAAGAAGCTTCGACCACCAATAACTGCTCAATCTATTCTGTTATTCAGGCACTACAAACCTGGGATCCCCGATCCCCTAACTTGACACTAAGGTCCCTACCAGGTCCCACCTGTGCTGCTAAAACTCACGGGCCTCGCCCACGGGTCCCACCCGCCTCTATCCTTCTAGTCCCACTAGTCTAATCACTCTCGCTCGGGCTCGCCCATGGGTCTCACCCAACCATACTACTGAGGAACCCTGCTCCCAGGTCTCATCTACACTGCTAATCTCATACGGGCCTCGCCCACGGGTCTCACCCAACTATATCCTGGAGCGGCCTCTCCCAAGGTCTCACCTCTCTACGGCTATACAGGAAAACTCCCTATCATTCTCATCCACTACCCATTCTTGATCCCTATCTGATCACTAGGAGATAAGGGCCTCGCCCCAACTCCGCTAACGAAGCTACTAAAGAATGCTACGGCTTACCCGTAGTCTTACATCACCATCCATTGCTGACTGCCAGTGAATGCTACGGCTGCCCCGTAGTCTTACAACACTTCCACCACTGACTGCTAATACGAAGGAACCCACGTTCCATTAGCTCTCAAGATCCTCATTCCGACTCCCTCGAGTCCTACGGGCGATCCACAACCTGAATTCCCAACCACGTACTAACCATTACCATCACACGCACTAGCTGATGGGGAGTTTCTCAAACTCCCAACCCTGAAATCCTCAATCCATCAAATGCTGAACTACTTCTTTTCCTTCTCGGAGGTCGCACACTCATTCTGGATCTGCGTGCTCCTACCTTTGCACACTCGGAGGATTCTCCCCCACTTCGATCCTGCTTACCCCTTGTTGCTCAATACTCAAAAGAAATCCTTGCTACCATTCCATAATCAATCTGCTGAGGGACCCAAGCTTACCATAGCTAGGGATCTAACAAATCTATTTCTAACACTATACAACTCCGATCTAGCGAGACATACCAAGTCCCTCCCAAGCATGCTATAGTTACTGCATCCTATGTAACCTTCTCCAATAGGTCACATCCCCTCACTACTATTCGAACATCCAAGGTATGCAGATGGCATATAACTCGATCACAATCAACCGCTCAAAAAAATAAAATACTAATACAGATAATGATGCAGAACCATAACAATAAAATCATAACATAAGCTGACAGAAAGAGGAAGATTCATACCCACATCCTACTCTAAAGAACCCCCAAATCCTCCTTCCTTCCGAGGCCTCCGATGATACGGAGGCTGCTCCTCCCGCTGAGCGGGGCAATTTGCCCTGACATGACTAGGCTGATGACAACGATGGCATAACTCCACTCTTATTGTGCATTCTTGGCGTCTATGACCCTTCCATCCGCATCTGCCGCACTTAGACTTGCTGCGCATGCCAGCCCGTGCTCCCTTCTTCCTCGTGCAACCATCTCGACCCTGCGGGCCCCTGACACCAACTATGACAGTGTCCATCTGCCCATCATGCCGAACTAGACTGGAAGACCGCTTCCTCTTCCTTAGCTGACTATCTGATCCAATCTCCCATTCGCGGGTCATAGTGACCATTTCACCCATTGCTTGGATAGCTGAGGTCCGCCTTTCAATCCCGAAGACCACTCTATCGGTGATACGCCCAATGGTGTTTGGTAACTCTTCCTGGAGAGCCCACGAAACCTCTGCAGCAATCCAATCTTGTAAATGACCCTCCTGAAAACATGATGCACCATTCACTTTTGACCCCAATCTACAAAAGCTAGTGGTAGGATCCTCCTTCTAGAAGGATCCTAGAGACCCACAAGCTTCGGGCTCCGGAAGAGCCCCCACCTGCTCTGCTACAATCTCGGCCCAGAAGGCCCCGAGGCAGCTATCCAAAAGCTCCACAATAGCCTCCTTAACCGAATCGAAAATCACAGGAGTCTAATCAATTATGTTGCGCATAATTTCTGCTGAATTAAACTTTCTCATCCAATCATCAATCTGTCCGACTCCAGAGTCAGAGCCAGATCCCTTTCTGGCACCTGAACTGCCCACTGGTATCTCTCGCAACGCCACCATGCTGAAAATATAACACAATCACTATCAGAATACTTATCACTGCTGCGAGACCAAACACACGCACTACCAGGTTCCCAGTCTTGTCTCGGCCTTTCCCAAATCGAGTACGGATCCTCTGCTTTCAGTAGTACGGGCCCATACTACCTTCCACATCTATCCGTACTTTCCTCAAGAACTGCCTTGACTCCACCAGGTCCCTTTCTACTACTTCTGTTCCCAGCACTACCTCATCCTAGGCTGACCCTAGGGAAACCTCTGACTCAACTCAAACCAGTCCTCAGCTGCTGAAGGCCTCCTCGCGATGCCAATTAGTCATCACCTGGATACCATCATATGTGACGAGGCTCAGATAATCCTTCGAGTAAAAGACTCGTCCCTACAACTGTTAGATTCAAACGAGAGCTGCGCAATAGGGCCAAATCCAACACTCTGAGATTATTCAACCATGATCACATGTGACGTGGCGTATCCACTTAATGGCTAACTCCCATCACTCAAAATCCCAAAATGCACAAAGCAAGCAGCATTCAGACAAGGGGAAAATCTAACCACAACATACTCAAGCAATCATACACACATAGCAAAAATATGAACTAGCATGCAACACAAACTCATAACTCAGGCATAACCTAAACAGGCTATCCTACTACTGTCTAATCAGCACTATCATGCAGCTCAAAGCACATATAATAGGCACATAAGGCATCCTCCCTAGATCCTTAGTCCTAATCTAGCATGTTGTTCTACTAACTGATAATCAATTCATAAACTTGTATGGGTATTTTGGGGTACTAACTTGAGCTCGACTGATTGCATGCACCACACCCTTTTCCTCTTTTCAAAGTTCTTTTCTTTATGAACTCTTTTTGCTTCTCTAAAACTGTTTTCTTTCTCAAAACTCTCTTTTTACAAAACTGTCTTTCCATTTTGAAAACTTTTATACCAATTCCTCAGTTTGAGTTCAGGCACACCCGAGAGCATGTCTGAATCCCTCAAACCAAGGCTCTGATACCAACTTGTAACGTCCCAAAATTCAAGACTAAAAAGTTCTTTTAATAAAACATTACTTTAAGCAAATTCATCATTTCAAAACATAAACAGAGTATTAGCTTCCAAAATACATGTTCGTTATCAGAGTAAACATTCCCAGGCTGTCTAAACTATGGTGTGTGCCATGCGATCACCCCGAGCTCTTCCTTCCGCTACCGGAAGTACCTGAAACCAAAACTGAAAACCGTAAGCACGAAGCTTAGTGAGTTCCCCACCCTACCACATACCATGCATAACCACATACTGCACACACTGGGCTACGCCCGCTATCCTGGGCCTTGCCCCCTACCTCGGGCCTCGCCCGTAACAACGGCCCCGCCGCTCCAGGCCCCGCCTGGATTCGAGCCCCGCTCGGATACATATCTGTTTCACTTAGGCCTCGCCTGTCACAGGGCCTCGCCCACTAACATATAATAGCACATAAACATATCACATCACATAAGCTAAACACATACTAACGGATCTTGTCCTAAGGCCTCGCCTATCTCTGGGCCCCGTCCTTGTCCTGCTACTGATGAGTCATGGAACCCCGTCCATACTCCTGCTGATAGTGAGGTACGGGCCCAGATCACCCTCAATCCTTCCCTAACTTGGGCCTCGCCCCTGATCTGTTGCTACTGAGACGTGGAACACCATCCACACTCTGCTATTGGTGAGATACGGGACCTCGCCCACACTCACCTCCCTACCAGGCACATACAAGTATCACACAGACAACATATATAAACTATCACATAAACCATTCCTTGGGCACCCGCCCTCTATCATTGGACCTCGTCCCGAATATCATACTAGCATACTGTGCCTAAGGCTAACCCCCGGGTCTTCTACTAATAACTACATGGGTCGGCATTGTGGCCGTAGACCCATTCATACAAAGGGAAACTCACATGCACTGGCTAAACTGGCTGATGAACCCACTAGCTGCTACCCGGCAACTCTCTGAACTCATGCTCCACTAGCTCCCCGAGCTACCAATATCAATGCAACACTGAGTCTAACTGACCCCCGAAAGACAACCAAATCAACTCCGGTCAAGGTCAAAGTCCTGGTCAAATTCAACCTTCCAGGTCAACCCTACTCGCCGAGTCACCCTATTGACTCGCCGAGTTCATATGTTCAGAGTCCTTCTCTTTGCGAATCGACTCGCCGAGTCAGTCCATGACTCGCAGAGTCTACCGATTTCCGAGTCCTGACCTGTCCCACTCACCGAGTCTCCATTCGACTCACTAATTCGAGTCTCAACACGAAGGGTTTGGGGTTTCGCGACCTGACTCGCCGAGTCTAAGAACAGACTCGCCGAGTCCAAGACAACCTTCAACAGACTCGCCGAGTTGTTCATCCAACTCGCCGAGTTCCTGCCCAACATCATCTGACTCGACGAGCTGTTCATCCCACTCGTCGAGTTTCTCCAAATCTTCATGCTACTCACCGAGTCCACTCAAAGGACTCGCCGAGTCCATTCAGATCTCCAAACATGCAGAGGACTTTTGAGTCATGTAGGGACTCCAAACCATAGATCCATACTTCCAAAGCTCAATCCCCACGTTAAGTTGCAAACTTTACGTATAACTAAAGAGATCTAGGCTCAAAACATACTAGGGTTTGGTTTAAGGACAAAAGGGCTTCACCAACTACTCATCTTCTGATGCTTTATGACATATTGGACCATCCCAACACTAGATCTGAAGTGGAAACAACATATCTAAGCCCCTAAACTCGAATCGGGTCTCAATCAACCATAAAACCTCCAAATATCATAACAAAAATAGATCTAGATGCAAAGAAGGGAAAATGGCAGCTTAATACCTGCAAGATGAACACAAACTGAAGGAGATCTCGGATATACACCTCTCCTTTGAAGCAACCTTCTTGATCTTCAAGTTCCTTTCCAAAATTTCCTTCCTCTAAAGCTATTTCTCTCAAATGATGGAAGCTCACACGAAATCTAGGGTTTACAGGTTCTCTAGGATGATATGGAGGCTGAGGCAAGGACATAACACCCTTTATATAGGATACAACTCCTAGAATTAGGGTTTTCCTTGCACAGACTAGACTCGCTGAGTCTCCTTGGCCAGCTCGCCTAGTCGGTCACTTACTCCTCGACTCGGATCCCGCTCGAACTCGCCGAGTTCCTCCTTGGACTCGCCGAGTCTCCCCTTAAAATTAGGGTTTTTCTTTCCTTTCTTGGCCTTCAAAACTTTGGGTGTTACAGAACATGAAGAAGGAAATTCGGTGTGTGCACACATCCTAGAGATGAAGTCACACATTGATAAGTTAAGAATGTTGGGATCCGTTGTCTGTGAGGAGCTAGATGTTCACTGGGTTCTTCAGTCACTTCCTAACTCGTATAGTGAGTTCGTAAGAGAGTACTATATGATGAACCACGACGTGACCCTTATAGATCTCACCTACATGCTTATTGCTGCTGAATCAGCAATGATTTGGCGCACTGGAAAAGCAAAGTTGATTGGTGGATCTGCCTTCCAGACCTCTATGGATATAGGCAATGGAAACGAAAGGCATGCCATGATCGAAAAGTTTGATCATAAGAGAGAGGCAAAGTCAGAAGTAGTTCCGTGTGCTGTTCCAAAGAAGTCAATCTGCTTTTATTGCCAAGAGAAGGGGCATTGGAGACGAAGCTGCCCTATTTACCTAAGAGATAGGAGAGTCAGAACGTATGGCTCTGCCTTAGGTAAAATCCATTAACTAACTCTTTTAAGCTCCTATTCTAGATTCTTAATACATGATGTGATAAGATTACATTTCGATGTCTTGTAGAATCGAAGAAAATAGAGGAAGCTTAAGGGAAAAAGTGAGCGGAATCTAATCGTGAAGAAATGGATTTCGATCGCATTACGTGAATATTAGAATCTTAAGCTACAACTTAGAGTTAGAATAGATTGCTAAGAAATATGTATTAGCATAGTTTTTCAATGAATTGCATTGTAAGGACAAATTTTTCCGCAATAAAATAAATGTTGATTTTATAATATTTATTTATCCTTACAATGGCGTGTATGAAAAATTGATGTTTGAATGTTTCTATTATTAGCAATAATGGTTTTGATTCTTCATTATGTTATTTTTGGAAATATCGAGAATTTACCAAATAGGGAGAGTTTCTCATTGCCCAAGTTTCAATTGGATAGAAACTTGGAATCATACAACCAGTATTGCATGATGAATGAGAAATTTCATATTTGGAAATTAGACTAATTCGTTGACAAAGTGTCAAGTGAAGGACTAGGACATCAAGTACACAAGGTTGTGTGTTGATCAAGTCCACCACAAAAGTGACAAAGATATTCGTCATGATTTACTAAAGGTTTAGTGGATATGATTATACTTATAAGATTAAGTGTAATTCCGAGTTGATTGAAAGAGTTTAAATCAATAGCAGAACGAATAAGAAGAATCAAGTAGGCAGAAAGATAAAAAGTTTCTCTATTATAAGAAGAAGGGAGAGTACTTTTATTATGTTTTATGATAGGTCTTAATGACTAAGAACCATATCTCAATTGATCCTCTAAGTGAGTCTTAGTGCAATTGTATGTCTGAGAAGAGGAATCAAGAATTGAAGAAATGGTTAAATCAAGAAGTCAATCATACTTCGTTCCAAAACCAAGTCTGAAAGTTAAGATTGTGACAATGAGTGACAAGTCTTAAGAAGGTTTATAACATTCATCAAATGTGTAATTTGAAAAGGTTTCTTATTCTTGTACATTTGAAATTGGAAAGTTGTGATTTCTTGGATAAGACAAAGACCAACTAGGACCAATTTTGTGAAGTGTTTTTGTCTTGATAAAAGCTACACTAACTCTTGAATATTTGTTTGTCAATAAATGTTTATTGACAAAAGAATCTTATATGTCAAGGAGTCAGTGGGATTCTTAATGGTATTGAAAAGTTTCAAGAACTAATCAAGAATAAACCTTATTGATCATCACTAGCACACGACTTGAGGTTTACAACCTATCGTGTTGACACTATCTTGTTTCTGTGCGGTTCCAATTGAGTTAATTATGCATGTGAGTCCTATGAGTTCTCATTTGAATGCATAAAAGGCAAGTACCTTGATCAATGAAAGGTACATTGATAGGAAAGGGTGAGCTGCTTAACTACTTGGAAGATATGGTGGGCAGCCGTGTTACCATAAGGCAAGAGATCAAGATTGAGATGGTTCGGTCCATATGAATTTGGATTTGTCGCAAACATTGGTTTTGACAAATTCGCATGGATAGGAACACATACAGCATTAAAATCTAAGTTTCATAAGATTCCCTCTTTCATGAAAATGACTGTGAGGAAATGCTTTTACTAAGAGAGATTTTAAGAAGATAGTGATTGTGAAAATTGGATTCTCGAATTCGATTATGGTTACGGTATCCCTTTCCATTATTCGAATTGTGAGATTTGGCAATTAGTATTAATTTTTTAGACACACATATGAGCTATCTAAGGCAAAGGTGTATAAGCTCAGATAAAGGATTATCAAAGCATTAGGTATTAGAAACATGAAATTCAATAGGTATTGTTTTTCTGGAAGTTAAGATGGTTTCTGAATACTTGTCAAAGCTAGTGGAAGCATAAGTGTTTTGCTTATAATCATCATGATAGTGGGAGCATAAATGTTGTGCTTGTATGATTATTATGAAAAGTATTGCAAGTTAGCAATATTAATTATAGAAAACAAGAGTTATACTTTGCAAAGTCGCAAGGGTTGAAAAGTTGTTTTGCTATAATTAAGGGAGAGAATATTATGCTTCATTTCAAATCTAGAGGCTTAGGTTGTGGAATGTTAATAAATTTAGTCAAGGATACCTAATGCGTTCTGAAATTTCGATTATGATTATGGCATCCCTCTTCATAGTTCGAATTGTGAGAATGTGACACATAAATTTATTATGGCAGAAGATTGATAAAGTATCAGATCCTTATGTAAGACATTATGCATCATGTCCCATACGCTTCGGGTATAGGATCGACTATAAATGCTATAATATTTAACCATTCTAAAATTTTCCAAATGTCCAGCGCATTTAGAGGGAAAAAGGACAAGAATCGGTTTTGACTAAGTTAATTAAATAACTATCAAAGGACAATCCAAAGTTCGCCAAGGATTGGTCGTTTGTGAGTAGTTGGAAGTATAGTATTAGTTGGGCCATATCGACATTATTATGAATAGATAAGATTCTATTAAGAATAAGTTGTCATATGGCAAAGATGGAAATGTTTCCATATTGGGAGTTGGATATTGAGAGTCTATGTCTAGATTAGAAAATCTTATACAAAAGGATGTTCAAAGGAATGTACTTTGAATGAGAGACATCATGTCTATGGAATTGTATTGTAACAATCTCAAATAGAGAACTTTGTAATTTCATTGGCAATAGTCATTGTGATTTTTGTGCTATGACATTACGAAAGGATCATTGCATATAAGCGGCAAGAATTTGATATTCTTATACTTATGAAAAGGATTGAGAGTTGTGAAATGAGTATGATTGGAAATGTGTTCATTTGATATTTTTCACAAAGTAAGAGCCATAGGTAAACATTGTGTGCATGCCAAGAGCATGGGACAAGTGTTGTAATAATTCAAGTAAGAAGTTGATTACGCGAAACAACAAATAATGAGTAATCGATATGGTGATAAATAAAAGGTGTTTTATTTATACTCAAAGGTTTGAGGCCATACGGGATTAGTATTATTCTTGTGTTTCACTTTGCATATTGGTTCAGAACAGTCAAATTATTCGAACGGGCCATAGTCGTTCATATGTTGGAAGTAGATATGAATGAAGATTGTCGTGAATTGTTGTGTGAATTGTCTAAAAAGTATTGGACATAAGCAAATGTTTGCTGCAACATTCATGAGTGCTTATGAATATGATTTGAGCATTGGATTAAACCCATGCTCACTTGGATCACTTCATGAATTATATCATGGATGATTGTTGAGACGATAATATCTTATATTCTTGAAACCGAGATGTGTGAATTGTATCTTGCGAATCGGTTGCACATTGATAATATGTAAACGCACCAGTAACTTGGTGTTATAAAACATATTGTTGTGTGTGATTCGGTAAGTAAGTGCAAGCGAGCATTGAGTCAAAGTTTATCCGTTCCTTTTATCCAAAGTAGGATAAAAGCGATATCTTTGGGCCCCTCGATGATTTAGTGATGGCACCTAAGCGCTTGGCCGAGCCGGGACTAATTTGATGTGATCAATTGTAGTCTGTTGTTAGTCGTCATAAATCAGAAGTCGGGAAATAGTATAGAGAGAGTGATTAAGTTCATGTCTCATATCTATACGATATCTAGAATGGAGGAATATATGATCCCTTATCTAAAGGACACGCGTATCTGATAAGATCAGAGTTGACAGTGGCTTTGGAAAGCTACGATTGCATATCAGGATCTGAAGTCATACGCAGAATAGTTATTAGACTTATCCAAGTGGGAGACTGTTGGATTAGTGTCTAAGTCCATAACTATTTTGGTATATACTTGACCCGATGGTGCATGGTCCTTTTGGGTTGCCTTCACCAAAGCAACTTGATACGACGAATTATGGAGAGAGAAGATTAATTATGATTTATTAATATATATTATGAGAATAATATATTAAAGGAGAAATCATATTGTTTAATTAATATTAGTCAAGAATTATTAAGAATTAAGTTTGTGGCTAAAAGACATTAATCAAACTTAAGGGACTAGAACTGTCAATTGTGTGATAGTTGAATATTGGGCTAATGGAATCCATATTAGAGGGGTGGACGAATTCTATGGGGAACCCCATTAGAAATCGTCCTCGGCCTCTAAGGAGGGAGTCCATGGGTTGGTTAGGGCTTAAGCATCTAAATTAGGGTTTCCTTGTTAGATAACCCTAATGGCCTCACTATTTAAAGAACCCTTGAGACTCAAAAACGTGGTGAAATTGTTCCTTAGGGTTTCCACATGTTTTGGGCAGCCTCCCTTCTCCTTATTCTTCATCCTCTTGCTCTTGGTGTTTGTAAGCCATTAGAGGAGTGACACTTCTGACTCTAAGCTTTCTAAAGTCATTACAAGAAGGATTTGAGATTGTTATTGCTACATGACAATCAAGCTAAGATCTAAAAACCCTTTCACATGTTAATATGATTAATTGTATGCTAGAACTAGGATTAAAGTCTTGGATGAATTGCATGTACAATAGAGAAACCTAGATCCAAGCATTAGGGTTGCATGAGCACATAGGATGTTCTTATGGCTAAAACCCATCAGTAGAAACATATGGATTCTTCTTGAATGGTACACGGGACTAACTCGGACTCAGCCTTTCTCTTGCGTAGAGAAAACGTTTCTAGACTTCCAATGTGGCCATTTCCCATAGAAGGTTGGGATATTGATTTATCAGACAACATTTGCTCGACCAGTGCGCAAAATCATTTCTGATTCAGCGGCAATAAGCAAATGAGTCAAATCAATAGGGGTCATGTCGTGGTTCAACTTACCATATGATTCAAGAAGTCACAGAACAACCAACTTCCTTGAGACATCGACACCTAACAATCTTGTCAATGTGTGACTTCATCTTTAAGACGTATGTACACATAGACTTTCCATCTATGTGTCTTATTTCCAATAGGGCTTGAGTGACCTTGACCTTTTCAAGTTTTTAAAACACGTGGGTCAGGGAGAATTATTGGAGGAGGTGAAGAAATGAAGCATGATTTCCATTTCCACAATCCAATCGTGGAACATCATCTTCATGTGGAAAACCTTTTCCAACGGATTTAGGAAGACCATAGTTGTCAGACTTTGACATCTATGAAATGGGAGAAAATTCAAATTTAGTTGATTGAGTCCTTAATGAAACACCCAAATGAGACATTAAGGCTAGGATCCAACACAACATCCTACAAATTGGAAGAGGGATGTCGTAATCCAACTTGCAGAACATTTGAAGGTAAGTGAATGACGATTCACTATTTTTCCACCATGAAAAATGAAAAATGAATTTAAGTTTTAAATGTATTGAAAACTCCTAGATCTTTTGAGATTCATTGAACTTTTCAATGGCATGTTTAAATCTCTATATGCACCTCGATTTGTGACTGGGATGCCGAGGATCACAAAACAGGGTGTAAATAACCATGCAAATATGCATGGTGCCCCCAATGTTACAGTCACCTATTCAATGTGTCGGTTAACCACACACGCTCCATCGAACTTTGACAGCCATCGAGTCACCCTTTGCTACCTTTGCTTAGAACCATTTAGTGTGCCGGTTAACCACACACGCTCCACTAATGTCTTAGCAAGGGTACAAAGTGTAATTTCTTCGAATTGCATCAATTTACTTTTGCCTAAAGTAACTAAGATTGGGAATTTTGTAAAACATTTAGCTACTTTATTTTTCATTATACTTTTAATGAGGAGAGGGTTTTCCCTATCCTACCCTTTCGGCTAACGACCCTCCACCAATCAAGGAAGCGGTGGGTGAGAGTGGACACCCATTAAATGGCCATTTTATAGGCCATAACCTTATACCCTCCCCTTATAGATCGGCTTCGTAAATGAGGCCTACTAACGGTAAGACTAGCATTTAAGTTATACATATTAGACATTTAATGTTATACATAGTATAAGGGTGTATTTTACACTTTTAAAATACTAGGTGGTTTAATTTTATAAATTACACTTTTAATTTAATCAAATATAAACCAAATGATGATGGATTTATTAACTTTCATTTAATTATAATTTTAATTAACTTAATAAAACCAAAAAGGTGAAATTTGAACTTTTCAAAACTAGGATTTAGAATTTAACATTTTAAAATTAAACTTTTAATCAAAATTTAAATTCCAAAAGTTGATGGTGAGTTTTTGAAACTTTTCAAAACATAAGCAAGAATATTCTAGATCAAATTACAAATAATAATTATTAACCAATTAATTAGTAATTATCTAAATATGACCTAATTCAATTTCTTGCAAGATAATCTATCAAATAATTCAAATAAATCAAGTTTATCAAATAAGGCAATGATTATCTAATTAATTTGACAATTATCTTCTATTTTCGTAAGGACATCTTTTAAATTAAACAATTAATTTAACCTAATTCCTTAAATCCCCTAAAATTCGAAATTATGGGATGGGATAATTCAAAATCTTTAATTACCAAATTTAAACACTTAAAAGATAATTACAGGATATGGCATTTATCCAAATCCCTAAAAATAGGATCTTATCTTGGGGAAGGAGGCATATTTCGAAATTCAAGGGTTGGATAACCCTAGAATTCGAAAACTTGGAGGCTAAGGAATGGGTTTGGAAAACCCTAACCAATTTCGAAATCTTGGAGGCTAAGGAAAGGGTTTGGGAAACCCTACCCAAATTTCGTAAATCAGGGTTCAAGAACCCTAATTTCAAAAATTCATGCCTCCTAGGGTTTATTGGCCATAAAACCTAATTTTTCAAGTTCATACATTTGTATAATGCTAATTCAAAACAAAAACCAATGTCTCTGATACCATTGTTGGGTTTTATACAAACAATCCTATGTGTGCATGCAACCCTAGAGTTGGATCTATGATATCACTATTAGTTATACAATATTATGAACATGTGAAGAACCCTAACAAGCTTCTAGGGATTTCAAAATTCACAAAGAAAGATGAAATACATACCTCTTGTTGTTATATTGTAATAACAACTTAACTCTTGAATCTTCTTGTCTTTGAAAGCAAGCGCCACAAGTGTCGCGCCTCTAATGGCTCACAAACAAACCTAGCAACCAAGGATTACTATGGAGAGAGAAGGGAACTGGAAAATTCGGCTCTAAGTCTCTATTGGAGTGCCTTAGACGAAATCCAACCGTACAAGGGATTATATAGGTGACAAGGAAGGTTTAGGATAAGGCAGGTGTATCTTAGATAACCCTAATCCCTTAACTTCCTCCCTAAGGCTTCCAAGGCACCCTTAGAGCCCAAGGAAACCCTAGGACACTCTAGATTTCGTTCCCCACCTCTAAGGGAGGTTCTATAATGCTTAAATGCTCAACTTTTGAGCATTGTTACCTTTAGTCCCTGTAGTTTCAATTAATTCCTTTAATCCTAAAATTAATTTCAAATTAATTTCTGATTAAATATTAATTAAACAATATGATTTCTAATCAATATATTATATCCATAATACATTAATAAATCATTTATCTTGATTTCAAATTAATTTATTAACCAAGTAATAAATTAATAAATCATTCTTCTCTATCAAACAATTATCCTATTCCAATGCCAGGTTTGAAGGCAACCCAAAAGGACCATGCACAACCGGGTCAAGTACTTACCAAATATGGTAACGGGCTTAGACACTAATCCAACAGTTTCTGCTATCTTATAGCACTGTTTAGAGTCTGTTTGAGTGTTCTAAGCCTAGTACATTCAAGAATCGGGTGTTAGGAAGTATCTGCTTGAGTCCATTGTGCCCTAATCAAGCTTTAAACCCATTATGAGGAGTTTACGGCCAAAACTTCATGTTTGGGCCGTAAACTCATGTTTGGTAGTAGGCTCATGTTATATACGTGAGTTTTCATCACTTTCCACATTTCTCTTCCCTTTCAAGACTTGAAACCCTATTTCTCTCTCAAGTATTATTGAGTTCTTCATTTTGATCTTCAAAAATTTAAGAATTCTTTCCATTTGATTTGTTGATACAAAGCTCTATCTAGTACAACCCTTTGATTTCATCCATGAAATCTCTTCTTTTATTTAGATCTTCAAGTGTTCTTCATTTCACCAAGAACACCAAGAACACACACTAGTGTTTTTGGACCCCTAAACACCCTTTCAAGCTTCTATATCGTAAGTACTCTCTCTTTAGCTTGTTATATGCTTGAAACACTTAGTTTACACCTTGAAAACAACAAGATCACAAGAAAGAAAGGTGTTTACAGCCAACAAAATCTCCCTTGGCCGTAAACCCTAATTAGTGGTGCATTTGTGCTACCATTCCTTCCTAAGCCTTAGACTTGAGTCTAGAAGACTTCAAGGAAGACCATAAGACCTTAACACACAATATGGTACAAAATACCAATAGTTTACGGCCATAAACTCATTGGTCCGTAAACCCATGGGCCGTAAACTCATGGGGGTATTACCATTTGGGTCGTAAACTCCTACGTGAGGCCCTACTTCCCTTATATGCAACCCTGTGTGGTTTAACACTTCATAACAAGTGTTTCCTAGTCCCTAAAGCTATTCCATTTCATGATTAGATGTTATAAACACTAATTAGATGCATATACGTGTTATTATATGATAAATAGGATCTGTGTTTGTTCAAGTCTTCACTTGACACTTAGCATCCTATACCGATCTTTCATTTGCATCACCCAATACAGGTGAGTTCATACCCCTTAAATTATCTTTTAAATGATTTTAAATGCTTTTATAGGGGGGGGGGGAATACAAGTAGAAAACATATTAGTTATATAATCAATCACATGTGATTTATAACTGTGTTTCAAACTAAGGATTTCATATACTTCAAACTGTCTTATCAAACAAACTGCTTTTAAATCGTTTTATAAATTGACATCAAGTCATTATTATTTATTTCTAAAACTCTTTAAATGTATTACAAAACCTCTTTTAAACTTATATATTGTCAAAAGCATGTCTACATATGTATAGTTATATAAATAGTGTTTAAAGGACATAGGACTGTTGGCTCACTTTATTTCCTTTTCCTTGTTTGGATGTGGACTTAGGGTATCAGTTATTTGTCCGAAGGTCGTCTAAATATTAGATATATATATTATGTATACATATGTAGATACAAAAGTACTATCAATCAGTTCAGTACCTTTGGGTAGCAAAGGTATACATTCGTTCATTCATTCAACTACAGAAATCACTAGTAAACTATAATAGGTATAGTTTAGGAGAATACTATAATAGAGAATACTAGTTAAAGAATACTATAACAGAGAATACTAGACGGAGAATACTCTACAAAGGGTACTATATAGAGAATACTATACATAGAATACTATTACTATAACAAGTATACTATAACAAGGTTCAAAGATAATATAATGTGAGATACTACTTCATAACACAACAACCATTTTGTTGTGTCACGTTTTTTAACCAGAATCTCCTGGAGGGAGAGCGTGAGTTTGTGTATAGATCTATACTGGATTGATTATCCTACACCTTTGTTGTTCGCTACAGTGGGACTTGCAAGTCTAAGGGTGCCAAATGTCATTTCTTCCGACGTCTTTCATCGTCGTGTTTTCGTCGGTTTACTATGGTAACAACCTCATCACATTTTACCTTATATAAGCCATTTGGTTTAAGGTAGTTATTACTACAGTAGGTACTTCATGTAATACTGAAGTACACATATGGTTTCCCATTTTATTCAAATTGAGATCTTCTCACATAAAGGGTAATATAAAACTATATTTTGGTAATGATAGTCATACTTGGGAAAAACATCCACTTTTACAGAGAAACAAACATACAAAACAGTCAGGTCTTGG
The DNA here is from genome assembly GCF_051521515.1 of Lactuca serriola. Taxonomy (NCBI): domain Eukaryota; kingdom Viridiplantae; phylum Streptophyta; class Magnoliopsida; order Asterales; family Asteraceae; genus Lactuca; species Lactuca serriola. The sequence goes on along the minus strand of NC_136410.1, from coordinate 122,172,949 downwards.
TAGAAGACTATTTTTATACTAGTAGAAAATATAGGATATTCTAGGAGTTTTCAAATATATACAAACATTTACAATGAACATTTACAAACATTTTCAGTAAACTTATTCAAACATTGACACTAAATACTTATGAACTCACCAGCATAAATGTTGATCTACGCTTTCAAACTAATTTGTATTCTCAGGTCACCAGTAGACAGGTACCAATGACCAGCTTTTGAGAAGACGGAGCATGTTCAAGTCTTGTCTTTTATTTTGATTATTCATTTTTGGTGTCTTATTGCTTTTAAAGAACACACTTGTATCAAATTATACTATTAATGCAATGGATGATGTTCTTGCTTGTTTACTACTTTGCAATTTTATGATATTGTACATGACGTCCTCCGCCCCGAACGTTTCCGCCGTTCCGATTTTGGGATCGGGTAGGGACCGATACGGCAATAAGGAATCTAAAAAACACGGATTCGGTCAAAACCGGTAGAATTCAGTTAAAATCGGTCAAAATCAATAAAAATTCGACTTTTTTAAGAAACAAATCGATAACTGTTATTAATATTCATGTATTTTGATATGATTTTTAATAAACTTGTTATATATATAATTTTCTTAAGATAAATTTCATATAATTTATCCAATCTGAGTACTCCCCGAGTACTCCCCGCCTAGACCAAATACTCACTAGGTGCTAGTTGGACGCCCTTAGAATGTCTAACGAGTTTTGCAACATTGGTAAATACTGATTTTTTGTCAAAGTGAAACAAAGTTCAAACCGTATTGCAATAACACAATTCCCATTGTTACTTTGCGAAGACCGATCAGAGTTTTCAAGGATAATTACATATGCAATGTAACTTTTTCAGATTTGATTTTTAAATTCTTTTAAGGGTTAAGTCTATTGTTGGATAGTGAAAAAGGGGTTATCGGGGACCAAGGTTTGATCCCACTAAAATTAAACGTATGTGGAGAGGAGATACAATGGTAGGGGGAATGTAGTAACCCTGTGGTAAACATATTATTTAAAATTTAAATACCATTTAATGTATTTCATATATATTTTACATAATTTTGTCCTATATGGATGATTAGGCAGGAGTTATGGGATTCTTGTGCTAAGTTGGGTATGGTGGATGTGTTTATTTCTTATGTCCTACCCATTTATTCTTGCCCAATCACTTGACATTCCAATGATCCAATATCTCTAAATCATCAAGGCCCAGTTATGGCCCACCTATGGCCTAATTTTCCAAATTGGGCCCAAGCCTTTCCGATGGGCCTTATCGTAAAGCCCATTCCAATTATTCTAGTCCATATACTTGTTCTTAGATGGCCCATTAATATCCCAATCACCAAAGCCCAACTCAAGGCCCAACCAAAATTAGGGTTTCTCACATGAAATGAAAATTAGGGTAAAGTGTTCTTACTTAACCCATTAGTTCCAATATTGGGTTAAGATAATTACAAGGGCATAATTATGTGTTATTTAGAAATTTAATTAACGACTTCAACGTGGGTCCCAGCAATCCAAAACTAACATATTCCAAAATTAGGGTTTTCTAAACCCTAAATAGGGTTTCTAACCCAATCATAAACTAGCTAAGTCCAATATTAAGCTATTGGGCCGATTAGAGTTCCACTAGGCCGGGCACCACCCACTGCCACCTCAGGCAGTGGTGGTTGGCGGCCGCTCACGGTGGCAGGCAACGACATCAACCATTTCCAATGGTGGTGGCTTATAATTTTGATCCAAACTTCATCAAAAAAACCTGGAACATACAACACATATATGCTCATAGCCACCCATGCTGGCAGCTGGGTGGTAGTAGAACGGTAGTAGGAGGCAGTAACCATCACCTCACGGTGGTGGTGGTGGTTTTCTTCAATTTCCGGCCAAGATTACATCTAAAAAAAATCACACACACACACACACAGCCACCTCTCACGGTGTTTGGTGGCAACAGAAGAGGTAGAATCGGCAGCAACCACCATGGTTGGCTGCCATGGTGGTCCTAGTGATCTCTGGCCAACAAACACATACACACACACGCTGACATGATCTGAAACACACACCCATACACGAAATTCCTCATACAACACCACCATGAATAAATGTGAATTGACAGTTCAAGCAAAATAAAGAAACATAGCCACAACCACCTTCTCGGCGACAATGGTCGGAGGCAACAACAACGTGACGACGGCGGATATGGGCTGAGGCTATTGGTGTTAATCCAAATTGAGTCAATCATGTGATAATTCGTAGGGGTATTTTAGTCCTTCTTGTTGAGTTTGAATAAGTAAAGGCCATGTAGGCCACATTTATTTTGTAGTTTTAGAATAGTTTAGATAGGGTTAGTTAGCTCCTGATTTGTTGCTTTGATTAGGAAGACATGGCTTTTCAATCCACTATATATTGTATGTTGTTGTATTTGTATTGAATAAGAAGATGCAAGAGGTTAGAAAGATGAATTCCTATGTATGTTTGGGTTTGTTCGCAGGGGGAGGTTCCAACAATTTGTTGGGTTTTGAGCAATCTGACACTTCCTAAGTGTGCATGCAACCCTAATAAACCTTGGATCTATGTTTGTCTAAACACATGCAAAATAATAATTTTCCAAGGTTCATAACCTATCTAACATGGCATGGGATACTTTTAAACATAAAAGAATTAGATGAGATTACATACCTTTTGATGATGAGTTCAATTCCTAAGGAGTTTGAGGGCCAAGCACTAATAGTGTGAATGCCTCAAATGGAATCACAAATCACCACAAACTCTTGGAAAACTTTGAGAGAGTGTATACACACTTATAAAATCGGTCACACACAAACACACACACTAGTGCCACTACTTACCATTTCATGCTCCATAAGCATGCTTATATAGTGTGCATGGTTAGGGTGAAACCCTAATAACCCATGACCTTTCCTTTCCAAGGATCCATGGGTTAAAAGCTCCATGGATCATCCATGGACTTCCATATAAGCCTAGCCCATTAACAAATGAGTGTTAGCCCACACCATATAAAACTAATAGCCCATAATCTAATTAGTATTCCTTTTAATCTCTAAATTAATTCATAATTAATTTAAGACTAAGACTAATTAAATAACATAACTTCATATTAATATATTATAACTTATAATATATTAACAAACATATGTGTATAACTCTCATAAAATTATCCATAAATAGTTCGGGTGAGATGCAACCCAAATGGACCATGCCGATCGGGTCAAGTATATACCAAATAAGTTATGGACTTAGACACCATATCCAACAGACTCCCACTTGGATAAGTCTAATAACTGTATTTGCCTATATAACTTCAGGAACCAACCAGCAATCGTAGCTCTCGAAAACTCCGTTGAACTATGAAGCGCCATTTTAAGATAAGTGATCATATAATCCTCTGTTCTCATGATATCAGCCGGACAAATACATGGAACAACGTCGTACTTATTGTCCAGCAGTTTGTTTCCCGATTTTCGATTTGTTTGACAAAGAACTTAATCGAACACATCAATTTAGTTCTGACCGGCCGGTACATAGGTCACAACAAAATCATCGAGGGGCCCAGATATCGCTTCTATTTCTAGAAGGAACAGATAAACTTCGACTTATATGCTTGTTCTACTACTTGTTGAATTGTACACAAAGGCACGTTTTATAACATCAAGTTACTGATGCGTTTACGTGCAATCGATGCACAACCAACTCATATCTCTAGGTTTGAAGATTTATATGATATTACCGTCTCACGATCACTCGAGATAAATTCCATGAAGTGATACAAGTGAGCGTGGGTTTATTCCAATACTCATAACTTATGAGCACTCATGAATGTTGTAGCAACCATTGCTATGACTAAACCCATTTAGCCATCTACAAACTCGATTCATGACAGTCTTGATTCATACCTACTTCCAACATATGAACGACTGTGGAGTGTTTAAATAAATTAGTCATTCGGAAAGAATAACCTAGCTATTTTGGAAGTCAAAACATGCAAAGTGAAACACAATAATAATCGAATCCAATATGGTCTTAGAACCCTTTTGAATATAAATAGAACCACCTTTTATTTATGACCATATTGATTACACATTATTCATTGTATAATGTTTCAAACAATCAACTTAAGACTTGAATAAAAACAACAGTCGTCCCATGCTCCAAGCATGTACACTTTGTTTTTCTAAACAATAGTTATGCCATACTCCAAGTATGCACACTATGTTTGTCTATGATCCTTACATTGTGACGTAGATCAATTGAACATGATTCCAATGATACTCATTTCACAATCCCAAATCCTTATTGTAAATGTGAGAATCCCCGATTCCTATCATTTACCAAAAAATCTGTTAGATTTTAAACTTTTATGCAATGTTCCTCTTGTAATCATTATTCACAAAGTCACCAAAACCTTGTCACCAGTCATTACAGAGTATTCCAAAGAAGGTCAACTTCTATGGAACGGAAGTCTCATATTCAAAGTACATTGCTTTGAACATCCTTCTTGCATTAAGGTTTTCTAATCTTACATAGATTGAATAACTTCCACCTATGGAGACATTTCCATGGTCCTTTTCGACAACTTACTTCCAACTTTCCCTGAGCAACCAATCTTTGGCGAACCTCAAATTTGTCCTCGACAATTGCTTAATCACTTTAGTCATATCCAGTTCTAGAATTTTCCCTTCTTAATGCCTTAAGCATTTGGAAAATTTAGAAAAGATGAATATTATAGCACATGCAATCGATCCTATATCCGAAGCATATGGGACACGTTTCATGATGTTTGACATAAAGACATAATACTAGACAAGTATTTTGCTACAATATTTTTTATTTGCCATGTTTTCAAAATTTAACTATGAAGAGGGATGTCGTAATCATAATCGAATTTTGAAAACGCAATATATATAGAATTTCTTCAAGTTGAACCATTCCAACATAAAATTCATATATATGTATATATTCTTGACTAAAGATGATTAAAATCTCAATCTAAGCTTTAGAATTGAAACGAAGTGTAATTTCCTCTCCCTTAATTATAGCAAAACGACTTTTTCAACACCTGCAACTTCATGAATTGAAACTTTTGTTTTTCTATAATTAACATTGCTAGCTTGCAATACTAAACGTAATAATCATGCTCCCACTAACATGATGATTATAAGCATAACACTTATGCTCCCACTAGCTCTGACATATTTCCAGAAATCTACTGGACTTCTGAAATTTAGATTCATACACCCTTTCTTAGATAGCTCACATGTGTGTCTAAACAATTTTCAGAACTATGAAAAGGGATGCCGTAATCATAGTCTCAATTGCTTAGGCATTTGCCATTTCTCACAAGTCCATGTTAGTGTGCCGGTTAACCACACGCGCTCCACTAACGACTTTTGAAAATGCAAATAATACAATTGATATCTACGTGAAATCTACTTAGTGAAAGCGTTTCCTCACCATCATTTTCATGAATCGGAGAGAAACCTTACGACACTTAGATTTTATAGTGTATGAGTTCCTATCCATGTGAATTTTTCAAAACCATAATCACAAGATAAGGTTAGTGACAAATTCAGCCTTACATGGATTAAACTTGTTCAATCTTAGTTTCTTGTCACCTTGGTAGCACAAGGCCTACCAATGCTTCCAAGTTGAACTCTGATAACTCACATGCAAATTCAACTTATTTGAAGTAGGTATAGAAATAAGAATTATGTCAACACAATAGGTTGCAAACCTTAAGTCGTGTGCTAGTGATAAATTACAGGTTTTACTCTTGATTAAATCTTGAAACTCTTTCAGGATCTTTAAGGCTCCCACTGTCCCCTTGATGTATAAGTTTCCCCAGCCAAGAACCATTCCATGACAAAACAAATATTCAAGGGATGATGCGGATTCTTATCAAGACTAACACTTCACACAATTGGTCTTAGTTGGTCTTTGTCTCATCCAAGACATCACAACTTACCAATCTCAAATGTACAAGAATAGAAAACATTTTACTCTTACATTTGACTAGTGTTAATAAATCTTCCTTTATGTCACTCAAAGTTACAATCTTGGAGTATGACTCTAAGAATTGTTTTGGAACGAAGTATGACTCGTCTTCTTGATTTTAACCAATCCAACAATTCATGACCTCTCTTCTTAGCCATAACAATGCACTAAGACGTCCTTAGAGTATGAATTTGTGATATGGTTTCACAATCATTAAGATGATCATGAAATACGATACTAAAGTACTCTCCCATCCTTTCAGATTTGAGATACTTTTATCTTTCTGCCTAATTTGATTCTTCTCATTTGTTTTGTCATACATTGTAACCTTTCCAATGTTACAGAATTATACTTAACCTTATAAGTATAATCATATTTACTAATCTTCAGTAAATCATGACAAATCAATCTTTGTGGTGGACCTTGACCAGCGCACACCCAGTGTACCTAATTCCTTAGTCCTTCAATTGACTCACATATACATGTGATCAAAGAATTAGTCTTAATTTTCAAAGATGAAAATTCTCATTCATCATACAATACAACTTGTATGATTCCAAGTTTCTGTCCAATTGAAACTTGGGTGATGAAAAACTTTCTTCATTTGGTAAATTCAGACACTACCACAAATGAAAGAATCAAACCCACTTTCCAATATTGCTATTACTGGAAACATATAAGCAACAATTTTCCACAGATGCCATTGTAAGGATATTTTTAAAATAAATAAAATTAAAACCCTTTTTTTATTTTAAAACTTTGCGGAAAAACTTATCCTTACAATCCACATGAAAACCTTGTTGTTATCTATTCATAAGCAATATATATTATAACTCTTAAGCAACAGCTCAAAATTCTGATTGCCGAACCATGCGATCGAAACCCACCTTTGCAATCAGAATCAACATATACTTACTTTAAGCTTCCTATCTTTTCTTTGATTCTTAAAAACATCAGCATGTGACCCATTCACATTATGTAATAAGAATCTCCAAATAGGAACTTAATAGAGTTAGACAGTGGACTTTACCCGAAGTAGAGTCAAACCTCTTGACTTGATCAACCTTATGACCTTTCAGGTGAATAGGGCAGCTTCGCAACCAATGCCCCTTCCTTTGGCAACAAAACACATGGACCCTTTGGTAATGGCACATGAGACAATCTCAAACTTAGCCTTTCTCTTTACCATTTGGTCAACCGAGTTGACTATGGCCGATCCCTTTCAATTGGGAAGAGAAATCCTCTTCTAGATATCCAATGCTACCATTGTCAATGTCCATTTAAGACTTGGGAAGTTGTTCTTTTAATCAAATTTGCTTTACTGGTGTTCCAAATCATTGTTGATTCCACAACACCAAGCAAATAGATAACATCATTAAGGGTCATGTCATAGTCTGTCTCATAGTAGTCCCAAAGAGACTCACTATGTTACTAAGAAAGTGATTGAACATCCAACTTTCACAAGACTTTGACACCCAACTCTCCCGGCTTGTCAATATGTGACTTTATCTCCAAGATGTGAGCACACATAAACTATGCTTGCAAATAGGGATTGAGTGACTTTAAACTTTTCAAGAACTTGTGGGTGAGGGAGAATAATTGGAGGAGGTGGAGGAAGTGAAGCATGATGTCGAGGGACACCATCTTCAAGAGATTTGGGAAGATCATAGTTGTCTGAACCAGACATCTATAATGGGAGAAAATCAAGTTAGTTGATTCAAAATCCTTAATATAACACCCAATATGAAATATTAAGGCTAGGACCCAACACAATATTTTATAATTTGGAAGAGGGATGCCGTAATCCAAGCTATAAAATATTTGAAGGTAGGCGAATGATGATTCACCAATTTCCACCATGAAAAACGAAATAATTTATTAGGTTTTAATTGGATTTGAAATTCCTAGATCTTTTGAGATTCATTGAACTTTTCAATGGCATGTTTCAATCTCGAGTGTGCCCTCTCAAATTTCGTGACTGGGATGCCGAGGATCACAAAACAAGGTGTGAATAACCATACCAATTCACTTGGTACCCTTAATATTATCACCTAATCAATGTGCTGGTTAACGACACATGCTCCATTGATCTATGACAAACATTAAGTCACCCTTCGTGATCCTTACTAGTCCAAGTTAGTGTGCCGGTTAACCACACACGCTCCACCAACGACTTGGTAAGGTACAAAGTGTGAATTCCATGGGCTAGCACCAAATTCACATTTTTCCTATAGTAACTAAGATTGGGAATTAAATAAAAATATTTAGTTACTTTATAATATTCATTATACTTTTAATGAGAATTTGAAGTCATTGTCCTACCCGTTCGGCTAACGACCCTCCACCGATCAAGCAAGCGGTGGGTGAGAGTGTACACCCATTAAGTCGCCATTTTATAGACCGGCTTCGTGAATGAGGCCTACTAACGGTAAAACGACTTGTTCTTATACATAAAAATTAACCATTAATGTTATAAATAGTATAAGGGTTGAATTTTAACTTTTAAAATTCTAAGTGTTGGAATTAAAGTTTATTAAAGTGTGTGAAACTTTACAAATTCCAAAACTTGAGGGCAAGTTTTGAAACTATTCAAAACCAATTAATTCCATGATTTATGTGTTTAAAGTAGTTTTAATCCAAAAACTCTTCAAGTTCCATAACTTGAGGACAAGTTATGGAAGACTTTAAACTAATAAAAGAATTACTTTTCTTTATTTTTATAACTTATGGAATTAATTAAGGTTACACTTTATTTATATATTTATTAATGAAGTGACTCTTGAACCTCCATAACTTAAGGACAAGACTCTTCGTCTTTTGTAACCATCCAAGACTTTTCATTTCATAACTTATGAATTAAAGGTTCATAAAATGAAGACTCTTCATTTTCATGTAACTTATGTGTTTTAAGTGTGTGTTAAATAAAAGTGACCTTTGGATATCCATAACTTGAGGACAAATTATGGACTCCATTAAAACACATAAATGATCAAGAATTAATTCTAAACAATTCAGCAAATAATTCCTATCATCTTCTAAATTCATAAGAACATGAACATGGTCATCAAAATTTCAAGAATTATATGAACACATAAAAATCATGGAATTTTGATATATGCTATTGTAAATGGATTAGAACAACCATTACACCAAGTAAAACAAGTTTTAAAATACCAAAACAGTTTAGGGTAATGTTTCTAGTCCATTTCCAGCAGCAAAAGTCGAAATTCTGCATTCTGATCATTCTACTCGCCGAGTGCACGAACCTACTCGCCGAGTAGGATGAATTTTTCCTTGAAATCGGCGAGTCCATCAGCCAGACAGCAACAATTTCAACTTTTTTTCACTATTTTGCATCAAGTATCAAACAAGCAAGCCTACGCTCTGATACCACTGTTGGGTTTTGAGCAATCTAACACTTCCTAAGTCTGCATGCAACCCTAATAAACCTTGGATCTATGTTTGTCTAAATACATGCAAAATAATAATTTTCCAAGGTTCATAATCTATCTAACATGGCATGGGGTACTTTAAAACATAAAAGAATTAGATGAGATTACATACCTTTTGATGATGAGTTCAATTCCTAAGGAGTTTGAGGGCCAAGCACCAATAGTGTGAATGCCTCAAATGGAATCACAAATCACCACAAACTCTTGGAAAACTTTGAGAGAGTGTATACACACTTATAAAATCGGTCACACACAAACACACACACTAGTGCCACTAGTTACCATTTCATGCTCCATAAGCATACTTATATAGTGTGCATGGTTAGGGTGAAACCCTAATAACCCATGACCTTTCCTTTCCAAGGATCCATGGGTTAAAAGCTCCATGGATCATCCATGGACTTCCATATAAGCCTAGCCCATTAACAAATGAGTGTTAGCCCACACCATATAAAACCAATAGCCCATAATCTTATTAGTCTTCCTTTTAATCTCTAAATTAATTCATAATTAATTTAAGACTAAGACTAATTAAATAACATAACTTCATATTAATATATTATAACTTATAATATATTAACAAACATATGTGTATAACTCTCATAAAATTATCCATAAATAGTTCGGGTGAGATGCAACCCAAATGGACCATGCCGATCGGGTCAAGTATATACCAAATAAGTTATGGACTTAGACAGCTTATCCAACACAATTGGTATCATAGCCCTAAGATCGTGGGATCATGAAGAGGTTCTATGTGAACCATAGAGTCCAGTGAAAGACAAGCTTCGTGTGAGCCAAGTTCAAAACCAAAATCTATGTGATTATATTTACATCTGTGTGATGAGTGTTTGAGTTTTGGAGATCGATCTATGAGAGTTGACGGAATTAAAAGAAAGTTGTGTGTAGAATCCATGTTCAGGGTGAACCAAGAAGAAAAGGAACCTGTGTGGTGAAGCTTACCTGTGTGGACAAGCATGTCAACGTGAGAAGAAAAAAATAGATATGTTTGATCAAGAGACGGAAACATTGTTCACCTACAAGTATGTATGGGTGGGTTTAAGGAAAGAAGAAAGAAAAAGGAGGATTGAAACAGAGTGGTGCTTGGCTGTGATGTGTTCTGGTTCTGCTGTGAGATTAAAGGCTCACAGTGGTGTTGAAAAATAAATGTCCGACTATGGTGGTTCAATCCTGGAGATGGCAGCAGATGGCTGTCGAGGAAGAAAACAAGCAGGCAAGTTGAGAGGAATGAAAGCAGACAACTAGTCTGATCACTTTAATTTGGTGATTAGAAGGAAGAATGAGAGAAAGAAAGAAGTTTCGCAGGCAGAGTTTGGATTAAGGGGGAGAATCTTGGTGTTAATCCAAATTGAGTCAATCATGCGATTATCCTTAGGGGTATTTTAGTCCTTCTTGTAGAGTTTGAATAAGTAAAGGCCATGTAGATCACGTTTATTTTGCAGTTTTAGAATAGTTTAGATAGGGTTAGTTAGCTCCCGATTTGTTGGTTTGACTAGGTAGACGTGGCTTTTCAATCCTCTATATATTGTATGTTGTTGTATTTGTATTGAATAAGAAGACGCAAGAGGTTAGAAAGATGTAGGCCTATGTATGTGTGGGTTTATTCACAGGGGATGTTCCAACAAAGGCAGCAACAGAAGAAACAGGAAGAGAGTGTGTGCGACCCAACCGCAAACAACAACAGTACCCACGAACTGTGCTTTCCCGATCTCTTCGTCTTCGTCGGCAACGGAACAAGGTGGCTGTTCTGGTGATTCTTTGGTGGTGGCGAGGAGGTGGCGGCTGAAATAGTAGAAGTAGGTTTAGGGTTTGTGTCCTTCAAACGAGAGCAAAAGAAAACACAGGTTAAATCCCGCTTCCATACACTCTTCATACAAGTTGACACTTCTAGTCCCTCCCAATCAAAGTCTTCTCAACTTTAGTCCCAATAATTACCATGCAGCCCCTGCCCTCAGAAATCTTTACAAATTGAATCCGGATTTTACCTATGAGCCCTTGCTTTCCAAAAATCTATTCACAATAAGTCCATAACACATTGACTTCTGAAATCCTTTTCAAATTAAATCCATAATTTACTAAACATCCCTCAACCTTCAAAATTATTTACAAACTAATCCGGAAATTACATTGTAACCCCAAAACTCATAATTATGGATTTTAACTCCCGAAGACCAACATCCCACTAAGATATATTATATATCTCGGGGTTTTGGGTTGATTATTTATTTACTTATTTATTTAATTTAAATGGAACGTTACACAAGCATCATTTGATGGTATAAAGTTCGGATATTGATGAGTTAGTTACTTACATCTATCTAGTTTATATTTTGTGTGCATTTTGGTCACATAGTTTTCGTCTAGTGGTGTATGAGCTACTCCAATTCCTTCAACAGTTTTTGTAGTTTTAGGCTCATGGATTCATAAAAATGAGAGCTTGGACATTCTCATTAAGCCAAGAGTTTTGGGGCTTTTGAAGACTTTTGGACCAAGGTTTTGAGTTTTTACCCTCTTCTATGCATGCAAATGGATAAAGTTAGAGACTTTGTCCGTTAAGAAGTCCCTTTTTACATGGATCTGAAGTTTGGTGTCTTCTCTTAATGAAATAAGGACTTAATGGTGAGTTTGGATTTAGCTCTGGTACGCTAGGCATACCTAGAGGTACGATGTGCGTACCAGGTTTGGAGCCCGTGACTTGAGAGGCACCCTTTACGTTGGGCGTAGAGGGGAGTACACAAAGTGTACTCAGTCTAGATGGAATCTTTGACTTTTTGACCTTGACTTGACCATAATTTTTATCAAGTTTGGCTTAGGGGTATTTTTGGTATTTTGAGTAATAGTTTGAGATTAGGTCACCGTTTCTTATACATGTGACCTGTAGAGTTAGTAGTTGGAGATGTGATCTATTCGACTATAATTCAGACTGTTAGGTGAGTTTCTCATCACTGTACTCGTTGGTTGAAGCACCAATGCTGGCCACTAGGTTATGTATCCTAGTATATAGGATGATGTTATGTTGACTAGATGTTAAATTGGTAGATATATATGATTACATGTATCTGCTAGTTATAGGTTTTTTTGTTACATATATCCACTAGGTGGGTTGAGGCTGTACTGCTTTGTGTTATCGGCCAACAAACCCGAGCAATCCAATCGGGAGATTGTGGGCCAGTGACAATCTAATCGGGAGATTGTAGGCCAAAATGGCAATCCAATCGGGAGATTGTGGGCCTGAGTTGCAATCCAAGAGGTTGTGGGCCAGGGTAATCCAGTCGGGAGACTGATCCAGCCTGCATTTTGTGTATTTATTTGGTTGTGTGTAGTATTTGTGGTAACTCACTAACTTTTGGCTTACAGTTTAAGTTTTATGTTTTAGGTACTTCAGATGATCGGGGAAAGGCGAAGGCTTGATCGTGTACATCCTTCAGTTTTCATGAGATTTGATTTTGGGATACTTTTATTTGTGATTTTGACTTGTGGAAACTAAGTTTCTAAACCTTTATGGTTTCTGGTTTGATTTTGAAAAATGAAAATTTTACCTTGATTTTGGGATGTTACAGTGCTGAAGAAGGAAGTTGAAGAAAAATAGCTAAATGATAACCTCTCTTATATTGCTAAGGACTTGAGATCCAAGTTTGATGCCAACCAGAAGAATGATCGAGCTCAAAAAGTCATTGGCAAGAACCAAGATAAAAAGGGAAAAATATTCACCATCACTAGGCCTTGCAAGAGAAATGAAACTCAAGAAAAAAAGGACACCATCACCAAGCCCTGCAAGAGAAATGAAGCTCACGAAACAAATGACGACATTAAGGTGTTATCTAGAAATGTAATCAACATCATATTTTCAATAGAAGACCAAAGGTCACCCAATTGGGACCCTGAAAACCCACTCTTGGTCACTAGATACATACATCATACGATAGTCCATCGTGTTTGCATAGAAAATGGTAGCATCATTGATATACTCTACGTAAGTTGCTTCAAGAAGCTACCCACCTCTTGGAAGGAAAGCCTAAAATCTCCGATAGGCAGTCTACTCGTATGCTTCACCAGGCATAGCCTATGGCCACTGGGTACCATATATCTACCATTCACATTAATTAGTTACGATGGGAAAGATAAGATCAAATGAACGATTGAATTCTCAGCAATACGTCTTCTAGCAGAGCACAACATTTTGCTCAGGTGACTGGTACTTTTCCATCTACAGGCCATACCATTAACAATCCATACTATTGTCAAGTTTAGCACACAAGTCGATTCATCCATATTTATTGCTTCTAACTCATGCGTACACCACTTCCATTAAGTCATTTCCACACTAAAGCTGGTGTGAGCCTCGAATAAATCAAAGGAATATTGCCATACAGAAAAGCACATCATCCGCCTAGATTACCCATAGCAAAGAATCCGAATAGGTGCCAGCCTATCGGAGGAAGTCAAAGTAAGATTACTCGCCCTATGGAAGCAGTACTCCAAGGTCTTTGCCTAGCAACCCACAAATATGACAGGAGTACATCGTGAGGTCATTGATTGCAATTTGAATATCTTCACGGGAAGTACCCCCATCAAGCAAAAAAAATGGGACAAGCGGGTGATAGAAGCAAAGAAATCAATGCAGAACTGGTGAAGCTAGTGGGCGCAAGCATTCTCCGGGAAGAAATTTTATTTACCTGGATAGAAAATCTAGTGATGATGAAAAAACATGATGGATTGTGGTTGATGTGCATTGATTACTCCGATCTAAACGATGAATACCCAAAGGATCGCTACTCTCTCCTAGAGATGAACCAAAAACTTGAGCCCTTAGAAGGATTTCAATTCAAGTGTTTCCTCGATGCCTAAAAGGGCTATCATCAAGTTCAAATGAGGAGAAAACGGCCTTTCATACTGATCGCGACACCTTTTTTACTAGAAGATGTCATTCGGTCTCAAGAATGTCGGGGCAACATACCAAGACCTGATGGACAAAGTGTTTGCAAATCAAATTGGCAAAAACATCTAAGTCTATGTCGATGACATGGTTATAAAATCCATAATGAAGTAGCATTACTTCGCGACATTAAAGAAACCTTTCAAACTTTGACGAGAGCACAAATGAAGCTCAACCCGAGGAAATGTAGTTTTGGGGTGGAGGAAGGCCAATTCTTGGGTTATCAAATAACCAAAGAAGGAATCTCACCAAACCAAACCAAGATACAAGAATTCCTTGATTCTAAAACCCACCATAGCCTCAAAGGAGAATAAGAAATCAATGGAAGGTTGACGACACTTTGTATATTCATCGCCAAGTCGGCTAAAAAGATCTCCCACTTTTACAACCTTTGAAAGGTTGTATTGATAAGAATCAATTTAAATGGATAACAAAGGCCTAAAAGGCCCTGCACCACCTAAAAAAAGCTTTACACCAGCTCTCGGCTATGACGGTCCCCTACCCGGAGAAACTTTGCAAATGTACTTGGCAGCGTCCGGTGAAGCCATATCATCGGTACTAGCTATCGAGAGGGTTAAGAAGAAATTACCAATACATATGAAACCATAGCATTACAAGGCCCATAGCTCAACTACCCTATCTTAGAAAAACTAGTGCTTGCATTAATCTATGCATCTAGGTGTCTCAAGTGCTACTCCCAAGATCACAAGATTGAGGTCCTAACCAACTACTCCGTAAAACAAATCCTGTTGAGACCAGAGAAATCGAGATGCCTAAAAAAATGGGCGATCGACCTAGGTCAGCACGAAATAGATTATCGCTCATGTACCAGCCTCAAAGTCCAAGCCTTGATAGACTTCCTAGTCGAAATTCCCGACACACTAAAAAATGTGCCAACAGTTATGCCAATAGATCCTTCAGATCCAGAGGAAAACCAAGAGATTTGGGAACTACACACTGACAAAGCTGTGAGCAAGGAAGGGTCAAGGTCAAGGCCCCACAGTTCGTTGTAAGGAACACACAATTGTACAAGAGGGGATACCTGGCACCTTGGCTAAAGTGCATCACCTACTCTGAAGGGTAACCACTTTTAGAAGAAAACCACACAGGGGAGGCTGGAGCACATGAAGGCACACAGACACTCACCGGGAAGGTACTCTGCCTAGGGGTGTATTGGCCTAACATCCACAAAGATACGGTCGAGCTCATGAAGAAATGCCCAGAGGGCAATTCTTTTTCTCCTTTCCAAAACCAACACGTCGTGTCACTAACCAATATCAACAATCCCTGGCCTTTTCACCAATGGGGTATAGATATTGTTAGACCATTCCCAACCACCTGAGGTAGAGCCAAATTCTTGTTGGACGCTATCGATTACTTGACTAAGTAGATCGAGGTCGAGCCTGTGACCACCGTCATAGGAAGACAGATGATAAAATTCATGTAGAAAAACATCCTAACACGTTTTGGCACCCCAAGGATTTTGATAAGCGATAATGGCACTCAGTTTGAACGCAACCCTTTCAAGGAATGGTGCGAAGAAAAGCAAATCCACTACCAATTCACCTCAGTGGTCATCCCCATGCCAATGAAAAAATGGAGGTATCCAACAAGACGATTGTTAATGGACTTAAGAAATACTTGATGAAGTTTAAAGGAGCTTGGATTGAAGAATTTCCCACAGTGCTCTTTTCGTATCGCATGACCTCGAGGTCCGATACCAGGGAAACACCCTTTCGCTTAATATACATCACAGAGGTGGTGCTCCCACTTGAAATCTTAGCCATATCACTATGGGTGACAGACTTCAATGCAGACGCCAAAAAGGCTAGACAACGTCAAGACTTAGACATACTTGACTAGAGACATGAGGCCGCCTAACTCCGCCAAGCTGCCTACAAAGCTCGCACTAAGAGTTACTACAATCGGCATGTGCGAGTGAAGAACTTCAAAGTAGGAGAATGGGTATTGAGTAAAAATAAATCCCGTTATGCCCAACCCCAAGGAAAGCTATGTGTCACTCGGGAAGGCCCATACAGGATAGTGGAGACCCACCAGAATGGAGCTTATGTCTTGGAAGCACAAAACGGGAGATCCATCCCCCAGATTTAGAACGCATACAATTTTCACAACTTTTACTCCTAAAGCTAAGAGAGAAGACATAATAAGGCACATCAGCAGCACAAGCATTGTGATCTAACTCCAAGTGGATAATCACACCCCAACAATTAACTCTAGTCTTAGGCTACATTTTTTAGTCAAAATTTAGCGATGTTTGTCCTCATCAAACATTGTTAATACTTCCATAATGCTATCAATGAAATGGTGAAGGTTGACTATTTCCCAAAACAATTTCGATATTAATTATTATTTAAGCTTGATATCATCTTAATAGATGTTTTCCACATTTACTAAGCGATAACAAGGGTTGATCATCTATGTCACTTGAGAGATATCGATGTAAGGATGAAACCATAGGCTTTAAAGGCTCATAACCTTTCACTAAAACGTGCCAATCCAATTCAAAGGACTGTTACCTTTACCCATGACATGAGAAAAGGCTTTCAAGGCTCATAACCTTTCACTTGACATAAAAAATACCTAAGTCCTAAACGCCTCGAGGTGACAATATCGGCTTAACTTAGATTACTAGGGCCAGAATGCAACTCTTGTTGGCCTAAGACTTAAACCAGAGTATTAAATGGCAACTAAAAGACTTTAACTAAAAGGAAATGCCTTAACAAAAGTGAACCAATCAAGGTTCATAAGAAGAGGTTAGCTAAAGCCACAACCTAAAATTAAAGGCCAATGACTTGAAAGAAGGACATGTCCCAATATCTCGACCACAAACTCCGGGCCAAAACCAACATAATTTGATTAAATATAAAAAAACTTTCATCCATCAATAGAGAGTGTCCTTCGATTCTTAATACCATGCCAAGCTGAGTAGGAGCCATCCCTACTCAATTACTAAGGCCAGCACAAACCTTTGGAAAAAAAATCCCCCCAATGGGAAAAAACACGAATAAATGCAACCTCAAAGGCCAACATTAACCTCTGAGAAGAAAGCAAACTAGTGGCCTAGATAAGCTATCTGGGACTAAAGCATGCAAGTAAACTTTAGGTGAAAGATTACTTTCATACCATCACACAACAAATCAAAACATATTGTCTGTTGGACACTTCCTGGACTTAAAAAAGACCACACAGGGTCATCAACCAAGTTAAAATTTGTCCAAATACTATTTCTAAAACATGAACTTCAAAATATTAAATCAATAGAGGATGGATAAATCACTTACTAGGAGGAGTGGAGGAGGGTCTGACATTATGAGAGCTACCTTCCAATAAATTCTCCTCGGGGTCGAGATCATAGCACAGTTGAAGGAGGCTTTCCAAATCCAGCTCACCTAAATGGAGATATGAGGAAAAATCTGTCTCCATGAAGGCCTTCACGGAGGCATGCATCGCTTGGGTCTGATCCAGTGCAAGACTTGTCGCATCTACATTAAATTTTCCAGTAGCCACTTGCTCTCGCACCACTTACTTACCACCCTCCACACTAACTGCCATACATGTTGCCCTGATTCACCGAAACCCCAACGAGGACTTCGGGCTCTCGATAACCCAAATCCACCATGCGCACAACCCCCTTTTTGAAAATCCAATTCTTGTCCTCCTCTAAAATCTTCCTCCTCAACCCCTAGGTCACCGACTATTCACTCAGTTGCTTCACTTGCCCCTCCAACATTTCCTTCCCCGTCTCTAAGGTCTCCATTTTCCGAGACACGCTCTCTACCTATCCATTAAATCTTGTCATATGATCCTCCACTGACACTTTCTCCTCGACCAACAGGTTATAGCGTTCTTTAAATTTTTGCTTCTCGTAATCAAGGCCCAACACCTTCTCCCGTAATTTGTCATGCTCAGCTTTGATAGTAGTCAATTCTGCCCAATCTGAGCCTACATGACATAGGTGCCCAGTTACAACCACCAAGTAGGGGACCTAGGAGCTCCATTGCATCTATTGTAGCCGTAGGGAATGAATGACGACTCCACTCACATGCAACAAAATGTTGTATGAGTAGGGACCTAGGAGTAAGAGTCCATTTCGGGAGGTAAACTCCAGGAGCAACCGGTGGCATAGGTGGAGCACCAGAAATTGTGATGTCTCTCATTTGAGATGATGTAGAACTAGGAGCAGTTTGGAGGTCAACCTTTGGGTTCTTCCTAAACCCGCCACCGCTAAGACCGGTAACATCCTCCATTTCTTCCTTGGGTTCTCAATACGGTTCTATTGTCTCTTTTTCCGTCCCCTCCGACTGGTGAGAAGTGTCATCATCGCGGACGTCGATCACTGTGCTGAACCCTCCCCCTAGCAAAAAATCAATGTTATTGTTCTTGAGAAGGCGCCTACCAATATTATTGGCGTTGTTGTCCTCCACAAGAGAGGAGTCCATCCACGTTATCCGTTGCTTGGTAGTCACAAGGCTGCCACCGGTTAACGCCTCCTTCACTGTTTCATCTTCATAGGCCAGAGGAAGAGAATCGTTAAGGGAACACCACCAATGGCTGCACCTACCAATCCAGGGTCAGCCTGAGTGGCGGAACCCTTGCCCCTGATGGCAGAAGGAGCGGCAAGCACCATCGCCCCATCGGCGCTAACAGGTAGAGAAATAAGCTCCACCAAGGGTACCTCATGATACTGGAGATCGTTCTTATAATAGCCCTGCAAAACCATTTCAAGGGATAACACCCTTTTGATACCTGCAAATACAAACAACAAATGAATTAGCAACCCCCCCCTTTCTTCTTTCGTTTTCCAAAAAAAAAGTAAAATGGGGGAGGGGAAGGAGAAGATCAGTTACCACCCTTCTCCATATAGAGCTGAGGCATCATCCCCCAGGCCCGCTTGGCAACGCTCATTCTCATATCCGCAAGGATGCAATCCTCCTAATCCTCGTTGATGATGCATATATTATTCAATGGATGTGTCACAGTCAGAATGGCACCCCACATTTGTGGTGCCCGGTCAGAGAAGGTGGTCGCTCGAGGATAACCAGAACCAACCAGGTTGCTATTGACCCACAACCACTTGTCCTGCCAATTCTTCTTGGGTGCCTTCTAGTTAATGATGAATGCATGATTGTTTCGCCTCTTAAAGAACGCATGAACACCAAACTGTGTGAATGAGTTGACGTAAGCATTGAATTCTCAGAACTAAGGAGGAATGCCAAGGGCCCAACAAGCTAGTTTGAACCCCCACATTCTTGGTCATAGCGTTTGGGGTCAGATCATCCATAGAGAAATCATATTAACGCATCATTTCATCGAAGAAATTAATCGTAGGTAACTGTAGTACAACTTTAAAAATTAGGATCGGGACTACAACCTAACCCAATGGCGGCTAACTAATGGTGGCCCCATTCCTCAGAAACTGCACCCCATGATCCGACATAAAACAGAAGCGAAGTTTTAAAGCCTCAAACTCTTCCAGTGTCGGCTCAATTCCAGATCGTGACGTCGCCATTTTATTCGAAGTGCAAGAACAAGAAAGAAAGAGCGTAAGCAAAGGGAAATCGGAAGCAGTTGAGAATAAAAAGAGTAAAAAGGAAATTGTTCCTGATATGGGGGGTTTAAATGATGAACGAGAATATTTCACCGTCTCCATGATGAAACCGCCTGTGCTGACAACTCTGTCACATCAGCAAACTACTAGACTATCTCCACCGAACACGTGTCCTGATCAAGGATAGAACAACTCAGCTATGCTATGCCAATGCTGACGTCTACTAGCATAGGGGAACTGTTAACTTATCCTTCTAGGAATACGTTTAAGATAACAGAACTGCTATCTTTAGGATAACCTAGTTAACGGTTGTTGGTTGACCTAGTGCCAGACTCGGGCCCTTGTCCTCGTGGTCTCGCACTAGGACCTTGGCGTTCTAGTGCCCAGGTCCAATTCCAAACAATAATATTCGGTCTATGATAAGCCAAAACACAGTTGGTCACTCATAGAACGACAAACGTAGCGCTCAGGGCATTGCACTCTATCTCGTCTACACTAATAGTAGATGACCAGTTGTGGTGCACGATCAACCAATAGGACTCCTCCACATCCTATCGGCCCAGACAGGACAAAGGATATTGTTGGGAATATGCCCTGAGCATGACACATGATAGGTATAAAAAGGATTCTTACCCTCTATTGGATGGGATGCTCTCTTCCCTTAAAAACTCTAACCTCCACATACCATTATACACTCATACTAACTAGACCGTCGGAGATTCCTCTTGGGACCTCTTCCCGGGCATCGACTGACGTTGCTTCTTCATTGTTGTGATTACAAAGCTTAATCTAGGTGGAACCTTCACGAGACGACATTAAGTCCAGGACACATATCACAACGATTATGCTAGACCTGGAAAATATTTCGTGTAATGCTGTGTTGAAACATAAAATGAGTTGAGAGAGATTTACTTTTTCCCAACACATTTATTTATTGTGTTGTGTATGGGGAATCACATTCTACCCATTTTGTAGGAACCAGGAAAATGTTTATAAAGACAATGAAAAACAAAAAATAACATCATAAAGGCCCATTTCATAGTGTCCATAAACATTTCGATTGAAAGTAGGGAAGCTCGAGATCAAGCATGGAAGGTGAAGGCGTGAAGCATGTATTAAGCTCAAGATTAACTCGTTAATGTTTTCTTATATGTGAAGTCTGTTGAAGATCAGATCATCTCATTATTATTATTTTTTCATACATTATTTATATATAAGTATTAAATAATAATATATAAAATAAAAGTATATTATATGAAATCTCATTTAAGCTCGCTAGCATAAATGAGCCCTCACATGCTGGCTTGAGATTGAACTTATTTGTTAAATGAGCTTTATGCTAGGCTCGATCTAAGACACATATTCGTTAAAGCTCGATTGGTTTTGAATTTTTAACGATTTAAGTTCACATAGTTCGACTCATTTACATCTTTCCTTCATTTACGAATTAATTTGGGTCATAAGTTCATTCTTTTTATTTGGTGAAAACAACTTGCATGACTTAACATATGAAATAGTAATGGGTTTATGATATTAAATATCTAGACCCCGAAAACTGAATATTTATCGCATGACTTAATATATGAAATAGTAATGGGTTTATGATATTAAACATCTACGCCCCAAAACAGAATATTTATCGCAAGTGGATATGTTGAAAATGAGCCCAAATAGGCTTTAATATCATAGGCCCAATGTCCACTTTGCTAAGTTTTTAATATCACATATAGATCATTTTCTAATTACATTTGAAGTTATTAATCATGTTGTGATGAAATATGATTCAGAATTACATTATTATGTTCTATCGCATAATATCTATTTCAGTACTTCATGAGTTGAGAATATTGTGTCATTACTTTTTTAGAGACATTTATTCAACAAACATTTGTCATATGATTCTATTTTTTATCATATACTGACATTCACTTTATTTACTTCAGATATAAAAGAACAAAAATACATTGTTTATTGTTTATGTAAGATAAACCTCATTTGTCACATGCACTTAATCATATGACACTTATCAAAATAAAATAAACCACCACCATATATATATATATATATATATATATATATATATATATATATATATATATATATATATATATATATATATATATATAGGTTCCCTTGAGATTAAAATTAAAATAGAGATTTCGAGATTCAACCTCAGCCACGTATTTCACATCTGCCGCTCTAAGTCTTCGGCGTACCGGCGCGGCAGGTCTGGTGTAATCATAAATGATTACACAGTGCCACCCATTCCTTTCTCCTCCGCCACCATCCCCACCACCGTAGCCGCCACCGCCACCACCACTACCACCACCTCTGACACCAGTCGACCCTACCATTGTCACCTCAATTACTTATACCACCGCCACCTCTGTCACCACCAGCTCTTCTGCGACTAACTATAATAATAATCATTCATGATTACTCAATCTGTAAACAAACAAATATGTATAATCATTTATGATTATACATATACGTATAAACATGTATAATTCTGTATGATTATACCTCTCTGCCATATAATCATTTATGATTAGGCATACTTCATTGCTACTGGTACGCTGGAGCATTAGAGCGACAAATGCGAAATATGTGGCTGGGTTTTAATTTCAAGATCTCTATTTTTTTTTAATCTCAAGTGAACCGTCCCTTTTATATATATATATATATATATATATATATATATATATATATATATATATATATATATATATATATATATATATATATATATATATATATATATATATATATATATGAAAGAAAACCTTAGGTTTTCTTTAAACCGGACAAGTGGCATATGTTTTAACAAAAAGAATATTATAATGTTAAAAATGGATAGAGAGTCCGAAGACATCGTCATCAATTGGGCTTGGTTTGAAGACATTATTTTGTTATCTAAAATTGTATTTGGGTCATTGGACTCGGCTTTGGTTCGGGTCCATCAATTTTAAAAAATAATATAAAATTATATATATACCAACGTAT
This sequence comes from Lactuca serriola, assembly GCF_051521515.1. Classification (NCBI taxonomy): domain Eukaryota; kingdom Viridiplantae; phylum Streptophyta; class Magnoliopsida; order Asterales; family Asteraceae; genus Lactuca; species Lactuca serriola. The sequence goes on along the minus strand of NC_136410.1, from coordinate 122,149,949 downwards.
AAATAAATCTTTGATTCTAGACAATTATCACCGGAGATGATATACCACATGGTTAGAGCTGACAAAAATCGATCCAACACACTAACCCAACCCAAAATTAGCGGGTTGGGTTGGGTAAATGTTGTCAACCCGTTTTCAACCCACCAACCATTTAACTCTAATATATATATATATATATATATATATATATATATATATATATATATATATATATATATATATATATATAACTTCCAAAATCTAGAAGGTCAATTATGGAAATAAATTCTCTTTTTAGGGGTCAAATCGTCTAGTTGGTGTAGGAAACTCAACGACTTGGACGATGTTTGAGGAAACCCTAATTTTAGAGTTATGCACCCAATTTAAAGGCCTTAACTCCTTTAGATGGCCTCCTTACCAGCCTCCTTGTCCAGAAAACCCCAATTTCGTGTGTTATCATTTACGGTTGAGTGTGTGAGCTTATGGTGAGCTTGGAGAGTTGGTTTTTGGTGTTCTTTGGAAGGAGTTTGAAGAATGAAGGTGCTTAGTTTGGAAGGAAGGCTTTGGATCCAGAAAATCTGCATTTATTGCAGTCATTTTGAGGAATAAAGTCAAAACTTTGGGTTGTTATCTTTTAGATCTCTTTGTGGGATGTTTTAGCTTGATTTTTTTGGGTGTAAGGTTGGGTTGTCCAAAGGGTAAGGGTTCCAGGGGTTATTATGTTAAATCTGACGCTTTTATGACCTCTCTTGGCATAATGTTGCAAGCTTTTGGTAAGTCCTAAGTTCCTTCCATGCATTAAGTCCTTTATTAAGACATTTTGGGCTCCAGGGTCCCTTTCTTGCATGCATAGACGTAAAGTTGGAAACTTTACATGATAATCCAGCCTTGTGATGCCAGATTTGTGTTTTGGGACTTTGTTTTGAGAGTTTAATGGCTTAATGTGTTAAGCCTCACTCTATTAAGTCAAGGATTCGGGTTTGGGTTCAATGTAGTGGTTTTTAAGGGTAATGTTCGAAACTTTACCCTTCTAGTCATCATTTGGGAAGAGATCTGAGAATGGAAACATGTAGATTCGATGGAAACAGCTTAATGCATTAAGCTGTTTGATTCCTGGCCAACTCGGCGAGTGCATTAGGAGAACTCGGCAAGTTAATGCGAGATTTCCCGTTCTGTGCATTTAATTAAGAAACTCGACGAGTTGAAGGGCAACTCGGCGAGTTGGGTCAACACAGACGTTGACTTTGACTTTTGACTTATAATTAAGGGAATTATCTGTATGGGGTTGGGCCCAATTTGGAAAATTAGGCCCTAAGTGGGCTTTGATTGATACAATAATTTCTGATATTTTGGGATTGAGTTGTTAATGGGCCATCGGGATACAAAGTGTTTGGACTAGAAAGAATAGTTGGGCATTAAGGAAGGACCATGTAATGAGTTTGGGCTTAATTTGGAGAATTGGGTCATCGGTTGATTGTGGGCCTTTGGGCCTTTCAGATTATAGTCTGGGTGATGGGCTTGGACAATGCTAGGTTGGGGGTAAAATGGTCCTTTTACCCTAGGTATGGATGTAACACCAAAAATTTTCGAAACTAAAATTTTTCATTTAAAATCGTTTGATCTCAAAACACTTTTCATAAAAATCCCATTTTTGTTTAATTACAAAACAAAACTCCAAATTCAATTAAATACTAATCCAGGATCCTCAAAAACATAACTCTTCCTCTGGTGTGTACAATCGAGCCGGTGTCGTCCCGTGATCCTAAGAGAAACTTGAAACACATAACATATAACACTGTAAGCACGAAGCTTAGTGAGTTCCCCAAAATACCACATATAGCACATACTAGCCACTCGAGGCTATAACTCTGTAGGCCCTTGGGCCTTAGCTCTGTGGACCCCCTGGTCCTAACTCTACGAACCTTCCGGTTCTAACTCTATAAACTCTGGTATACACACAACATAAATCACATACAAATAATACAGTGCAACACATCACATAAGTAGCATACAATAACTCTGTCACATAACACTAATTACCACTCAAGGTAAAGTATAGTGAGAAGACTCACCTCAAACATAGTCAGATAAATTTTCGTGCTCAACGTCCCGACCTAGCCTCCTCCTATTATTCAAATAACATTCCCGATCAATACTCTCTCATAGTCTCATCTCTAAATATTGGGTAGAAGACCATTCTACCCCTCCCTGAACTCTCTTAAGTCAGTCTTGACCAAAACCCTAAAGTCAACGAAAGTCAACGGTCAAACTTTGACTTGACGCATCGAGTGCACATGGGCGACTCTGCAAGTCCACACGTGTCCATGGAATCCTCCTTCTAACCTCGCATGACACGTCGATTCAACCCCTTTCTCGACGAGTTGCACCTGGCACGAGTCGCAAGGCAACCCCGACTCAACTCGTCGAGTCCAATTATGAACTCGGCGAGTTGCATCTATGATTAAACTCAAATGACCCTCTGAGGCCAGATCTATTCCTCTAACCCATAGATCTGTCCTTCCCAAGTTCAATAAACACGTAAAGGTACACCCTTGATACATATGCAACGCTCGCAAGCCTCAAAATGGAGAATTCACTCATAAATGGCGACCAAAGCTCATGACTCTTAAAGGATTTGCATAAAGCTGGGGAATAGGGACTCTCTGGACCTCCCAAGGTCCAGTTCTGAAACTATAGACACAAGGGGACATCACATACTCTAGATCTCTTACCAAAACAAGAGAAGAAACCCTAGATTCATGAAATCTATCACACAAATGAAGACGGACATGAATCCTTACCTCCCATAGCAGTGCTGAACGACATGATGGAAGATTTGAGTCCCACAAGACATCCCAACTCGAAATCCATCCTTCCCTTAGCTAAAGCACACCAAAAGATGATGAATTAGCCTTCTTCTTGCACCACAAGCTTCCTCTCTTCTCTTTAGGGTTTCTCATGGTGTAATGGCCACAAATGAAGTCCATAAGGACCTTTAAATAGGTCCCAAACCCGGACAATTAGGGTTTTTCTTAACAGCGCTGACTCGGCAAGTCCAGATACCCGACTCGTCGAGTCCCTGCATTAAACAAGTCACCAAATCGCGATCCTACTCGACGAGTTGAGGCATCAACTCGCCGAGTCTCTTCACATCCCAATATAAAATACTCAAGTTTCCATACCTGGATATCCGGATGTTACAATGGAGTTGTAGTTATTGATTGGAGCCGAATTGCTAATTGGGTGTATTGTTGGTATTGATAGTTTGGGAAGCCGCTAGGGCAGCAGCTAGGGATTCTTTCAATGAGTTTATGAAGTGTGAGGTGTGTCTTCTTACTATATCCATGGGTCGAAGGCACCGATGCCGACCCCTTACATGTTATGTGGTATGCTAGTTGTCTCTGTGATACTTGCATGGATGACCCCGGGGGTGCCCATGGCTTTTGGATATTAGACCATGGGGAAGCCCATGGCATTCCAAGTAAAGAGCGTGGGGGGAGCCCATGCATATCAGATAAAGACCATGTCGGGGGAACCCATGGAAACTATATGTACGTTGTGTGATTTTCTGTGGTTGTATGTGATGTGGTATTTTTGGGAACATACTAATCTTTCTGCTTATGGTTTTTAGTTTATGTTTCTGGTACTCTAGTTTTCAAATGAAAGAGCTCAGGACAATTGCAGGGCACACACCACATGTTTCCGCAACCCATGAATTACTTTGATTTGATGATGTTTTGCTAACTCTTGGTTACCTTGGTTTTATGAGAAAGAAATGTATTAACGATTTATTTATCTAAACACAAAAAAAATTATGTCAAGATTTTTAGGGTGTTACAAGTTGATATCAGAGCCTTGGTTTGAGGGATTCAGACATACTCTCGCGTGTGTCTAAACTCAAACTAAGGAATTGGTAAAGTTTTCAAAAGACAAGTATTTTTAAGAAAAGAGCTTTCTAAAAGAAGAGAAGGGTGTGGCGCATGCAATTAGCCTATCTCAAGTAAGTTTTCCCGAAATACCCATACATGTTATCTGTTATGCTTTGATTTATGAATTGGTGAATCGAATGCTAGTTAGGGCCAAGGATCGGCTTATTTGTTGCATGATAGAATGTTAGGAGATATGCATTTGTATGTGTATTGTATGAGCTAGTAGACATGCATGCTAGAGTTGATTAGTCAGTGATAGATTGGATTGATATGTGTGATGCTTAGTAGTCTTGAGAGTACTGAATGCTATGCTGTAATGGGAATTTCTATTGGTACCAGTAACTGCTAAGTGTATGCTTTAAAAATTATATATGGTTAGGATCTTATAGCCATAGAATAATTGATTTGGCTTTATTTCCTTTTCCATTTCTGGTTGTGGTTCAGGGGTAGATTCTATTATTCGACAATCTATTTGATCCTGTTTTGTGTATAATTTGCATGCATAAGGCAGCCGACAGTAAGGGTGGAATTTCTTGCATCAGTGGTAGTGTATGGGGTGAATGAGCTATGATAGTTCTATAGATTGGAGTGTTACTACACGAATGTCGCTTGCTTTGTGCTTTTTGGAACTCTTGGATGATGGGAGTCAACCACTAAGTGAATATGTTGGTATTCATGAGGTGAATGACTGGCAATATGAAGAGTTCTTCAGCAGCTGATGGTAGGGTGAGGTCGGGAAACTAGGGAAGGCTTAGGAGGTGCTTCGGTGGGTTTTGTGTTGTTGTTTAGTAAATGATTAGTGCATCCATGGAGTAATGACATATAAGATTTAGAATGATCCTTGATGAATGTATGGATAGGTGTGGAAGGTAGTATTAGGCCCGTACTACTGAAAGTATAGGATCCATACTCGAATCGGGGAAAGTCTTGGAGAATCTAAGAAGCTTAGGGAAGAGGATTCTTGAGTATGTTATGATCTCCTGCGTTATAGTATTTTAGTTTGGTGATGAGCTTCCAGGAAGGGCTTTTAGGTTTTGGTTACAACTCAGGTAAAGGTACTGAGCTGTTTAGCGAGCAGATGCAGGAATTCATCTCGTCGGAGATTACCCACGGTGCTTTTGAAGAATACTCCTGTAATCTTTGGTTCAGTCAAGGACGGGTTTTGGAGATCTTGGATTAGTACTTAGGAGCATTTGTGTTGAGGTTATGGTGATCATTGGAGCTTGCATTCTTTCTTTCCAAGGGTTTCATGCTCGTAGAGCTCCTGAATTCGATGGAGGAAGGGGCCACATTGCTAGTAGGAAGTGGTTAGCGGTTATGGATAACGCGTTCAGGATAAGTTTCTGACAAGGAGGCGAGGGTCAGGTATGCTTCCTGCCTATTGAAGACTAGATGCATATATTGGAGGGTCCCGGGGAGAGACCTAAGGCTTCTAATCGACATTTGAGAGGCCAACAGGGCCTGAGTCAGTACGGCACGTGCGAGAAATTGTACGATGGAATTTGTCATTCCAGGAGTATGGGTTGCTACAAGCATAGCAAGATGGACCATGTCAGTAGGTGATATTGCGGGTATGTTGTCTTTTGATTTCTTTGGTTGCTATTAGTACTTTTGTGCTTATAGTGTTTTATTGGTTGGGGCAAGCGATATAACTAGTCTAATTCTCTGATGTTGTGGGTTATATCTTCAAGAATTGTTGTATGTCTTTTGCATGTCGGGAGTCATTGGAGGGATTATTGAAGGGTCATCGCTCGTATAGCAGAATCAAAGAGTTTGGTCATATTTTGGGTGGAAATCGAGATCGGTCCAGGGGCATTGGGTGAAAGGTTTATGGTCAGGATTCAATGGGTTTGTTCTCCAGTATTATCATGATTCAGTGGTTTTTCCAGTCGTGTTGATTGACTATTAGGGACGACTAAGGAAGTGATCCATTGTTGAGGTTTTAGTTTGGATATTAGTTCTGAGGGTTGCAATGGTTGGGTATTTTATCATTTTAAGTGTTTGGGATCATTAGTGTTGTCAGGATTCGGGACATGTTCAATGGATCTTCAGGTATTTTTCAGTCTTTTGGGATGGCTAGTGTAACGCCCCAATTCTGGTATGCTATTTAAGGCTATGTTTGGCGTACTAGCTGAAAAGCTAGTTGTTAGCTGATAGCTGAAAATCTAGCTGTTAAAAAAAAGCTAGCTGATAGCTGAAAAGCTAGCTGATAAAAAAATAATGTTTGGTAAAACTAGCTGAAAAGCTAGCTGAAATATATAAAATTACATAAAAGGACATGTAAGAGTATGTGTTTCTATAATTAATTAAGGGGTGTATTTGGAAAATTTTTAAAAAAGCTCCTAAAAAGCTAGTCCAATTAGCTTTTCAAAAAGCTAGCTTATAAGCTACTTTTTGGCTTACCAAACACGATAACATAAAAAAGCTCGAAAAATAAGCTAGCTTATCAGCTAGCTGTGGCGCGCCAAACACAGCCTAAATGTTTATATCTTTCAAGTTTCAAGAGGGACTCGATGATTCAGTAGCCTGAATCGTCGAGTAGGGACGGGTTTTCGAGCACGTGTAAGTAGGCAACTTGACGAGTCCATATTTGGGACTCGGCGAGTCCGCCAGTCTGGAAGAAACCCTAGATCCACGGGTTTTGCACCTTATTTAAACCATGTTATGAACCCCAAACTCGCCTCCTTCACCCTCAAAACATCATTTAGCAAACCCTAACCATTCCTTGAGTATTTTGAGCATTTCTAGTGTGTATCTTGAAGTTTTGAAGAGAAGAAGAAAGCTAGATCCAAAGGAGAAGAAGGTGATCCAAGATTTTGCTTCCACTACATAGTTTATTGAGGTATTAATCGGATCCCTTTTGTTTCTATGATTGATTCTCCATTAGAAATCCCATTTAGGCCACTTTTATCTATTTCTTAGCTTGATTATAGTAGAGAGATCACATTGGGTTGAATAGCCTTCGGATCTAGCCATGTTTCAGTTCCAAAAACTTAGATCTAACACCTTTATGGAGCCATTTTTGCATGAAAGCCCTAGATCTACTCTTTTAAGTGCCTTTTGAGCCTTTAAACCTTTATGGATGTCTATGTACACGTAAAGATAGAATCTTTACGTGTTAAGCAAGCCTTAGGAACCCAGATCTATAAGTTGTATGCATTGGTTTTGAGCAGAATCAACTGTATAGAAGTTGCATGCAACCGACTCGGCGAGTCGTTCTTCGGACTCAGCGAGTCGAGTCGCGAGTTCCCGATTTTCCCCTTCATGAGTTATGCTGAGTGGAACCAGTGAGTTATAGGTGGACTCAGTGATTCAGAGATCATACTCATTCATGGAAGGACTCGGCGAGTCAGTGCTCTGACTCGGCGAGTCCAAGGCAATCTTCATATCTCAAGAATAGACTCGGCGAGTTGTTGATACAACTCGGCGAGTCACAGTCAGAGTGCTCATATGTTGAAGGAGAACTCGACGAGTTGTTCATACAACTCGGTGAGTCGGATGAAGATTGACTGAGTGTTAGTATCGAAGAGGAACTCGTCGAGTCTATGCCAAACTCGACGAGTAGTAGCGAGCAGAAATGAGAAATGAGAGTAGGGACTCGATGAGTTGGCGGCCCAACTCGACGAGTCAGGTCAACTGTATGTTGACTTTGACCATTAGGTTGACTTTTATCAGGGGTAAAATAGTCATTTTACCCTCAGTATAGTTACTAGTATTTTTTTTGAGTGTACTTATGGAAATTGTAGCCGAGGAGATACCGGAGCAGCAGCAGACAGTTTCCAGAGCAGTTTATTCAGCAGCCAGATTACGAGGTCAGTTTCTTTCCAGCAGGAACGGGTCTACGGCCACAATGCCGGCCCGTTTAGTTAGCAGTAGTTTCCGTACTTTGGTCCGATGCAATAGTTAGTATGTCTGATGCCTTCGTGGTTTAGACAAGATGTATGTGTTATGTGTTTCGGGCTACGGCCCGATGCAGTATGCAGTTTATGTGTTTATGCTAGTTGATATGTTTATGCTATGCTATGTTCATTTGGTTCCGGACTTCGGTCCGATACAGTATCCGGACTTCGGTACGCTGTAGGGGCAAGGCCCCAGATACTTTCGGACTTCGGTCCGATGTCGTAGTTCCGAACTTCGGTCCGATGCAGTTTCTGGACTTCAGTCTGATGCAGAGGGCAAGGCCCTGGTCAGTTCCCGGACTCCGGTCTGATGTAGTTTCCGGACTTCGGTCCGATGCAGTGGACAAGGCCTAGTATGTGCTTTATATATTATTGTATGGTATATGGTAGTTTGGGAGATCTCACTAAGCTTCGTGCTTACAGTTTTCAGTTTTGGTTTCAGGTACTTCCGCAAGTAAAGGGAAGAGCTCGGGATGATGGCATCGCACACACCACAACTTTAGTTTTATTCCTGGGAGTCTTTCTTAGTTATGACTTGATATTGTTTATGATACGACTTTTTATTATGGTTTGAGATATTTGATGTATGGTTTTATATTATGACATTCAGTACATGATTTTAGTATTATAAAACAAAAAATTTTGGGTCGTATTTTTGAGGGTGTTTCAAGTTGGTATCAGATCTTTGGTTTGAGGGATTTGGATACACTTTCGGGTGTGTCTGAACTCAAACTAAGGACACAGTAAAAGGTTTTCAAAAGAAAAACATTTTCGAAAAAGAATTTTGAAAACGAACTTAGAAATAAAAGAGTTTTGAAAACGAGAAAGGGGTGTGGTGCATGCGATCAACCGAGCTCAAGTAAGTACTCCCAAATTACCCATACAAGTTTATATTATGATTATCCATTTCAGTTTCAGTATAACAACATGCTAGAATAGGACTAAGGATCTAGGAAGAAGCCTTATGTGCCCGCTATATGTGCTTCAGCTTTATGAGAATTGCATGCTAGTATTGAGTAGACAGAAGTAGGATAGCCTGCTTAGGTTATGCCTGATAGTATGAGCGTAGCATTGTATGCTAGTACAACTTCTCATTATGAGGATAGAATTAGTTGAGTAGTTTCCTGTGTCCGAATGTTGCTTGCTTTGTGCTTTGTGGGACTCCAAGTAATGGGAGTTAGCTATTAGGTGAATACATCACATCACATGTGATCAGGGTTGAATAATCTCAGAGTGCTAGATTTGGCCCTACTGCGCAGCTCTTGTTTGAGTCCAACCGTTGTAGGGACGAGTCTTTTACTCGAAGGATTATCTGAGCCTTGTTACATGTGATGGTATTCAGGTGATGAATAATTGGCATTACAAGGAGGCCTTTAGCAGCTGAGGACTGGTTTGGTTGAGTCAGAGATTTCCCTAGGGCAAGCCTAGGATGAGAGTAGCAGAGATCAGAAGCAGTGTTAGTAGATTGGTGGGGTTAAGGCGGTCCTTGGGGAAGGTACGAATAGATGTGGAAGGTAGTAGGGGCCCATACTACTGGAAGCAGAGGATCCGTACTTGAATCGAGGAAGGTTGAGATGAGACTGGAAGGCTTGTAGTAGTAGTGATCCCACGAGATATATCAGTGTTTCTGACATTTATCGTAATGTGTTTTTTTAGAATGGTGGTTTTGCGCCCTAGACCACCATGCGGCAGTTCAAGTGCCGGAGAGGGATCAGGATCTGGCTCGGGAGCCGAGCATCTAGATGAGCAAACCAGGGAGTTTCTCTTTTCAGAGATTACTCGCATCATACTTGAGCAGACTCCTGTGATTTTCGGTTCGATCAAGGAGGGTATCCTAGAGCTGATGGATGAGAGGTTGGGCACTTTCCGTGCCGAGGTGGCGGCCATGATGAGGTCACGCATGCTTACGTTCAGAGAGTTTCGGGCATGTGGATCTCCAGATTATCACGGGGCGCAGGACCCCATAGCGAGTACTAGATGGTTGGCGGATGTGATCAACGCTTTCCGCATGAGCAGGTGTCCCGAGGGGGACAAGGTCAGATTGGCGTCCTGTCTTTTGAAGGACAGGGTACATGACTGGTGGATGGAGGTCGGATATGTCATTGGAGATGACGCAACTTTGGATGCTATGACCTGGGCTGACTTTACTTCCAGGTTCAAAGCTGAGTTCACACCGGTTATTGAGGTGCAGGAGTTAGCTAGGGAATTTCAGGATCTCACCCAGACTACCGAGACAGTGACAAAGATTACCGCCAAGTTCAACGAGAGGGCACTTCTTGTTCCTCAGTACGCAACTAATGAGGAAATGAAGAAGGCCCGTTATCATGAGATGCTGCAGAGTGATATCTGCTAGTTTGTGAGCCGATCCAGCTGTAAAATACTGGATGACATGATTGCTAGGGCTCGGGAGAGAGAGATTGACCTTGAGATGGAGAAGAAGAGGAAGCCGGAGGCGGCTTCAGGTACAGGGAGTTCGGGAAAAAATCCCAAGGTTTCAGATCACAGGTCCAGGAGTCAACAGAGCCACGGTCGGTGTGGCAAGTGTGGGAGATTGCATGACGGGGCGTGCAAGGCAGGGAGTTCCAGCTGCTACAAGTGCGGTCGGACTGGGCATATGAGCAAAGATTGTACGGCCACTACTACCGCCATTGCGACATCAGATCTGATTTGCTTTCAGTGCAATCAGAGGGTACATAAAAAGTCCCAGTGTCCGAGTTTAGTTGCTGCAGGAAAGGTGTCAGCACCTGCCCCTGCTACTTTGAGCATTATAGATGGCCTTTAGGGCCGAGTTGAACCGCTGGTGGTGAAAAGTAGGGCTATTCAGTTGATAGCACAGGAGGCGCGAGTGACTCCTGACGTGGTGACGGGTATGTATTTTCCTTATCTCTGCATTTATTATCAATTGTTTCTTATGGTTATATGTTTTGTATAGGGTCGTTCTTAGTGAATGGCATTTCAGCCACAGTATTGTTTGATTCACGGGCTACCCGATCATTCTTCTCTCATGCACTTAGCAAGAGGTTTAGCAGAGCACCAGGGGAGCTAGATTGTCCACTTGAGGTTGAGATAGCAGGTGACTGGACCGTTAGGGTTGCGAGAGTACACAAAGGATGTTCCCTTCAGTTATTCGATGACCAGTTTCTGGTGGACTTGGTCCCTATTCCCATGCGAGGGAATAAGGTCATAGTAGGTATGGATTGGCTGAGCCCCAATGGGGCAGTGATAGATTGTGAGCTGCAGTTAGTGAGGGTTCGCACTCCCATTGGGGGAGAGTTAGTGATTCAGGGCGAGAAGCCACAATGCGGACCAGTTCTGTGTTCAACAGTGAGAGCGAGGCGCTATTTCCAGCAGGGTTGCGTCGGTTATATTGCCTATGTTTTAGATGCCTGGGAGAAGGGCAAGACGACGGTTGATGATGTTCCGATAGTGCGAGACTACCCGAACATATTTCCAGAGGATTTGCCTGGAATACCTCCCGAGAGACAGGTCGAGTTCAGGATTGACATGATCCCTGGTGCGGCTCCGATAGCCAAGGCACTGTATCGGTTGGCTCCCCCAGAGATGTAAGAGTTGTCTACGTAGCTGCAAGAGCTGCTTGACAAGGGTTTTATCAAGCCGATCAGTTTGCCCTGGGGAGCACCGATTTTGTTCGTGAAGAAGAAGGACGGGTCGCACCGTATGCGTATAGATTACCGGGAGTTGAATAAGGTAACAGTGAAGAACCTTTACCCTCTCCCAAGGATAGATGATTTGTTTGATCAACTATAGGGAGCATCTTGGTTTTCCAAGATCGATTTATGCTCCTGGTATCATCAGATGCGAGTCAGAGATGAGGATGTGCATAAGACTGCTTTCAGGACCCGGTATGGTCAATACGAGTTCGTGGTGATGCTGTTTAGGCTCACCAATGCTCCAGCCGCGTTCGTGGATCTCATGAACCGTGTTTGTAGGCCGTTGTTGGATTGGTCGGTGATATCCGCTAGTTTGTGAGCTGGTCCAGCTGTAAAACGTTGGATGGCATGATTGCTAGGGCTCGGGAGACAGAGATTGACCTTGAGATGGAGAAGAAGAGGAAGCCGGAGGCGGCTTCGGGTACAGGGAGTTCGGGCAAAAATCCCAAGGTTTCAGATCACAGGTCCAGGAGTCAGCAGAGCCACGGTCGGTGTGGCAAGTGTGGGAGATTGCACGACGGGGCGTGCAAGGCAGGGAGTTCCGGCTGCTACAAGTGCAGTCGGACTGGGCATATGAGCAGAGATTGTATGGCCACTACTACCGCCATTGCGGCATCAGATCTGATTTGCTTTCAGTGTAATCAGAGGGTACATAAAAAGTCCCAGTGTCCGAGTTTAGCTACTGCAGGAAAGGTGTCAGCACCTGCCCCTACTACTTTGAGGATTATAGATGGCCTTCAGGGCCGAGTTGAGACGCTGGTGGTGAAAAGTAGGGCTTTTCAGTTGATAGCAGAGGAGGCACGAGCGACTCCTGACATGGTGACGAGTATGTATTTTCCTTATCTCTGCATTTATTATCGATTGTTTCTTAAGGTTATATGTTTTGTATAGGGTCGTTCTTAGTGAATGACATTTCAGCCACAGTATTGTTTGATTCGGGGGCTACCCGATCATTCTTCTCTCATGCACTTAGCAAGAGATTTAGCAGAGCTCCAGGGGAGCTAGATTGTCCACTTGAGGTTGAGATAGCAGGTGACAGGACCATTAGGGTTGCGAGAGTACACAAAGGATGTTCCTTTCAGTTATTCGATGAGCAGTTTCCGGTGGACTTGGTCCCTATTCCCATGCGAGGGAATAAGGTCATAGTAGGTATGGATTGGCTGAGCCCCAATGGGGCGGTGATAGATTGTGAGCTACAGTTAGTGAGGGTTCGCACTCCCAGTGGGGGAGAGTTAGTGATTCAGGGCGAGAAGCTACAACGCGGACCAGTTCTGTGTTCAACAGCGAGAGCGAGGCGCTATTTCCAGCAGGGTTGCGCCGATTATATTGCCTATGTTTTAGACGCCTGGGAGAAGGGCAAGACGACGGTTGATGATGTTTTGGTAGTGCGAGACTACTGGGACGTATTTCCAGAGGATTTGCCTGGAATACCTCCCGAGAGACAGGTCGAGTTCAGGATTGACATGATCCCTGGTGCGGCTGCGATAGCCAAGGCACTGTATCGGTTGGCTCCCCCAGAGATGTAAGAGTTGTCTATGCAGCTGCAAGAGCTGCTAGACAAGGGTTTTATCAAGCCGAGCAGTTCGCCCTGGGGAGCACCAATTTTGTTCGTGAAGAAGAAGGACGGGTCGCACCGTATGTGTTTAGATTACCGGGAGTTGCATAAGGTAACAGTGAAGAACCGTTACCCACTCCCAATGATAGATGATTTGTTTGATCAACTACAGGGAGCGTCTTGGTTTTCCAAGATCGATTTACGCTCTGGGTATCATCAGATGCGAGTCAGAGATGAGCACCCGATTTGGTCATTACAAGTTCGTGGTGATGCCGTTTAGGCTCACCAATGCTCCAGCCGTGTTCATGGATCTCATGAACCGTGTTTGTAGGCCGTTGTTGGATTGGTTGGTGATAGTATTTATTGATGACATTTTGGTTTATTCCAAGACTCAGGAGCAGCACGAGGAGCACCTGAGATAGGTGCTATAGATTTTGAGGAGGGAGAGACTTTTCGCAAAGTTCTCCAAGTGCGAGTTCTGGTTGCGTGAGGTGCAGTTTCTTGGACACCTCGTCAACCAGAAGTGTATTTTGGTAGATTTGCCCAAGATAGAGGTCGTGTTATAGTGGGAGGTCCCGATATCTCCATCTGAGATTCATAGCTTCCTAGGTTTGGCAAGGTACTACAGGAGGTTCATTCAGGATTTTTCCAAGATCGCAATTTTGCTCACCCGAATGACTAAGAAGTCGGTGGTGTTTTGCTGGGGGCCTGAGCAGCAGGCAGCATTCGAGACCCTCAGGCAGAGATTGTGCAAAGCACCGATCGTTACCCTGCCCGAGGGAGTAGAGGATTTTGTAGTCTACTGTGATGCGTCGATCACAGGTATGGGAGCATCGTTGATGCAATGAGGCCATGTGATAGCTTATGCCTCGAGACAGCTGAAGCCTCACGAGGATAACTATCCTACGCATGATTTAGAGCTGGGGGGCAGTGAGGTTTGCCCTCAAGATTTGGAGACATTACCTCTATGGGGTCTGTTGTACCATTTACATGGATCACAAGAGTTTGAGGTACCTCATGGACTAGCCGAATCTGAACATGAGGCAGAGGCGATGCTTAGATGTGTTGAAGGATTATGATTGTGAGATCCTTTATCATCCAGGGAAGGCCATTGTAGTGGCCGACGCCCTGAGCCACAAGGCGGCAACGGCCCCGATCAAGGACATATGTTTGAGGATGACAGTAATTACTCTATTATTGGAGCATATCAGAGAGGCTCATGTCGAGGCCTCAAGGAGGAGAGGCAGAAGTGTAAGAGGATTATGGGCCGATTAGCTTCCTTTCACTATGACAGTCGAGGGTTGTTGACCCTTTATGGGAGAGTTTGGGTATTGTACTGGGGCAGAGTATGACAAGTGTTGATGGACGAGGCTCTTAACTCTCGATTTTCCATCCATCCACGGGAAACGAAGATGTATAGAGATCTTCAACCCGACTATTGGTGGCCCTGACCTGCAGGAAGGTTAAGGCGGAGCATCAGAGGCCTCACGACAAGACGCAACCGATAGACATTCTAGTATGGAAATGGGAAGATATCACTATGGATTTTATCACAAACCTTCCTAGGACCGCATGCGGAGTGGATTCGATTTGGGTTATAGTGGATCGGCTGACGAAGAGTGCTCATTTTATACCGATCCAGGAGAGCATATCGGCTGAGAAGCTAGCCGATATTTATGTGCGTGAGGTTGTGGCGCGGCATGGAGTGCCTGTTTCAGTGGTGTCAGATTGAGATGTCCGTTTTACTTCCAGATTCTGGAAGCGGTTTCATGACGAGATGGGTACTCGTCTCCATTTCAGCACCACCTTCCACCTTCAGATGGACTGGCAGAGCGAGAGGACGATTCAGACTCTTGAGGACATGCTTCGGGCATGTGTCCTAGATTTCGGTGGTAGTTGGCATACGTATCTTCCGTTAGCGGAATTTTCATATAACAACAATTACCACGCCATCATTGACCACCCTCCCTTCGAGATGCTCTATGGGAGGAAGTGCAGGACCCCTATTTGTTGGGGCGAGGTCCGTCAGCGAGTCATCGGGAGCACCGAGGTGGTGCTCAAGACCACAGAGATGATCCAGTAGGTTCGTAGTAGACCGCAGACTGCTCAGAGTCGGCAGAAGAGTTATGCCAACAGGAGGCATTAACACTAGGAGTTTCAGGTGGGCGATATGGTCCTCCTGAAGGTGTCACCTTGGAAGGGTGTTATCAGATTCCGAAAGAGGGGCAAGTTAGGCCCCAGGTTCATCGGTCCTTTTAGGGTTTTGGCCCGGGTGGGTCGGGTCGCTTATTGTGACAACCCGATATTTCAATTCTTTGTAATGACCTAAAAAGTCAAGTATTGTAACCACCTTTGGGTTAATGAAATTAACTTTGATAATAAAATGTCCAAAAAGTATCTATTTAAATTCCTACTATGTTTAATGTCATTAAACCGTGATCGTACATAAAAAGAATGCCCAAATCCGGCTTCGTATATTGAAGTTATGATTTTTCCAAGTTCGAATTAGCAACAGACAGCTAAAAACTCGAATCGGAGATCGAGCGACTATTGGCCGGAATGACCTAAACGAGAATCGAAGGTCTCAACAATGGTAATTCAGCGGTAAAAAGTCTGGCAAAAACCGACGTTAGATTTTAGAAGTTATGAATTTCTAAAGAAATTCCTTAAACACGACAATTTAAAAATAAATAATAAAAATAATTTCAAAATTTGCCGACGGAGTCTAAACGAAAGTTATAGAGCGTAGTCTCACCTACGTGTGGATATAAAGACCATCGAAAACGGAATTCGTATGAAGAAGATATGAATTTTAGAAGTTTATTAATTAAATTAAATATAAATTTAATTATAAACTCTTGGTAATATCCGAAGAGGAGTCAGCAGATAGGGCCGAAGTAAGCCCTGCGTACCCTCGTACGCCCCGTGTACTCAAGGCCTAGGCCTCGGATCGTCCACGTCCCGGTCTATGCGAAGTAGCCTTGTCCCATCCGAAGTCCGAGGCAGTCGAGGACTCGGTCATGCATGACGTACGCATACGCCCTGCGTACCGAGGCGGTTCCAGCCCCTATAAAAGGGATGCGAGGGTTCCGAAGAAAGGGCTCCATTTCTCTCATTTCCTTTGCGTTCTTGCCTCGTTTTCCGTGCCCGTTCTAACCCGAAGCCCTGGTCATTTTGCTCAAGTGCCGAAGATCGTTTTTACTCCTGAGATTCCCGAGAATCCCGAGAAAAATCCGTTTCCCGAGATGAAACTCTACCCGGTTTCCATCTCGCCTTCTTCAAACTTTCAAGTGAGTCCATACCCCTTAATTAACCTTTTAAATGTTCTATAAATGCTTTTATATGTTTTCAAGGGGGGAAATACAAGTAAAACACCCGATGTATCATCGTGTGTCATGTAAAGAATTTTTATATGTTTTATATAACCAAATCATATGTGATTTATAAACTTTATAGGGAACTTTTGTATATAAACTATGTTACAATAGCATTCTATCTTTTGAAATATAAATTGTTGTAATGCATGTATAAACTAAACATTTTCTTAGATTATATGTATACTTGTCTATCTTAGGCTCTACAAAAATCTATACTTTCATAACAAGTGATCCCATTTCGAGGTATTTCTAAACAAACGAGACACACTTTTAGAAAACTATAATAGGTATAGTTTTATGAGGAAATTGCTAACTTTTACATACTAGAAACACGATTTTCAAGAAGTCACTTTCATATACAAGAACAAACGAACATTTTAACACGTATATCTGTTTTTATACCACGGTTTGTGAGACATTAACTTCACGTACGTTTGAGTAGACATTTCAAGTCCTGTATTATATACCAGAATCCCTTGGAGGGGGAGCATGGTGTTTGTGTATAGATCTATACGGGCTTGACAACCCGCGCCTTGACTGTTAGCTACAGTCTATCATTTGGGGTGACAAACGTCATAACATTCCAACGCCTGAAGAACGTTGTGTATAGGCATTCCGAGTCAATAGTATGGTTATAAAACTCACATGGGGTATTAAAAATGCATTGATTTACGAGGTTTTCAAATATATTGGTTATTTTACACTTACATACATTTTTAGAAACAAACATTGGTCTTGAGAGAAGACTACTTTTATACTAGTAGAAAATATAGGATTTTCTAGAAACAAACAAACAAGGACAAAACATTTCATTTCATACAAACATTGTCGTTTAATACTTATGAAACTCACCAGCTTAAATGCTGATCTACTCTTTCAAAATTTCTTGTATGTCCCAGGGATTTAGTAATTTCAGGTACTAATATGCTTTTGAAGAAGAGATGTTGCGGCGCCAGTTTAATCTCATATTTTGACTTCATATTGTAATTGGTTTTGAACATGTAACTTTTGACAAATGTAAACTTTCAATTATATATATGATGGTTGTATTGCTTTCTTTACTATGTATTCATTTGTTACGTTACCACATGAAGTCATCCGCCCCCGAACGTTTCCGCCGTTCAGGTTTGGGGGTGTGACAGATTGGTATCAGAGCAATGTTTATAGTGAACTAAGTATATCGAACCACATAAGATATACAAACTATAAATGCTTAAGGGGCTAATACTCTCTGACAAAACATTTTTTTTTCTTTTGTTTTTTTTTATGCCTGAGCAACGTTACGTTTAACTTAAATTGTTAGTTCATTTAAGTACAAATACATGCATACAACAAAATTATTTTCATTATTTTAACTATACAACAAGTATTTAGACAAGTTGACACTACGATTAAAACTCGATATATATAATCAGGTTTGGGACAAATATAGCGTGATCAACTATATTTGTCCGAGATCGGACCAATATATATCGAGGATTGCTCGTAGTAAGCAACAAGTCAAAACTTACCAAGCCGTCACAAGAATGAAACACAAAAATTTAAATACTATAGGAGTATTTGCTACATAAACTAGTTTAACTTACATGTTTTGCATGTTTCAACTTTATTCAATTCTTATTACCCTATTTCTCGTACAGCCAAATGGCTGGATTTCACCACCCTGGCGACCCCTACTTTCCCAACCAAGGCAATGGAGGATGGGTCGAAGATGATCCCGAAGAGGACGAGGAACCCATAGAAGTGGATGATGACTCCGGTACCAACTCAGAGCCGGAAGTGATCAACCCACCACCCGTACAACCTCCCGTCTTCGTAAGGAACTTTCAAGGACCGACTCCCGTCCGGGGAAGTCACCTCCACCATTGTAGCCAACAACAAAACCTACGCCCTCCCTACGACATGTGTCTGACGGGTTTTAGCCATAAGAACTTTCCTATGTGCGCATGCAAAACCCTAATGCTTGGATCTAGGCTTTCTAATTAAACATGCTTTGAATCCAAGACTTCTAATGGCTAATTAGGTTAAATAACAACATTGAAACAGATCTAGAACCATACCTTTGAATTTCTTGTTGATCTTGTTGTCTTGGAGCTTCTAGAGTCACAATTGTCACTCCTCTAATGGCTTACAAAAACCAATAGCAAGGAAGATGATATAGGAGAGAGGAAAGGGGAGGAAATCGGCCAGGGTTCTATTACTTTTGTTGAGGTGCCGATTTCCCTTGCCCATGGGGTCTATTTATACATGTAGATTCCTTAAGGGTTACAATCTAAACCCTAATTGGATAATCTTCTCTTAAGGCTATCCAAATCCTTTCCCTAGATAACTCATTGGACGATTTTGAAGCTATCCTAGCTTCTAGAATCTGTCCACTATATATCTATAAGGATTTATAGTCTAAACTTAACTATCAAACAATTGATAGTTTATACCCCTTTTATTTAATTAACCTCTTTAAGTCACCATATTAATTCCAATTAATTCTATGACTTATATTAATCAAATAACAATATATTATTCTTTATATTATTCCCATAATATATTAATAATATTTACTCTCTCTTAATAAATCATCCTATCAAGTTGCCATGGTGAAGGCAACCCAAAAGGACCATGCACAACCGGGTCAAATACTTGCCTAATATAGTTGCAGCCTTAGACACTATTCCAACAGTCTCCCACTTGGATAAGTCTAGTAACTATATGCACAAGTACAATTCGGTTTGCAATCGTAGCTCTCCAAGACGTTGTCAAACTCTGATCTAATCAATCTTGTCCTTTAGATAAGGGATCGTACAGTCCTTTGTTAGATATCATGCTGACAATCCTATGGAATGGTTAGTCAAGCATTTACGTTTCTCGATCTCTGATTTATTCGACATAGAACTTAATCGAACACATCAATTCAGTTCTGACCGGGCCTGGCACATAAGTTAAATCAAATCATCGAGCGGCCGAGATATCACTTTTACCTTCTTAGACAAAAGTTACAGATAAACTTCAACTTATATGCATTTACTTATTCATTAATTAACTATACACAACAATGCGTTTTATATCACCGAGTTACTGATGCGTTTTCGCATCATCAATGTACAATCAATTAACAAATAACAAACCATATATCTAGGTTTTAAGACTATATGATATTATCGTCTTGCGATCACCTTTTTATATCATATTCCATAAGGTGATTCCAGCAAGCGCGGGTTTGTTCCAATGCTCAAAACTACTTCATAAGCACTCATGAACGTTGCAGCAATCGTTTGCTATGTCTAAAACCATTTAGACAATCTACACACCAATTCATGACAATCTTCATTCATATCTACTTCCAACATATGAACGATTGTGGACAATTTGAACAATTCGATTATTCCTAATAAACTCAATTATTCTGGAAGTCAAAACATTCAAAGTGAAACAATAGTTAAACAATTAACATAAGATAGTAACATTACTCATAAATAAAACTCCTTTATTTAATCATCAAATGTTAATTACATTTATCTATTACATGTTTCTAATACTATCTAATCTATGCTAATATCATCCTTCAGCCCAATACTCCTAGCATGCTGCAAGTGCTTAACCCTACTCAGTCCCTTCGTAAGCAGATCTGTTGGGTTATCTTCTGATGATATCTTCTTCACTACGAGTTGTCCTTCTTCTACACGATGTCTAATGAAATGATATTTTCTGTCGATATGTCTTGATCTACCATGATCCCTCGGTTCCTTGGTCAAGGCAACCGCTCCTTCGTTATCACAGAAAATCTCAATGGGCTCCTTGATGGAAGGTACAACTCCAAGATCACCGATGAAGTTCTTTAGCCATATTGCCTCCTTCGACGCTTCGCTCGCTGCAATGTACTTTGATTCGCACGTTGAATCAGCTACGGTTTCCTGCTTGGAACTCTTCCATGTCACTGCTCCTCCATTTAAGGTAAAGACCCAGCCCGACTGCGAACGGTAGTTGTCCCTGTCTGTCTGAAAACTGGCGTCACTGTACCCTCGCACCTATAAGTCATCACTCCCTCCGAGGAATAAGAACCATTCCTTCGTCCTCCGAAGGTACTTAAGGATATTCTTCACCGCAATCCAATGTGCTCTGCCAGGATTCCCCTGATATCTGCTAACCATGCTCAAAGCGAAGGCTACATCAGGGCGAGTACAAGTCATAGCGTACATGATTGAGCCAACTGCGGAAGCGTATGGTACTCGGCTCATTTCTGCTATCTCAACTTCGGTACTCGGACTTTGAGTCTTACTCAACTTGGCATTACTTTGTATCGGTAATTCTCCCTTCTTCGAGTTTTCCATACTAAATCGTTTTAGTACTTTATCCAAGTAAGTATTCTGACTAAGTCCAATTAGTCTCTTACTTCTTTCTCTTACTATCCTTATTCCCAAAATGTAAGAAGCCTCTCCGAGGTCCTTCATAGCGAAGCACTTCCCGAGCCAGGACTTAACTTCCTGCAGAGTCGGGATATCGTTTCCTATGAGCAATATGTCATCGAAATATAGAACGAGGAAGCTTACTATACTCCCACTGGCTTTGACATATACACAAGATTCGTCTTCTCTTCGTACAAATCCAAACTCTTTGACTTTCTCATTGAAGAAAAGATTCCATCTGCGAGACGCTTGCTTAAGTCCATAAATGGACTTCTCAAGCTTACACACTCTATTTGGATGCTTCGGATCCACAAACCCCTCTGGCTGAGCCATGTAAACATCCTCAGCCAACTTTCCGTTAAGGAAAGTGGTCTTGATATCCATTTGCCAAATCTCATAATCATGAAATGCGGCAATTGCTAGCATCACTCTTATAGATTTAATCTTCGCAACTGGTGAGAAGGTCTCATCATAGTCAACTCCAGGAGTTTGAGTAAAGCCCTTCGCAACCAATCGTGCTTTATATGTGTGTACCTTTCCATCCACGTCGGTCTTCTTCTTGAAGATCCACTTGCACCCAACGGTCTTACGTCCGGGCACATAATCAACCAAATTCCAAACTTGGTTGTCATACATGGATTGGATCTCGCTATCCAATGCCTCTTTCCATTTCGCAGACTCCGGGCCTGCCATGGCTTCCTTATAGCTATTAGGTTCATCAAGATTTATTAGTGTACCATCACTAATATACGTGTCCCCTTCGGTAGTAATATGAAAACCATAAAACTGGGGATGAACTCTAACTCTATCGGAACGTCTAAGAGGTAAGGATTCGTCAACCGGTTCAACCGGAGTTTCCTCCTCGGGTTGAGTGCCAGCGGAAGAGGTTCCTTCATCTATCGACTCTTGAATCTCTTCAAGTTCGATTTGCCGCCCACTGTCTCCTTGGCTTATGAGTTCTCGCTCTCGGACAACTCCTCTCCTTGCAACGAAGACAACATTGTCCTTCGGTCTATAGAAGAGATATCCAAAGGATGTCTGCGGGTAGCCGATGAAAATGCATCGCTCACTTCGAGGTTCAAGCTTGTCGTGAGTATCTCGTCTTACGAAAGCCTCACAACCCCAAACCTTGATATGTTCCAACGAGGGAGCTTTCCCTGTCCACATCTCGTGAGGTGTTTTGGCAACCTTCTTAGTAGGGACTCGGTTAAGGATATGGGCGGCAGTCTCTAAGGCATACCCCCAAAAAGAGATAGGTAGTGAAGCATGACTCATCATAGAGCGAACCATATCCAATAAGGTTCGATTACGCCTTTCTGCCACACCATTCAACTGCGGTGTCCTAGGAGGCGTCAATTGCGAAACTATTCCACACTCCTTGAGATATTCGTGGAATTCAAGACTTAGGTACTCTCCTCCTCGATCGGATCGAAGCATCTTGATTTTCCTGCCCAACTGACTCTCCACTTCATTCTTGAACTCTTTGAACTTTTCAAAGGTTTCTGACTTTTGCTTGATTAAATAGATATACCCATATCTACTATAATCATTGGTAAAGGTCACATAGAAGCGGTTCCCATCCTTCGTGGTTGATCTAAACGGTCCACATACATCGGTATGTATTAGGTCCGATAGACTTTCACCCCTTTCACATGTACTCGTGAAGGGTGACTTAGTCATCTTTCCAAGTAAACAAGACTCGCATGTGTCATCTTCCCTAAGGTTGAATGACTCCAACACTCCATCCTTTTGGAGTTGGGCTATGCATTTCTTGTTGACATGTCCAAGACGACAATGCCAGAAGGATGTTGTATCCATACTAGTGGAAGAATCTATATTCAAAACATCATTTCCTAAGTTATCAACAATCATAACACTTTCATATATTCCATTACATGGTATAGCTTCAAAGTAAAAGACACCATTTAGATAAGCCAAAATAGAACCATTCTCATTATTAAAAGAATATCTAAATCCTTGTCTATATAAACCATGAAATGAAATGATGTTTCTAGCCATGTCTGGCGAATAGCAACAATTGTTCAAATCTAAACACAAATTATTCCTCAGCACTAAAGAATACACTCCAATCTTGGTCACAGGAGACGATCTTCTGTTCCCCATGATTAGATTGATCCTTCCTTGCTCCACATCCCTACTTCTTCTTAGTCCCTGCACATTAGAACAAATGTGGTAACCACAACCAGTATCAAGAACCCAAGAAATAGCATGATTAGAATTGTTAGATTTAATTGTGTATATACCTGCGAAAGATGGCTTGATCTTTCCTTCTTTGATTGCTTGCAGGTACTCTGGGCAGCTTCTCATCCAATGTCCTATCTTATGGCAGTGGTGGCACTCTGCCTCCTTCGGGTTAGGACAGGGCTTAGCGGGATCAACTTTGGTCCCACTAGAAGAGGCACCATCTCGGGCTTTGACCTTGCGATAGTTCTTCAATGAAGCCTTCCTCTTCTTTCCCTTTCCTTGACCAATAGCCAAGACAGGAGCAGTAGGCGGATTGGGAGTCGGTGCAATAGACTTGTCTTTGAAGTTGCTCTCAGCAACCCTCAAGAGACCTTGGAGTTTGCTTAGGGTGACCTCTTCTTTGTTCATGTGGTAGGTCATCCTAAATTGGTTGTACATCGGAGGCAAAGAGTGAAGCACCATGTCGATCGCCAAGTCTTCTCCAAAGTCAACATTTAACTTGCGAAGGCGGTCGACATACCTTTGCATCTTTTGCAAGTCCACGGTAAGAGATTCTCCATGACCCATCTTAGCGGAAATCATGTTGGTGAAAATCTCATAACGCTCTTGTCTCGCGTTCTGGTGGTATCTCTCCAATAAGTCATGGTGCATCTCGTACGGGTACATGTCCTCGTAGGACTTTGGAATTTGGAGTTCATGGTGGCAATCATGATGCAATGTACCTTCGTTGCATCTCGCTCATGAGTCTCAAAAGCGGTGATTTTGGCCGAAGTAGCGATTTCGGGGTTGATTTTCTCGAGCTTCTCATCAAGGACATTCTCCTTGTCCTCATAGCGAGCAATGGTGCGAATGTACCTTATCCATTCGCTAAAGTTCGTTCCATCGAAGGTGACCTTTTGGCAAAGGCTCATCAACGTGAAAGAACTCGCAGCAGCGTTGTTTGCGTTCGACATCTACAAAAGAGAAGGACAAAGATAGATTAGAATAAGAATCCCTAATTATCACCCAATAAGAAAATTAGGGCTAGGATCCAACAATAACATTTACATACTAGAAAAGGGATGCCGTAATCTAACATGCAAATAAATCGAAGGTAAGTGAATGACGATTCACTAATTCTCCATCACAAAACTTAACTATTAGTCCTAAGTGTATTGAGAATTCCTAGGTTCGAATGAGATTCATTGAAACTATTCAATGACATGTTTAAATCTCGATATGCCCCTCTTGTTTGTCACTGGCATGCCGAGGATCACAAAGCGGGTGTGAATTACCATGCAAATTCACATGATGCCTTCATTGTAACGATCACCTATTCGATGTGCCGGTAAACCACACACGCTCCATCGAACTATGATAAATAATGAATCACCCTTTTCCACCTTTGCTTAGAATCAATTAGTGTGCCGGTAAACCACACACGCTCCACTAACTTCTTAGCTAGGGTGCAAAGTGTAATTTCATGGGATTGCATCAATTCACTTTTCCTAAAGTAACTAAGATTAGGAAATTTTTAAAAAAGTGTACTTACTTTGTATTACTTATTATACTTTTAATGAGAGGATGAGGTTGCCCTATCGTACCCGTTCGGCTAACGACCCTCCACCAATCAAGCAAGCGGTGGGTGTGAGTGTACACCCATTAAGCGCCATTTTATAGGCCGCAACCTTATACCCACCTTATAGATCGGCTTCGTGAATGAGGCCTACTAACGGTAAGACTAGCATTTTGTTATACATATATATATATATATATATATATATTATTCTAGTAATATCATATTAGTATAGGGTTGTATTTTAAACCTTTTAAAATCTAGGGTTTGAAATTTAAGTTGTCTAAATTAAACTTTTTAATCACAAATATAAATTTCAAAACTTGAGGGCAAGTTTTAAAACATTTAAAACATAGAGAATTAACAATTAATATCCTAATTATCTATATTTGATTTTATTCAAGATTTCTTTGAAAGATAATTACCAAAATAATTAAAATAATTAATTAATTATCATATAAGGAAATTAAGTATTTTATTAGTTGATAAATACCTTTAACTAGATCAAGATAATAGCCATATATATCAAAAAATCGGATTAGGATTGATCTAATATGATAAAGCTAAGTTTCCATAAGATAAGTATGAAAAAAATCCCGAATCTGGCCTTTCCTGACGCTTGAACTCGTCGAGTTCCCAACTGGACTCGTCGAGTTAGCCCAACTCGTCGAGTCCACCATGGGACTTGTCGAGTTTGCGACCCAGAAACCAAAAAATCGAATTTTGTAGGTTTGTTTTAGTTAATCAAGCAACAATTTTAAAGAAAACCAAGCTAGGCTCTGATACCACTGATGGGTTTTAGCCATAAGAACTTTCCTATGTGCGCATACAAAACCCTAATGCTTGGATCTAGGCTTTCTAATTAAACATGCTTTGAATCCAAGACTTCTAACGGCTAATTAGGTTAAATAACAACATTGAAACAGATCTAGAACCATACCTTTGAATTCCTTGTTGATCTTGTTGTATTGGAGCTTCTAGAGTCACAATTGTTACTCCTCTAATGGCTTACAAACACCAATAGCAAGGAAGATGATTTAGGAGAGAGGAGAGGGGAGGAAATCGGCCAGGGTTCTCTTACTTTTGGTGAGGTGCCGATTTCCGTTGCCCATGGGGTCTATTTATACATGTAGATTCCTTAAGGGTTACAATCTAAACCCTAATTGGATAATCTTGTCTTAAGGCTATCCAAATCCTTTCCCTAGATAACTCATTGGACGATTTTGAAGCTATCCTAGCTTCTAGAATCTGTCCACTATATATCTATAAGGATTTATAGTCTAAAGCTTAACTATCAAACAATTGACAGTTTATACCCCTTTATTTAATTAACCTCTTTAAGTCACCAAATTAATTCCAATTAATTCTATGACTTATATTAATCAAATAACAATATATTATTCTTTATATTATTCCCATAATATATTCATAATATTTACTCTCTCTTAATAAATCATCCTATCAAGTTGCTATGGTGAAGGCAACCCAAAAGGACCATGCACAACCGGGTCAAATACTTGCCTAATATAGTTGCAGCCTTAGACACTATTCCAACAGTGTCGGGACTTCTACGATGTCCGAGGCGGAGGTTCGGTTGATCGGGCAGTCCCAGTAATGGTGGGTAAGCTAGCCAATCAGTCCTATCAATCCGGAGTTCAAGCTAGCCGGCTTCAGGATGTCAATGTGGAAGTACAGGTTCACACTTCCGACATCCGTAGGCTGGACAGAATGCAAGACAATGCTCAACTCCAAACCGATGCATTCCAAGCACAAATGATTGCAGCCCTCGCCGAATTAAGGGAACAACAAGCCGATTTTGATCGGCGTCTAATGGAGTCAAAGCAATCGGATGCGGAGTCAAGCTCCAAGTGAAACCTACGTCGCAAGTAGTGCTTGCAAGAATCTCAAATTTTGTTATATGTTAGGACCTCGGCTAAAAGTCTTTAAATTTCTCAAACTTTGTAACCGGAAACCCTTATAGGGGTCAATTTTTCATGATCGTTGTATCAACTATTATATTAATATAAGTGGCACTATTATTACTACGTTGAGTATTTCATTAAATCCTTGGAACGTCATCGAGAAAACCAAATGCTTGATTCATATTTTTAGTCTTACAAATAACTTTCATTCTACTATTTTAAGACTCATACTATCATCTGTTGTCGAACTATAGCAATTTGGTTCATAAGACACATTTAGTTTCTATACTAAGTAATTCTTATCGTTATCTTTTCAACCTATAGTTGAAGGATGCCTCCGCGTAGGAATCCAAGGCGAAACAACGGTGGGGAGGCACCTATACCACCACCACCTCCACCACCTCAATTTGATGTTGTCATGTTCCAAGCAGCAGTCAGCAGCGGTAGCAGCTGCCATGTCACAGATCAATAACTCGAGTACTACTGGCTCGGGAACTGGCACACACCTATCCAACCATGGTGAGAGTCATGGGCAACCCCGAGAATGCACCTATAACGACTTTACTAATGCCAAACCCCGGATGTTTTATGGAACTAGTGGTGTGATAGCTCTGAGGCAGTGGATTGAAAGGACGGAATCAGTCTTTGAAATCTGCTCCTATCCCGAGCACAGCAAAGTCAAATTTGCAACTTTCACCCTTATTGATAGAGCCCTAACTTGGTGGAATGGCCACGTTAAGGTACTTACCCTGATAGTGGCAAAATCCATAAGCTGGGAGAGCTTAAAAGTCATGCTGATGACAGAATACTGTCCACGAGGAGAGATTCAAAAACTCGAGCACGAACTCTGGACTCATGGAATGGTTGGTAACGACATCGCGACTTATACCAACAGGTTCTGCGATCTGGCAATCCTTTGCCCAGATATGACTGCTCCTGAGAGCAAGAAAATAGAGAGATACATTTGGGGACTGTCGCCCCAAATTAGGTCCAGCGTGTTAGCTTCAGAACCTGACACTTTTGAAAGTGCCAAGGAACTGGCACAATCTCTTGTTGATTATGGAGGTCATCAGAACTCAACGGTTGCTACACCAGAACCACAAAAGGGAAACAACAACAACAACAACAACAACAACAAAAACAACAACAACAACAATAACAAGAAGAGGGTATGAAATAAAGGGAAGGGTGGGTGTTCCTAAGAATTCGCGAAGAAACAACTAGTCTCAGTGAATGTTGCCACTGTACCTACTACAGTCCCTACAAATCCCTATCCAACAAAGACTTATGGGGGTAATCTTCCAAAGTGCATCAAATGCACTTACCACCATCATGTACCTTGTCGGGAAATGTAGCGCTCCAACTGCAACAGAAAGGGACACACTGCCCGTTTCTGCAAGGATCCCGCAAAGCCGATCACTCAAGTTCCCAACGCGGGTGTAGGCCAGACTTGCTACGGTTGTGGCGAGGTGGGTCACTACAAGAGGAACTGCCCAAAGGCAGCAAATACCGGCAGGGTGGGACGAGTTTTAGCTATAGGCCATGATGAAGCCGTAGCTGATCCGACTATAGTTGCTGGTACGTTCCTTCTAGATAATTCATATGCATGCATATTATTCGGTAGTGGGGCGGAGAGAAGCTTCGTGAGTCAAAACTTTATTCCCTTACTTAAACCTAAACCTAGCTAGTTAGAAAAATCATTTACGGTAGAGATGGCCAATGGAAAAACCGAAAGCACTAACTGCATATACATGGAATGTACTTTAACTTTAGACGGTTATTCTTTCCCAATCAATCTCATGCCGGTCCAAATTAAAAGTTTCGACGTCATAGTCGGCATGGATTGGTTGAGTCTTCTTCGCGCCGACATCATGTGCTTTGAGAAAGCAGTTCGTCTTAATCTCCCTAACAACGAAACATTAGTGGTTTACGGCGACAAACCAAGTACAAACCTTCGCATCATTTTGTGCATCCAGGCTCGAAAGTGTTTACGGAAGGATTGTCGAGCATTCCTAGCGCACATCGTTGATACAAGTCAGGAACTGAAGAACATCAAGAACATTCTAGAAGTACGCGACTTTCTCGATATCTTTCCAGAAGAACTACCGGGATTACCACCACAACGCCAAGTCGAGTTTAGAATCGACTTAGTTCCAGGGGCTACCCCAGTGGCAAAATCTCCTTATCGTCTCGCACCAGCAGAGATGCAGGAACTTTCCAGTCAACTTAATGAACTCCTTCAAAAAGGATTCATAAGACCAAGTTTCTCACCTTGGGGAGCACCAATCTTGTTCGTAAAGAACAAAGACGGATCGTTCCGCATGTGCATCGACTACAGAGAACTGAACAAGCTTACTGTCAAAAATCGCTATCCTCTACCCCGTATTGACAACCTATTTGATCAACTTCAAGGAGCAAACTACTTCTCAAAAATAGATCTACGATCCGGATATCACCAATTACGAGTACTAGAGGGGGATATTCCCAAGACAGCTTTCCGAACTCGTTATGGGCACTACGAATTTGTAGTGATGCCGTTCGGATTAACCAACGCACCAGCAGTATTTATGGACCTAATGAATAGGGTATGTTGTCCTTACTTGGATCAGTTCATCATCGTCTTTATCAACGATATACTTATCTACTCCCGAAGTAAGGAAGAGCATAGTCAGCACCTACGAAAAGTCCTAGAAACATTGCGATCGGAGAAACTCTATGAGAAGTTCTCTAAATGTGAATTTTGGATTCGAAGAGTCGAATTTTTGGGCCACGTTGTTAGCGAGAAAGGGATACACGTGGACCCCTCCAAAATTAAGGCCATTGAGAACTGGTCGGCACCAAAGACACCTACAGAGATTCGTCAATTTCTAGGTCTCGCCGGCTACTATCGCAGATTCATAAAGAACTTCTCTAGCATTGCGAAACCTCTTACTACATTAACCCAGAAAGGTGTGTCCTTTGACTGAGAAGCGAAACAAGAAAAGGCGTTCCAAACGCTGAAACAGGCCTTGTGCACCGCACCGATACTATCCCTCCCCGAAGGGATAGAAGATTTCGTAGTGTATTGCGATGCATCAAACCAAGGACTTGGTTGTGTTCTTATGCAGAGAGGGAAGGTTACCGCTTATGCCTCCCGACAGCTTAAGACACACGAAGAGAACTATACAACCCACAACCTTGAGTTAGGAGCAGTAGTATTTGCTCTGAAGATCTGGAGACACTACTTATACGGAACAAAGAGTACTATTTTCACTGATCACAAGAGCCTTCAACACATTTTTAATCAGAAGGAACTCAACATGCACCAACGACGATGGGTTGAGTTACTCAATGACTACGAATGTGAAATTCGTTATCATCCTGGCAAGGCCAACGTGGTGGCTGACGCCCTCAGTCGAAAGGAATACACTGGTCGGAGGGTCAAATCTCTGACTATGACTATCCATTCCCACTTATCCACACAAATTAAGGAGGCACAAATAGAAGCTTTGCAACCTGAAAATGTGGCGGGTGAATCCCAACGAGGATTGGAAAAGAATCTAGAAGTCAAGGGTGGCGGAGCATATTATCTCATGGACCGAATATGGACACGAAAACATGGTGGTTTCAGAGACGTAGTCATGACCGAAGCACACAACACAAGATATTCCGTTCACCCAGGTTCAGATAAAATGTATCTGGATCTTCAAAAACTGTACTGGTGGCCTAACATGAGAGCAGAAATTGCTACCTTTGTAAGTAAATGCCTTACTTGCGCAAAGGTTAAGGTCGAGTATCAAAAAACGTCAGGATTACTACAACAACCGGAGATACCAGAATGGAAATGGGAACGGATTACCATGGACTTCATAACCAAGTTGCCCAAGACAACGGGTGGACTTCATACCATATGGGTCATCGTCGACAGATTGACCAAATCCGCGCATTTCCTACCAATCAAGGAGACAGACAAAATGGAAAAGCTTACAAGAACTTACATAAGGGAAGTAGTGCGACTGCACGGTGTTCCGATATCCATTATCTCCGATAGAGATAGTAGATTCACTTCAAGATTCTGGCAGTCACTACAAAGTTCCCTGGGAACTAGACTAGATATGAGTACAGCCTACCACCCACAAACAGACAGGCAAAGTGAGAGAACGATACAAACCTTGGAAGATATGCTGAGAGCCTGCGTGATTGACTTTGGAAGGGCATGGGATATCCATTTACCCGTTGTCGAATTTTCATACAACAATAGTTATCATACAAGCATAAAGGCTGCTCCGTTTAAAACCCTCTATGGTCGAAAGTGTAGATCCCCTCTATGCTGGACTGAAGTTGGAGATACCCAGTTAGCTAGAGGACGAGTTCCTGAAAGCACTCTCACCGGTCCAGAAATCATAAGAGAAATGACAGAGAAGATCGTTCAAATTCGTGAACGGTTGAAAGCCTCCAGAGACCGACAAAAAAGCTACGCTGACCAAAGGAGGAAACCTTTGGAATTCCAGGTAGGAGACCACGTTTTATTGAAGGTCTCACCGTGGAAAGGTTTAATACGCTTTGGGAAGCGTGGGAAACTAAATCCAAGATACATAGGGCCTTTCGAGATTCTTGCTAGAATCGGCCCTGTGGCTTACAAACTTAACCTACCGTGTGAACTTAGTAACATACATCCAACCTTCCATGTCTCGAACTTGAAAAAGTGTCTGTCCGATGAGACTCTTGTGATTCCACTCGATGAGGTCGAGATCAACGAGAGCCTCAACTTTGTGGAAGAACCGGTAGAAATCATGGACCGAGAGGTCAAACAAACAAAACAATGTCGCATACCCATCGTGAAGGTTCGTTGGAACGCCAAGCGGGGACCTGAATTCACATGGAAACGCGAAGATCAGATGAAACAAAAGTACCCTCATCTTTTTCTCTGATCCACTAGTATCTTTACTATTTTAAATTTCGGGACGAGATTCCCTCTAACGGGGGGATGATGTGACAACCCGATATTTCAGCTCTTTGTAATGACCTAAAAAGTCAAGTATTGTAACCACCTTTGGGTTAATGAAATTAACTTTGATAATAAAATGTCCAAAAAGTATCTATTTAAATTCCTACTATGTTTAATGTCATTAAACCATGATCGTATGTAAAAAGAATGCCCAAATCCGGCTTCGTATATTGAAGTTATGATTTTTCCAAATTCGAATTAGCAACAGACAGCTAAAAACTCGAATCGGAGATCGAGCGACTTTTGGCCGGAATGACCTAAACGAGAATCGAAGGTCCTGACAATGGTAATTCAGCGGTAAAAAGTCTGGCAAAAACCAACGTCAGATTTAGAAGTTATGAATTTCTAACGAAATTCCTTAAACACGACAATTTAAAAATAAATAATAAAAATAATTTCAAAATTTGCCGACGGAGTCTAAACGAAAGTTGTAGAGCGTAGTCTCACCTACGCGTGGATATAAAGACCATCGAAAACGGAATTCGTATGAAGAAGATATGAATTTTAGAAGTTTATTAATTAAATTAAATATAAATTTAATTATAAACTCTTGGTAATATCCGAAGAGGAGTCAGCAGATAGGGCCGAAGTACGCCCTGCGTACCCTCGTACGCCCCGCGTACTCAAGGCCTAGGCCTCGGA
Source organism: Lactuca serriola (assembly GCF_051521515.1). Classification (NCBI taxonomy): domain Eukaryota; kingdom Viridiplantae; phylum Streptophyta; class Magnoliopsida; order Asterales; family Asteraceae; genus Lactuca; species Lactuca serriola. The sequence continues at coordinate 122,117,828 of NC_136410.1, read as the reverse complement.
TCGTCCACATCCCGGTCTATGCGAAGTAGCCTTGTCCCATCCGAAGTCCTAGGTAGTCGAGGACTCGGTCATGCATGACGTACGCGTACGCCTCGCGTACCCTCGTACGCCCTGCGTACCGAGGCGGTTCCAGCCCCTATAAAAGGGATGCGAGGGTTCCGAAGAAAAGGCTCCATTTCTCTCATTTCCTTTGCGTTCTTGCCTCGTTTTCCGTGCCCTTTCTAACCCGACGCCCTGGTCATTTTGCTCAAGTCCCGAAGATCGTTTTTACTCCCGAGATTCCCGAGAATCCCGAGAAAAATCCGTTTCCTGAGACGAAACTCTGCCCGGTTTCCATCTCGCCTTCTTCAAACTTTCAAGTGAGTTCATACCCCTTAATTAACCTTTTAAATGTTCTATAAATGCTTTTATATGCTTTCAAGGGGGGAAATACAAGTAAAACACACGATGTATCATCGTGTGTTATATAAAGAATTTTTATATGTTTTATATAACCAAATCATATGTGATTTATAAACTTTATAGGGAACTTTTGTATATAAAATATGTTACAATAGCATTCTATCTTTTGAAATATAAATTGTTGTAATGCATGTATAAACTAAACATTTTCTTAGATTATATGTATACTTGTCTATCTTAGGCTCTACAAAAATCTATACTTTGATAACAAGTGATCCCTTTTCTAGGTATTTCTAAACAAACGAGACACACTTTTAGAAAACTATAATAAGTATAGTTTTATGAGGAAATTGCTAACTTTTACATACTAGAAACACGATTTTCAAGAAGTCGCTTTCATATACAAGAACAAACGAACATTTTAACACGTAAATCTGTTTTGATACCACGGTTTGTGAGACATTAACTTCACGTACGTTCGAGTACACATTTCAAGTCCTGTATTATATACCAGAATCCCTTGGAGGGGAAGCATGGTGTTTGTGTATAGATCGATACGAGCTTGACAACCCGCGCCTTGACTGTTAGCTACAGTCCATCATTTGGGGTGACAAACGTCATAACATTCCAACGCCTGAAGAACGTTGTGTATAGGCATTCCGAGTCAATAGTATGGTTATAAAACTCACATGGGGTATTAAAAATGCATTGATTTACGAGGTTTTCAAATATATTGGTTATTTTACACTTACATACATTTTTAGAAACAAACATTGGTCTTGAGAGAAGACTACTTTTATACTAATAGAAAATATAGGATTTTCTAGAAACAAACAAACAAGGACAAAACATTTCATTTCATACAAACATTGTCATTTAATACTTATGAAACTCACTAGCTTAAATGCTAATCTACTCTTTCAAAATTTCTTGTATGTCCCAGGGATTCAGTAATTTCAGGTACTAATATGCTTTTGAAGAAGAGATGATGCGGCGCCAATTTAATCTCATATTTTGACATCATATTGTAATTGGTTTTGAACATGTAACTTTTTACAAATGTAAACTTTCAACTATATATATGATGGTTGTATTGCTTTCTTTACTATGTATTCATTTGTTACGTTACCACATGAAGTCATCCGCCCCCGAACGTTTCCGCCGTTCAGGTTTGGGGGTGTGACACTTATTGGTTGGATCTTCTGGCAGAGCTCAGCCAGATCCTCAACACTTTCCATGTTTCGTAGTTGCGGAAGTGTTTGGTGGACGAATCAGCAGTTGTACCCTTAGAGGACATTCAGGTTGATAGTAGCCTGAACTATATAGAGAGACCGGTTGCGATCTTGGATCCACTAAAGAGTTTATTAAGGTATTAATCGGATCCCTTCTGTTTCTATGATTGATTCTCCATTAGAATCCCATTTAGGCCACTTTTTTCCATTTCTTTGCTTGATTATTGTAGAGAGATCACATTGGGTTAAATAGCCTTCGGATCTAGCCATGTTTCAGTTCCAAAAACTTAGATCTAACACCTCTATGGAGCCATTTTGCATGAAAGCCCTAGATCTACTCTTTTAAATGCCTTTTGAGCCTTAAAATCTTTATGGATGTCTATGTACACGTAAAGATAGAATCTTTATGTGTTAAGCAAGCCTTAGGAACCCAGATCTATAAGTTGTATGCATTGGTTTTGAGTAGAATCAACTGTATAGAAGTTGCATGCAACCGACTCGGCGAGTCGTTCTTCGGACTCGGTGAGTCGAGTCACAAGTCCCCGATTTTCCCCTTCATGAGTTATGCTGAGTGGAACCAGTGAGTTATAGGTGGACTCAGTGATTCAGAGATCAGAATCATTCATGGAAGGACTCGGCGAGTCAGTGCCCTGACTTGGCGAGTCCAAGGCAATCTTCATATCTCAAGAATAGACTCGGCGATTTGTTGATACAACTCAGCGAGTCACAGTCAGAGTGCTCATATGTTGAAGGAGCACTCGACAAGTTGTTCATACAACTCGGCGAGACGGATGCAGATTGACTAAGTGTTAGTATCAAAGAGGAACTCGTCGAGTCTATGCCAAAATCGACGAGTAGTAGCGAGCAGAAATGAGAAATGAGAGTAGGGACTCGATGAGTTGGCGGCCCAACTCGACGAGTCAGGTCAACTGTATGTTGAATTTGACCAAGAGGTTGACTTTGACCAGGAGTAAAATAGTCATTTTACCCTCAATATAGTTACCAGTATTTGATTGAGTGTACTTATGGAAATTGTAGCCGGGGAGATATCGGAGCAGCAACAGACAGTTTCCAGAGCAGTTCATCCAGCAGATAGATTACGAGGTGAGTTCCCTTCCAGTAGGAACGGGTCTACGGCCACAATGTCGGCCCGTTTAGTTAGCAGTAGTTTCTGGACTTCAGTTTGATGCAGTAGTTAGTATGTCTGATGCCTTCGTGGCTCAGATAGGATGTATGTGTGATGTGTTCCGGGCTATGGCCCGATGCAGTATGCAGTTTATGTGTTGATGCTAGTTGATATGTGTTGGATAAGGTGTCTAAGTCCATAACTATTTCTGGTATGTACTTGACCCGACCCGACATGGTCCATTTAGGTTGCATGGCATCATGCAATTGAATAAACTAAATGAGAGAAATAACACTTATGGTTTATTAATATATTATAAGTTCTAATATATTAATAATATTATTTAATTAGTTTGATCAAGAATTAATTTAGAATTAATTAAGTGATCAAAAGATAACTAATTAGATATATGGGTAGATTATGTAAATCTTCCATATCTTATATAGTGGGCTAAGAGGCTCCATGGATTATCAATTTGGGTTCCTCCCATAGGATGCTCCATGGAGTTAACCCATGGATCAAGAAATGAAGAGTCATGTTACATTAGGGTTTACCTAATGCAACACACTATATAAGCAATGTGTTTCTCCCCAAAATCGGTTACACTAGAAAAAACAAGAGGGCTTGGCCGATTTTGCATGTGTTAGAGTTTTCTCTCAAGTTTGTTCATTGCATTTGGTATTCTGTGAAGCATTTGAGGCATCACATTTGAGGTTCCAGGCTCACAATGTTTTAAGGAACACTTTCAACAACAAGGTATGTAGTTCTATCTTTCACTCAAAGAAAAAATGTTCCCCATGTATGCTAGATAGGAACATAACCTTGGAAATCAATTTTGCATGATAATTAGACAAACATAGATCCAAGGTTATTAGGGTTGCATGTACACTTAGGAAGTGTTAGGATGCTCAAAACCCATCAGTGGTATCAGAGCCTAGGCTTGCTTGTTTGATTTTTGTGCAAACTGCTTGAAAAAAACAAATCCTTTTTCTGCTCACTGTTCGAATGAACTCGCCGAGTCCATGGGGGGACTCGACAAGTCAATGACCAAATTCAAGCTACTCGTCGAGTCTGTTCATGCACTCGACGAGTAGAGGCTGCTGTGACCAGAATTTCGACCTTTGTTGCTGGAAATGGACTAGGAACATTACCCTAAACTGTTTTGGTGTTTTAAAACTTGTTTTAGGTGGTGTAATGTTTATGTTAATCCATTTACAATGACAATTATCAAAATTACAAGTTTTAAGTGTAATTTATGATTCTTGAAAGTGTTCATATTCATGTTCTTGTACTTATGATGTTTAGATGATCATAGGAATTGTTTGTAACCTATGTGGTAGATTAATTCATAATCATTATGTGTTTTAATGGAGTCCATAACTTGTCCTCAAGTTATGGAAAATCAAAAGTCACTTTGTTAGAAGCCATTAAGAGAACACATGAGTTATAAAAAATGAGGAGTCTTCATTTTTTTAATAATCTATTAACTCATAAGTTACAAGAAATGAAAAGTTTTGAAAGTTTACAAAACTTGCCCTCAAGTTTGGAACAAGTAAAGTCTTGATTAAAACTTTAGTTTCAACCCTTAGAATTTTAAAAGTTAAAATTCAACCCTTATACTTTATAATATTATAAGTTAATAATATATATATATATATATATATATATATATATATATATATATATATATATATATATATGTATGTATAAGATCAAGTCGTTTTACCGCTAGTACGCCTCATTCACGAAGTTGGTCTATAAGGGGGGGTATAAGGTTGTTGCCTATAAAATGGCAACTTAATGGGTGTCCACTCTTAGCTACCGCTTACTTGATCGCTGTAGGGTCGTTAGTTGAACGGGTAGGACAAGGACTTATAAATTCTCATTAAAAGTATGATGAATATTATAAAGTAAGTAAATGCTTTTATTAAATTGCCAATCTTAGTTACTTTAGGAAAATGTGAATATGGTGCTAATCCATGAAATTACACTTTACACTTTGTTTAAGTCGTTACTGGAGTGTGTGTGGTTATCCGACATACTAACTTGGACTTAACAAGGTAGGTAAAGGGTGACTTAAAGTTTATCATAGTATCGGTGGAGCGTGTGTGGTTAACTGGCACATAGATTGAGTGATAAACATTAAGGGTACCAAGTGATTTGCATGGTTACTTCACACCTCGTTTTGTGATCCTCGGCATCCCAGTCACAAAACTTGGAGGGCACATTCGAGATTGAAACACGCCTTTGAAAAGTTCATTGAATCTCAAAAGAATCTAGGAGTTTCTAAGAACCAAATTAAATATTTTAATATTTCGTATTTGGTGGAAATTGGTGAATCGTCATTCACCTACCTTTCAAATATGTTATTGCTTAGATTACGACATGCCTCTTCTAAGTATAATATATTGTGATTGGGTCCTAGCCTTAATATTACATTTGGGTGTTTTATTAAGGACTATCTTTATATCTAAACTAAACTTTTCTTCTTTTCAGATGTCTGCAAACAATGCTGCTTCTGGCTCTAATCATAATGGCTCCTTTTCTCTAATGAACTTGTACGGGAAAGTCACTTTTGATGGATCCAACTTTAATGAATGGATCAGAAATATCTAAATGATTACCTGCTACGAGGACAAAGAATATGTTCTCGATAAGGAGCTTAAGGAGATTGATGAGATAGTTGCTACTCCTTGAGAGATCGTTGACTTTAGGGCACATGAAAGGGATGCCACCAAGGTGGCATGCATCACAATGGCCACTATGACAGCCGGCCTCCAAAAGTCCTATGAGGACTTCTACCCTTTTGAAATGCACCAAGATTTGATGGAAAGATACCATCAAAGTGCAAGACAAGAGAGGTATGAAATCATCTCCTCCATGATAACAACCCGAATGAAGGATGGTGAACCCATCACGAGCTATATGCAGAAATTGCAAAGATTTGTGGAACGTTTGCTAAAGGTCAATGTGAACTTCCCCGAGGAGCTTGCAATAGATATCATTTTGCACTCCTTACCATCGTGCTATGATCAATTCCGCATGACATATCACATGAACAAGGAGGATATCACCCTCAGCAAACTTCAAGGACTCTTAAAGACCGCGGAAAGTGGTCTTAAGGGTAAGGCATATGTTACTACTCCTACTCCTACTAACTCCGCCCATGTCTTGGCAATCGGGAAAGGACGAGGGAAGAAGAGAAAGAGTTCTTCGAAGGGTACCAAGGCTAGGACCCTTGATGACTATTCTTCAAGTGGAACCAAGAAAGGTTTCGTCACTCCTTCTTCTGACCCAAAAGAGGCTGAATGCTTCTATTGCCATGAAAAGTCACATTGGAAGCGGAACTGCCCAAAGTACCAGCAAGATGTGAAGGATGAGAAAGTTAAACCCAACCATGTAGGTATTTACACTATCTTATCTAATAACTCACCCCATTCTAACTCTTATGTCGTTGATACCAGTTGTGGTATTCATATTTCTTCTGATTTGCAGGGACTAAGAAGAAGTGAGAATGTGGAGCAAGGAAGAATAAACTTGATCATGGGAAACAGGAAAGCTTCACCTGTTACCAAGATTGGAGTTTATACTTTATCGCTAAGTAGTGGGTTTAGTTTAGATTTGAATAAATATTGTTATTCTCCAGAAATGGCAAGAAATATTATTTCCTTTCATGCTTTGTATAAACAAGGTTTTACCTTTTCGTTTGATAATGAATTTGGTGTTGGATATAGTGCCTAAGTCCATAACTTTATTTGGTATGTACTTGATCCGACCCAGCATGGTCCATTTGGGTTGCATGGCATTGCAATACTTGGATAGACTAAATGAGAGTATATGGCACTTATGATTATTAATATATTATAAGTTTTAATATATTAATAATAGTGTTATTTAATTAGTATTGATCAAGTATTAATCTAGTATTAATTTGGTGTTCAAAGTGAGACTAATTAAATATATAGGGTTGATTATGACAATCATCAATTCTTTTATGGTGGATTAATGATCCATGGTTTGTGAGTTATAGATGTAACCATTTCGAGCTCCATGGATAGTCCATGGGAGTTACAAACCCATGGGTCGTGAGAAATGAAGAGTCATGACAATTATGGGTCTTCTTAATGAAACCCTAATTATGAGACCACTATAAAAGGAACCCTTTGGCTAGCAAAATCGGGACCTAGTGTTACTAGAGAGGGCATAACCGATTTTAAGTGCTAGAAGTATTCTCTCAAGTTATTCCAAGTTTTGTGGTGTTGTGTGAAGCATTTGAGGCACGACATTTGGGGTGCTAGGCTCACAAAGTCTTGAAGGAATCCAAGCAACATCAAGCTATGTATTTCTACTAGTTTATATTTTATTTATTCCCCATGCCATGCTAGTTAGGAAATAACCTTGAAAAAGAAATTTGCATGTATATAGAGAAAACATAGATTCAAGGTTATTAGGGTTGCATGTACACTTAGGAAGTGTTAGAATGCTCAAAACCCATCAATGGTATCAGAGCCTAGGATTGTTTTCTGTATACTTGATGCAAAACTGCTTGAAAATCGAAAATTCTGCTCACTGTCGACTGGACTCGCCGAGTCCATGAACAAATTCATCCTACTCGTCGAGTTGGATCATGCACTCGACGAGTAGGTGCGTGCTGGGCAGTCTTTTCGTGTTTTGTTGCTGGAAATGGATTAAAATCATTATCCCAATCTGTTTTGGACTTGCAAAATTTGTTTTTCAAAATGATAATGATTATGTTAATCCATTTTGCATGAATTTTATTAATTTTCAAGTATTGTATATGTTAATATGATTCTTGAAATTGCTTGACATGAATTTGTGTTGTTATGAGTTTTTAGAAGATCATAGGAATTATGTGTAACCTCCATGTGAGTTTAATTCATGATCTTAATGACAATGATGGTGTTCATAACTTGTCCTCAAGTTATGGATAACCAAAAGTCACTTCTTTAAATTGTGATTAAAGAACTAAAGAGGTTTCATAAAATGAAGAGTCTTCATTTTTATGAACCATTAAAACTCATAAGTTACAAATTAAAGAGACTTAGAATAGTTTCAATTTTTGCCCTCAAGTTTTGGAATTTGAAAAAGTCATACACTTTAATACTTTAATTCCAAATTAAACCTTAGATTTTTAAAAAGTTTAAAAATCAACACTTATACTATTATTATAATTTTAATATATAGATATGTATAAGAATATGTCATTCTTAGCATTAGTAGGCCTCATTCACGAAGCCGGTCTATAAGGGGGGTATAAGGTTGTTGCCTATAAAATGGTGACTTAATGGGTGTCCACTCTCACCCACCTCTTCCTTGATCGGTGGAGGGTCGTTAGCCGAACGGATAGGATACGACTTTAAATTCTAATTAAAAGTATAATGAATTATAAAGTAACTATACCTTATGAATTCCCAATCTTAGTTACTTTAGGAAAATGTGAATTTGGTGCTAGCCCATAAAATTACACTTTGTACCTTACCAAGTCGTTAGTGGAGCGTGTGTGGTTAACCGGCACACTAACATGGACTAGTAAGAGTGGCAAAGGGTAACTTGACTTTATTTTAGATTGGTGGAGCGTGTGTGGTTAACCGGCACATCGATTAGGTAATATTGTTAAGGGTGCCAAGTCAATTTGTATGGTTATTCACACCTTGTTTGTGATCCTCGGCATCCCAGTGACAAACTTGAGAGGGCACATTCGAGATTCAAACATGCCATTGAAAAGTTCAATGTATCTCAAAAGATCTAGGAGTTTCAAAACCAATAAAACCTAATAATAAAATATTTCGTTCTTATGATGGAAATTGGTAAATTGTCATTTACCTACCTTCAAATATTTTATAGTGTGGATTACGGCATCCCTCTTCCACCTATAAATAGTTTGTTGGATCCTAGCCTTAATATTTCATTTGGGTGACTTATTAAGGACTCTTAATCTAATGAAACTTATCTTCCTTTTATTCCAGATGTCTTCCAATAACGCTGTTGGCTCAAACCCGACAGGCTCCTTTTCCCTAATGAACTTGCGTGGTAAGGTCATTTTTGATGGATCCGACTTTAATGAGTGGATCAGAAACATCAGGATGATTACCCGCTATAAGGATAAAGAATATGTCCTTGACAGGGAGCTTAAGGTTGTTAATGAAGCCACTGCTACTCCAGAAGAGCTTGCAGAGTTCATTGCACATGCAAAGGATGCCACTAAGGTGTCCTGCATCATGATGGCCATAATGACTCCGGAGCTCCAAAAATCTTATGAAGATTTCTACCCCTATGAGACACACCTAGATCTGATGGAAAGGTACCATCAGAGCGCGCATCAAGAGAGGTATGAAATCATTTCCTCCATGATAACCGCAAGGATGAAGGATGGTGAACCCATCACCGGTCACTTGTAGAAGATGCAGAGGTTCGTTGACCGGTTGCTAAAGCTCAATGTTGGTTTCCCTGAGGAATTGGCGATTGACATCATTCTCCATTCCTTACCTCCAAGTTATGATCAGTTTCGTATGACTTATCATATGAACAAGGAGGAAGTCACACTTAGCAAACTTCAACGACTCTTAAGGACAGCTGAAAATGGCCTTAAGGGTAAAGCGGTTGCTATTTCTACTCCTTTAACAGCCCATGTTCTTGCAATTGGGCGAGGGAAGGGTAAGAAGAGGAAAAGCCCTTCGAAGGGTACCAAGGGTAAGACTCTTGATGGTTCCTCTTCAAGTGGGACAAAGAAAGGTCCCATTACTCCTTCTTCAAACCCAAAGGAAGCACAATGCTTCTATTGCCAGGATAAGGGACACTTCAAACGAAGCTGCGCCAAATATCTGCAAGATGTATAGGATGGGAAGGTTAAACCCACCCATGCAGGTATTTACACAATATTGTCTAACAACTCATCTAATGCTAATTCTTGGGTGCTTGATACAGGGTGTGGTATTCACATTTGTACTGATTTGCAGGCACTAAGAAGAAGTGAGCAAGTGGAGCATGGGAAGATAAACTTAGTCATGGGCAACATGAAAACATCACCTGTTACCAAGATAGGAGTTTATTCTTTATTGCTTAATAATGGGTTAATGTTAGATTTGAATAAGTGTTGTTACTCGCCCGAAATGGCGAGAAATATTATTTCTTTTCATGGCTTGTACAAACAACATTTTACATTTTCATTTGATAATAAAAATGGTGTTATTAATGTTTATTACAATGATGCATTTTACTTTAAAGAAATACCTTGTGATGGTGTATATGAAGCTGTGAATGTTGTAGACAATTTAGGAAATAATGTGTTGTATATTGATTCTTCTGATAGCTTGGACAAAGCATCCTTGTGGCATTGTTGTCTTGGACATGTTAACAAGAAGTGCAGAGGCCAACTCCAAAAGGCTGGAGTCTTGGAATCATTTGACCTCAAGTCAGATGATAATTGCGAGTCTTGTTTACTTGGAAAAATGACAAAGTCACCCTTCACAGGTACTTGTGATATGGGTGCAGGTTTGTTGGACCTTGTACACACGGATGTGTGTGGGCCCTTCAGAGTTGCTACAAGGGATGCTAATCGTTATTATGTGACTTTTACTGATGATTACAGTAGATATGGATATATTTACTTAATTAAGCATAAGTCAGAAACCTTTGAAAAGTTCAAAGAATTTAAGCAGGAAGTTGAGAATCAATTGGGCAAGAACATCAAGATGCTGCGATCCGATCGAGGAGGAGAGTATCTTAGCATTGAGTTCCTTGACTATCTTAAGGAATGTGGGATTGTCTCACAATTGACACCTCCCAGGACACCACAGTTGAATGGTGTGGCTGAGAGGCGCAATCGAACCTTGTTGGATATGGTTCGTTCCATGATGAGTCGAGCTTCGTTACCAATCTCTTTCTGGGGGTATGCCTTAGAAATTGCCGCCCATATCCTTAATCTAGTCCTTACTAAAAAGGTTGCCAAAACACCTCACGAGATGTGGACTGGGAAAGTGCCCAATTTGGACCACATCAAGATTTGGGGTTGTGAAGCTTTTGTGAGGTGTGAGACTCATGACAAGCTTGAGCCCCGAAGCGAGAGGTGTATTTTCATCGGCTACCCACAGAGATCCTTTGGTTACCTCTTCTACAGACCCAGTGACAATATGGTCTTTGTAGCAAGAAGAGGAGTCTTTTGTGAGAGAGAATTCATAAGCCAAGGGGACAGTGGGAGGCAAATTGACCTTGAAGAGCTTCAAGAGTCAAGTGGTGAAGGAACCTCAAATGCTGTTAGCCAACCTGAGGAGGAAACTCCTGTTGAGCCGATAGATGAGTCTGTACCTCCAAGACGTTCCACTAGGGTGAGGAACACACCTTAATTTTATTATGGTTATCACTGTTGGATATAGTGTCTAAGTCCATAACTATATTTGGTATGTACTTGACCCGACCGGGCATGGTCCATTTGGGTTGCACTTCACCCGAACAATTATTGGATAATATATGAGAATAGTACAGGTTATGATTTATTAATATATTATAAGTTCTAATATATTAATATAAGATCATATTATTTAATTAGTAGTGATCTATAATTAATCTAGGATTAATTTAGTGATCAAAGATATTACTAATTAAATATGGGCTTCTATATTTATATAGTGTGGGCCTATGCTTATTTGGAATGGGCTAGGCTTGGATGGAGAAGTCCATGGATACTCCATGGAGCTTTAACCCATGGATCTCATGGAAATGGAGAGACATGGGTATTAGGGTTTACATGGATGTAACCCTAATCCACCACACTATATAAAGGAGGCTTTGGTTCTTGAAATCAAACTAGTTGACACTTGTGGAGGTGAGGGCCGATTTCAAGAGAAGTGGTGACTATTCTCTAAAAGTTCCAAGTTTGTGGTGATTTGTGACTTTCATTTGAGGCATCCACACTATTGGTGCTCGGCTCAAAAACTCCAAGCAATCAACTACAACTACAAGGTAAGTGTTTCTACTAGCTTTATTTGATTCAAGTTCCCCATGCCATGCTAGTTAGGATATAAGCCTTGGAAAAATAATTATTTGCATGTATCTTAGACAAACATAGATCCAAGGTTTATTAGGGTTGCATGTACACTTAGGAAGTGTTAGAATGCTCAAAACCCAACAATCACATCACCACTGAAGGCGATACATTTATCAGTGATACTACACTGATAGATTTGGATGAACCTAATAATTATAAGGAAGCCATGCCAGGCCCTGAGTCTGCGAAATGGAAGGAGGCTATGGACAGCGAGATTCAGTCCATGTATGACATTCAAGTTTGGAACTTGGTTGACAATGTACCAGGTCGTAAGACAGTTGGGTGCAAATGGATCTTCAAGAAGAAGATCGACATGGATTAGAAAGTACACACTTATAAAGTGCGACTGGTTGCGAAGGGCTTTACTCAAACTCCGGGAGTTGACTATGATGAGACCTTCTCACCAGTAGCTAAGATTAAGTCTATTAGAGTGTTGTTAGCCATAGTTGCATTTCATGACTATAAAATATGGCAAATGGATGTCAAAACCGCTTTCCTTAATGGGAAGTTGGCTGAGAATGTTTACATGGCTCAGCCAAAGGGTTTTGTCGTTCCAAAATACCCTAATAGAGTGTGTAAGCTTGAAAAAGCCATTTATGGATTGAAACAAGCATCTCGCAGGTGGAATCTTTGCTTTGATGAGAAAGTTAAAGAGTTTGGCTTTTCTAGGAGTGAGGATGAGTCTTGTGTCTATGTCAGGGCTAGTGGGAGCATAGTTAGCTTCTTGGTGTTGTATGTGGATGACATACTTATCATAGGAAACGACATCCCAACTTTGCAGGAGGTTAAGGCCTGGCTTGGGAAGTGTTTTGCTATGAAGGACCTTGGGGAAGCTGCCTATATCCTAGGGATAAGGATACTGAGATAGGAGTAAGAGACTAATTGGACTTAGTTAAAGTACTTATGTGGATAAGGTACTGAAGAGATTCAGTATGCAAGATTCCAAGAAAGGAGAATTACTAATCCAGAGTAATGCCAAGCTAAGTAAGACTCAGAGTCCGAGTAGAGAGGCTGAGATAGCTGAGATGAGTCAGATACCATATGCTTCCACTGTGGGCTCGATCATGTATTCTATGACTTGTACTCGCCCTGATGTGGCCTTTGCTTTGAGCATGGTCAGTAGATATCAAGGGAACCCTGGCAAGGCACACTGGACAGCGGTAAAGAACATTCTCAAGTATTTGCGGAGGACTATGGACTGGGTCCTTACCCTCGGAGGCAGTGATGACTTGAGAGTGGAAGGATATAGTGATGCTAGCTTTCAAACTGATAGGGATAATTTCTGCTCTCAGTTAGGCTGGGTCTTTATCCTAAATGGAGGAGCAATTACTTGGAAAAGTTCCAAGCAGGAGACAGTAGCCGATTCGACTTGTGAATAAGAGTACATAGCAGCAAGCGAGGCAGCAAAAGAGGCGATATGGCTAAAGAACTTCATTGGAGAACTTGGAGTTGTACCAGCTATAAAGGAACCAATGGAATTTTTCTGTGACAGTGAAAGTGCGGTTGCTTTGGCAAAAGAACCAAGAGATCACGGGAGATCTAGGCACATTGACAGAAAATACCATTTCATCAGACATAGAATAGAAGAAGGACTCCTCGTGGCAAAGAGGGTATCATCAGATGTGAACCCGGCAGATCCCCTCACGAAGGGACTGAGCAGGGTTAAGCATTTACAGCATGCAAGGCGCATTAGGCTGAAGGATGATATTAGTTTCAATAATTAGATTCCTGAAACTTGTAAAATGTAATTGACATTTAATGATAAATGAAAGTTGTTATTTATTTATGAGAAAGGTGTTACTATCTTGTGTTGATTGTTTACTATGTTATAATTTTGCATGTTTTTACTTGCAGAATAATCATGTTATTATTCAAACCATCCACAGTCGGTCAAACTTTGGAAGTATGTATTGATTCAAGACTGTCATGAATTTGGCTTGTATGATTTGTCTAAAGTGCTTTAGACAATGCAATGGTTGCTACAACATTCATGAGTACTTATAAGGGATGAGTATTGGATTCAACCCACGCTCACTTGCATCACTTCATGGAATTTATCTCGAGTGATCGTGAGACGGTAATATCATATAAATCTTGAAACCTAGAGATATGAGTTGTTGACTGTGAGTTGGTTATTCATTGATTGTACGAAAACGCATTGGTAACTCGATGTTATAAAATGTGCCTTTGTGAGTAATTCAACAAGTAGTTAGTACAAGCATATCAGTCGAAGTTTAGCTGTTCCTTCTAGAAATAGAAGCGATATCTCGGCCCCTCGATGATTTGGTTTTGACCTATGTACCGGGCCCGATCAGAACCTAATTGATGTGTTCAATTTAGTTCTATGTAGAAACAAATCAGAGATCAAGAAACAAATACTGGACAATAAGTAAGACCATGTTGCATGTGTTTGTCCGGCTGATATCATGAGCGCAGAGGATTATATGGTCACTTATCTTAAATGGCGTATCATCATCATCTCAGTTCCGAGAGACTTTGAAAGAGCTACGATTGCTAGTCAGATTTTGAAGTCATATTTGCAAATATAGTTATTAGACTTATCCAAGTGGGAGACTGTTGGATATAGTGTCTAAGTCCATAACTTTATTTGGTATGTACTTGATCCGACCCGGCATGGTCCATTTGGGTTGCATGACATTGCAATACTTGGATAGACTAAATGAGAGAATATGGCACTTATGATTATTAATATATTATAAGTTCTAATATATTAATAATAGTGTTATTTAATTAGTACTGATCAAGTATTAATTTAGTATTAATTTGGTGATCAAAGTGAGACTAATTAAATATATAGGGTTGATTATGACAATCATCAATTCTTTTATGGTGGATTAATGATCCATGGTTTGTGGGTTATGGATGTAACCATTTTGAGCTCCATGGATAGTCCATGGGAGTTACAAACCCATGGGTCATGAGAAATGAAGAGTCATGACAATTATGGGTCTTCTTAATGAAACCCTAATTGTGACACCACTATAAAAGGAACCCTTTGGCTAGCAAAATCGGGACCTAGTGTTACTAGAGAGGGCATAACCGATTTTGAGTGCTAGAAGTATTCTCTCAAGTTATTCCAAGTTTTGTGGTGTTGTGTGAAGCATTTGAGGCACAACATTTGGGGTGCTAGGCTCACAAAGTCTTGAAGGAATCCAAGCAACATCAAGCTATGTATTTCTACTAGTTTATATTTTATTTATTCCCCATGTCATGCTAGTTAGGAAATAACCTTGAAAAAGAAATTTGCATGTATATAGAGAAAACATAGATTCAAGGTTATTAGGGTTGCATGTACACTTAGGAAGTGTTAGAATGCTCAAAAGTCATCAGTTGGTTCTATTAATGCTTTCTTTAATAATGTTCTTTATTTTAAAGCATTACCTTGTGATGGTGTGTATAAAGGTGTGTCTGTTGTAGACAACTTAGGAAATAATGTATTGTGTATTGATTCTAATAACTTGGATAAAGTATCATTATGGCATTGTCGTCTTGGACATATAAGCAAGAAATGCATAGGGCAACTCCAAAAGGATGGAGTCTTGGAGTAATTCGACCTAAAGTCAGATGATAGTAGCGAATCATGCTTACTTGGAAAAATGACAAAGTCACCCTTCACTGGTTCTTGTGAGAGGGGTGAAGGTTGTTGGATCTCGTACACACGGATGTGTGTGGACCCTTCAAACATGCCACAAGGGATGCTAATTGTTATTATTTGAGTTTCACTGATAATTAGAGTAGATATGGATATGTTTACTTAATCAAGCATAAGTCAGAGACCTTCGAAATGTTTAAAGAATTTAAATAGGAAGTCGAGAATCAATTGGGCAGGAACATTAAGATGCTTCGATCCGATCGAGGTGGTGAGTATCTTAGTTCAGAGTTCCTCGACTATCTTAGGGAATGTGGTATTGTCTCACAATTGACACCTCCCAGGACACCGCAGTTGAATGGTGTGGCTGAGAGGCGTAATCGAACCTTGTTGGATATGGTTCGTTCTATGATGAGTCGAGCTTCGCTACCAATCTCATTTTGGGGGTATGCCTTAGAGACTGCCGCCCATATCCTTAATCTAGTCCCTACAAAGAAAGTTGCCAAAACTCCTCATGAAATGTGGACTGGTAAAGTACCCAAACTAGACCACATCAAGATTTGGGGTCGTAAGGCTTTCGTGAGACGTGAGACTCATGATAAGCTCGAACCCCGAAGCGAGAGGTGTATTTTCATCGGCTACCCACAGAAATCCTTTGGTTACCACTTCTACAGATCCAGTGATAATGTGGTCTTTGTAGCAAGAAGAGGAGTCTTTCGTGAGAGAGAACTTATAAGCCAAGGAGACAGTGGGAGGCCAGTTGACCTTGAAGAACTTCAAGAGTCAACTGGTGAAGGAACTTCAAACCCTAGCCCTCAACTTGAGGAGGGAACTCCTGTTGAGCCAATTGACGAGTCTGTACCTCTGAGGCGATCCACGAGAGTTAGGAATACACCTAAGCATTACAATGGATTCCATATTACTGCGGAAGGTGATACACTTATTAGTGATGAGACACTAGCTGGTATGGATGAACCTAATGGTTATGCGGAAGCCACAGCATGCCCTGAGTCTGCTAAATGGAAAGAGGTAATGGACAGTGAGATACAATCCATGTATGACAATCAAGTTTGGAACTTGGTTGAGAATGTACCAGGTCGTAAGACTGTAGGGTGCAAATGGATCTTCAAGAAAAAGACCAACATGGATGGTAATGTACACACTTATAAGGCACGACTACTTGCAAAGGGCTTCTCTCAAACCCCAGGAGTGGATTATGATGAGACATTTTCTCCAGTAGCCAAGATTAAGTCTATTAGGGTTATGTTAGCCATAACTGCATTTCATGACTATGAAATATAGCAAATGGATGTCAAAACCGCTTTCCTTAATGGAAGTTGATTGAAGATGTTTACATGAGTCAGCCAGAAGGTTTTGTCAGCAACGAGTACCCTAATAGAGCGTGTATGCTTGAGAAATCTATTTATGGATTAAAGCAAGCACCTCGCAGATGGAATCTTTGATTTGATGAGAAAGTCAAGGAATTTGTCTTTTCTAGGAGTGAAGATGAATCTTGTGTGTATGTCAATGCTAGTGGGAGTATAGTTAGCTTTTTGGTATTGTATTTGGATGACATACTACTCATAGGAAATGACATCCCAACTCTGCAGGAAGTTAAGTCCTGGCTTGAGAAGTGTTTTTCTATGAAGGACCTAGGAGAAGCTGCCTATATTCTAGGGATTAGGATTTTGAGAGACCGGAGTAAAAGACTAATTGGACTTAATCAAAGTACCTACTTGGACAAGGTGTTGAAGAGATTCAGCATGCAGAACTACAAGAAAGGATAGTTACCTATCCAGAGTAGTGCCAGATTGAGTAAAGCTCAGAGCCCAAGTACTGAGGGTGAGAGAGCAGAGACGAGTGAAGTGCCTTATGCTCTGGTTGTAGGCTCAATCATGTATGATATGACTTGTACTCAACCTGATGTGGCCTTTGCCTTGAGCATGATTAGCAGGTATCAGGGGAACCCTGGCAAGGCTCACTGGACAATGGTAAAGAATATCCTCAAGTACCTACAGAGGACTAAGGACTGGGTCCTTACCCTCGGTGGGAGTGATGACTTGAGAGTTGTAGGGTATAGTGATGCTGGCTTCCAGACTGATAGGGATAATTTCCGCTCTCAGTCGGGCTGGGTCTTTACCCTAAATGGGGGAGCAATCACTTGGAAGAGTTCCAAGCAGGAGACACTGGCTGATTCCACTTATGAATCAGAGTATATAGTAGCGAGGGAGGTAGCAAAGGAGGCAATCTGGCTGAAGAACTTCATTGGAGACCTTGGAGTTGTACTAGCTATGAAGGAGCCTATGGAAATTTTCTGTGATAGTGAAAGTGTTGTTGCCTTAGCTAAGGAACAAAGGGATCACGGGAGATCCAGACACATCGACAGAAAATATCATTTTATCAGACATCACATAGAAGAAGGAATCCTCATGGCAAAGAGGGTATCATCGGATGAGAACCCAGCAGACCCCCTAACGAAGGGACTGAGTAGGGCTAAGCATCTTCAGCATGCTCGAAGCATAGGGCTAAAGGATGATATAAGTTTTAGTAGTTAGATAAATTATGAAATTTGTAAAGTGTAATTGACATTTGATGATGTATAATAGTTGGTTGTTTATTTATGAGTAAAGTGTTAGTATCTTTTGTCAATCGTTTACTATAATTTCTTTTGCATGTTTTAACTTTCAGAATATTATGTTGTGTTTCTACATATTTTTCAAATCTCTATAGTCAGTCATATGTTGGAAGTAGATATGAATTAAGACTGTCATGAAGTTGGTTATAGGTGTCAAGGTTAAGGAAAACACTTCATGAGTACTCATAAGTTCTGAGTATTGGAATCAACCTACGCTCACTAGAATCACTTCATGAAATTTTATCTCGAGTGATCGTGAGACGGTAATATCATATAAGTCTTCAAACCTAGAGATATGATTTGTTACTTATGAGTTGGTTATGCATTTATTGTACGTAAACGCATTGGTAACTCGATGTTATAAAATGTGATTTTGTGTATAATTCAATGAGTAGTAGAACAAACATATGATTCGAAGTTTATCTGTTCCTTTTTGGATTAGAAGCTGATATCTGGGCCCCTCGATGATTTTGTTTTGACCTATGTATCGGGCCCTGTCAGAACTAAATTGATGTGTTCGATAAGTTCTTTGTCAAACAAATCGGAAATCGGGAAACAAACTGCTGGACAATAAGTAAGACATTGTTCCATGTATTTGTCCGGCTGATATCTAGAACAAAGGATTATATGATCATTTATCTTAAATGGCGTATCAATATTTTCTCAGTTCCGAGAAACCTTGAAAGAACTACGATTGCTGATCGGTTCCTGAAGTATTGCAGTTATAGTTATTCGACTTATACAAGTGGGAGACTGTTGGATAAGGTGTCTAAGTCCATAACTATTTATGGTATGTACTTGACCCGACCTGGCATGGTCCATCTGGGTTGCATGGCATCATGCAATTGAATAAACTAAATTAGAGAAATAACACTTATGGTTTATTAATATATTATAAGTTCTAATATATTAATAATATTATTTAATTAGTTTGATCAAGAATTAATTTAGAATTAATTAAGTGATCAAAAGATAACTAATTAGATATATGGGTAGATTATGTAAATCTTCCATGTCTTATATAGTGGGCTAAGAGGCTCCATGGATTATCAAGTTGGGTTCCACCCATAGGATGCTCCATGTAGTTAAACCATGGATCAAGAAATGAAGAGTCATGTTACATTAGGGTTTACCTAATGCAACATACTATATAAGCAATGTGTTTCTCCCCAAAATCGGTTACACTAGAAAAAAAAAATAGGGCTTGGCCGATATTGCATGTGTTAGAGTTTTCTCTCAAGTTTGTTCATCGCATTTGGTGTTGTGTGAAGCATTTGAGGCATCACACTTGAGGTGCTAGGCTCACAAGGTTTTAAGGAACACTTTCAACAATAAGGTATGTAGTTCTATCTTTCATTCAATGAAAAAATATTCCCCATGTATGCTAGATAGGAATATAACCTTGGAAATCAATTTTGCATGATAATTAGACAAACATAGATCCAAGGTTATTAGGGTTGCATGTACACTTAGGAAGTGGTAGGATGCTCAAAACCCATCAATATGTTTATGCTATGCTATGTTCAGTTGGTTTCGGACTTCGGTTTGATGCAGGGGATAAGGTCCCAGTTAGTTCCGGACTTCGGTCCGATGCAGTTTTCGGACTTCCGTCCGATGCAGGGGGCAAGGCCCCAGATAGTTCTGGACTTCAGTCCGATGCAGTAGTTCTGGACTTCGGTCCATGTAGTTTCTGGACTTCGGTCCGATGCAAAGGGCAAGGCCCTGGTCAGTTCCCGGTCTCCGGTCCGATGCAGTTTCCAGACTTCGGTCCGATGCAGTGGGCAAGGTCCAGTATGTGCTTTATATGTTATTCTATGGTATGTGGAAGTTTGGGGGAGCTCACTAAGCTTCGTGCTTACAGTTTTTAATTTTGGTTTCAGGTACTTCCGCAAGTAAAGGGAAGAGCTCGGGATGATGGCATCGCACACACCACAACTTCAGTTCTATTCCTGGGAGTCTTTCTTAGTTATGACTTGATACAGTTTGTGATACAACATTTTATTATCGTTTGAGATATTTGATGTATGGTTTTATATTATGACATTCAGTACATGATTTTAGTATTATAAAACAAAGTTTTTGGGTCGTATTTTTGAGGGTGTTTCAGCTAGTGATGGAACACTAGCATTGGTAAGCGCGGGTTGTCAAAAGATTGTTAGGGGGTAAGAAGGGTTGGGAATCCTTTAATTCTCGTGTGCCATGAGAACTTAATCAAATCAAGATGGTGGAGAATTTTTCGGGTATTCAGGAGCAGGAGCACTTATGAAACTAGGGTAAATTTCGCATCCCCGTCGGGGAGGAAGGCGGCCCAAGTGGGTGTTTTGAGTTGAGGGTCTTGTGAGTTAGGAGTTTAGGAGACTTCGTAAATTTTGAATCGCGTCCTCTTGCTGCTTGATAATAGGCTTTGGGGAAACCAGGTTGCGGTTCCAGTCATGATATGAGTTCTACTGGGGTGTTTGGTCGAGTGCGTGCTTGACTCTGGGTGCGTTTGAATTGATAGATTAGGGGTAAAGCATTGTGTTGAGATTGTGGCGAGGTGAGAGTGTTGTAAGACTACGGGGGAGCCATAGTATTCACTAGTAGTTAATTTGGGTGAAAGTGTTGTAAGAGTACGGGGGAGCCATAGCATTCACTAGTAGTCAGTTAGGGTGAAAGTGTTGCAAGACTACGGGGGAGCCGTAGGATTTACTAGTACTCAGTTGGGGTGAGAGTGTTGTAAGACTATAAGATAGCCAATATCATTCATCGGATCCTAGACAACGATAAGATGGTGACAAATTTGTAATTGCTCTCGGATTTCTTCAGTAAAGGGTATCATGGGAAATGATTGGGATCAACCGATTGGTTAAGATTACAAGAGTATTCTTCAGGATTTCCAGAGCTGAGTGATCATTGTGTTTGGCTAGCAATGGGGCGCTTGTATTGTTCAGTGCAATGTTGGACAGTTCGTGCTAATTGAGGGAAATGGATCAGAGTTCCATAAGGTTTAAACGGTGAGAGAGCATCGTCGAGTCCAATTGGGGGAGAATTAAATGGCTGCTTAGGCCTAGGTTGTGTTGGTGGGAGTTTAGGAAACTCCCAATCGCCGGTCGGCATTGCCTTGATTATGCATAGTAGGCAGTGGGAATTCGTAGGCGTGACCCGAACTCCTGATGGGATACGAGATTCGATAGGATGGTTTGAGTGTGGTGAAGCCATGGGTGGAAAGAATGGTGGATGGAAGTAATGTAAGGCTACGATAGGATCATAACATTTTTCGGTTCGAAGTAGACTATTTATGTAATGATCACGAGCATGGAAGGGGAATCAGTTCGTGCCTTGGGCACACCGGCCAAGGTTGTCAGGGAATTATTCTCTGTTCTAGGTTGAGGGTCTTTGGGGTTCGTTGGCGAGCCCGGGTAATTATGAAATTCAGGTTGGAACTAGTAAAGACCGTTGAGTCAAGGGTTTGGATCTTGAGTTGCAGGACATGCGGGTAACCAGTATGTGGGGCAGAGGGGTTTAGGCTAGGTAGCCTAGTTGTTGGACTCTTAGGAACTTGATGGTTCGAACAGGTGCCAGAGTAGAAGTCTTGGAGGTGGTTGGGTATACCTATTTATCGTTTAGGTAAAAGGGTGAGTAATTAGAAGGTTATGTGTGAAATGTAGGTGCAGATTCCTAGATGTTGGGTTATGACTGAGGTATCAAATCGGTTTTGTGTAAAATCTCGAGTTGGGTATCGCACACGTTCCGTCCAAGGTTTTTGTTTCAGTGTAATAAGAATTTGGGGTGTCATTATGCTAAAGGCATCAATCGTAGGGTTCCAGAGTAAGGAATGGGTTTAGTATGATGACAGAATGCGCCATTATGTTGTGCCTTCAGATGGTACTATCTGTGGAGGAGCCACATCATGTTCGGAATTAGGAGAAGTGGATTTGATGGCGAGGTGTTATAAAGCAGTTTTTGTCAGTCGAGATCTTCTTTTGGAATTCGAGTGGGGCTACTGTGTGTTTTTGCGTCTTTTAGCCAAAAAATCAGATAGAGAGTCCAGTGTTTCAAGTAGTTGACATTTAAGTTGGGATCAGGGAGGTCTCGGCTGCTTTTGGAAAGCAGGAAGTGGTAGCAGGAGGAGTCGGAGTGGGTTCAGTGATTAGGGATTCGTCTATGGGGTCGCTTGTTATACGGGGTATATGCTAAGTCATTTGCAGTTGGATTAAATAATCTTAGTGATGGGATTAAAACAACTTTTAATCTAAGAAGATCGATTAGATCTTGAACAAGTATATGAATATAGAACAGTTAACAACGCAATAATAAGAACAAACAGCTTGAATCAAACGTGTCGAATGATTAAATAAAATCCTTAGAAGAGCTCGATTAAGAACATCAACTGTAAAGGATTAGAAGATTACAAGAACGATTACAGAAAAATATATTACTCTTGATCAATCGCTGTATCGATAATCTCTAGAATCTTAACCTAATATGCATGCAAGCATTTAACTTATATACAATACATAAAAGGCTCTCGGTTGGACAGGCCCAAACCGGAGAATAAAAGGCTAATCTAACGAGCCCAAAAGACGCAACATCAAAACTCTTTTCAGCCCAACAATCTCCCCCTTTGCGTCACTTTGGAGCGAGACTATCACTTCCTACTTGGGCCCGCGGCTGAAGCTGGTACCTTCTTCTTCACGGTACTAAACAGACACTTGGTTATGGAAAGGATGGTCTGTCTAAACCGGATGTACCAATTGATCATATCATCGAAGTACTTGATATCATCAGCCGAATTGTCTTTACACCGCTTGATGATTGATAGGATGTGCTCCAAGCAAGTTGTGGTGTAAAGATGTTTGTCAGCTAAAGCGAAGAGACATTTCTGTCCTTTGGCTCTAGTGAACATCACAGAGTTTCGCCTCGAATCTATTTTGCCCATTTGCATTTGATTCAGATCACTGGCCGATCCCACAGGTTTGACTTTCGGTTTCTTCTTAAAAACTGTGGCAACCTCCTGATCCATTAGGGCCACCTCCATGATATAGCATGCCAGCATCCTTTTGACATGGTCTAAGAGGGGACCATATTCGGCTTCGTTTGTCAGCAGGATGTTGTACAAGACTATCCAATCATGAGGGTTCAGATTGGGCAGATCCGCCAGAGAGATCATGTGAGCAGTTCTTGCAGATCCTCGGATAAGCTTGAACTTGACGTTTGTGAATCTCCCCACGGCAAAAGGCTTCATCACCCGAACATTGACAATCTTCTGGGCGCTCCATGTAAGGAATTGAGGGCGAGCGGCCTCCAGGTAGAAGTCAATGAGCTCCCTGTCAAGCTCATCGTTCGGATGCGGGATTTCAGAGATGTTAGAGAAGGCATGGAAGATGAACGCCTTTCGAGTCAGTGGCATATCGAACTGCGAATCAATGGTGTTGTTGCAGTCGAACGATATCACCGGCTCGAGCCATAGTATGCTTGGAGTCTCTATGGCCTCTTTTATCAACCGATCCCTGGTCCAGGCAGGGAAGAGCAACTTTCGGCTCTCAAGGAGATCGTTGGCTTCTTTTTGTTTACGTTCGGCTTCTTCAGCTTCACGTGCCACACGACTGACATCGTCATCAGTATTGCGACTGTTCTTTCTCTTTAACATGTCCGCAATAGTCTCCTTGTCTTCATCTTCATCTTCATCTTCATCCTCTGCTATGTGTTTGCCCTTGTTCTTCACACCCGAACCCGAGGCATGACCAGTTTGGGGTGGTTCGGTTGTGTGAGTAGCGTTGGAGGACGGAGGTGGTTTCGATCCTTTCTTCTCTTCTCCCCCTTGTTTCGGAATGGACACGAAACTCGGAAGGCCTTCAATTTTGCTTAAGAGGGCCATGGCCGGGGAGAGCTTTTCAGCGAGGGTGCGCCTCACCGAATGATTAAGGATTGGGTCGTGTGCTTCCAGGATGTTGGATAGAGCCGCGTGGACATCCGAAACACACGTCTTGATGACTTCCCTCTCGGATCGAAGAGCTTCCAATTGTTGTTCGGAGTTGGAAAGCTGCGTGCTCTTGACCTTTAGGGCAGTTGTTTTACTTGCCAGAACGTCCATCAGAGAGTTCTCTGCCGCAAGATCCTCTTGTAGTTTTGCCAGACGGGCATTGATGGAGGCACGGAGTGCCGAGTTGTCGTCGCTGAGGTTTTGGCGGAGGGTAGCGAACGAAGTCAACTCCGTCAAGACGAACTTGGCCAATTGTTGAACAATCGGTTCAAGAGTCGTCTTGGTGGCAGTGGCGCTTTCCTGCAGAGACTTTAGCAGGTCCGAAGCGTCGGAGAATAGTTTATCGACTTTTTCGGTCGCTGCCTCACAGGCTCGGGTGGAGGCGTCTATCGCAGCAGTTGCTGAGGCTACTGAGTCATGTTGAGCCCGGGAGAAGGCATCAACAATCCTCTGAAGGGCAGCTTCAGATAAGGTGGACTGCTGGTTTGAAGAGGAGGCGAGAAGTTGATCAACCTTCTCGTTAAGATCGCGGAGATGCTTCTTTGTCACTGGAGCATCATCCTCCTCATCACTCTGAACTTGAAACGGACTATAGTAGACCGAATCAAAGTTCATGTGATCACCACCAAGAAATTGATCATCGCCATCGGAGGCGTCTTCTGGAGATTGAGGTGGTGGTGAAGCTGGGGGTGTTATGGGTTTAGTTGGTTCAGGTTGAGTAGGTGGGGGGTTAGTTTCGGGTGGTGGTTGTGTATGGGTTTCGGTTTGTGGAGGTGCGGTTACAGGAGGGGTTTCGGTTACAGGTGGTGTTTCGGTTGAGGTGGTGAATATGGGTGGAGGTATAGGGAATGAGGTTGGTGGTATAGTAGGGGTTATGGTGGGAATGGAAATAGGGATTGTGGGTGGAGGGGAAGGAACTGGGGATTGATGAAGTTCCATCTCCGGGGTTGGGGACCGAGGGAGTGTGTTGCCTCGTAGAGGAGAGACATCGCCTTGGGATCCCTCAGCGTCCGAACTCTCAACTTCAGATTCACTTGATGAGGAGGAAAGGATTAGCTTTCGCTTTTGTTGGGTCTTCCTCCTTTTCGGTTGTGGTGACGAAGCAGCCTTCGGTTGTTTGCGCTTCTTGGGAGTAGGTTTTGGGGCTTTGGATGGTTTCTTTCCCTTGTCTGCCTTCTTACCCCTGGCCACCGGTTTGTCGGCATCATGAATCGATCTCAACATGTCCGGTGTCAGTTCCCTCGGACCAGATGGCCCTAACTCCTTGATCGCCTTGATCATACTGCTCTCTGAAGGCACACTTCCATACATAGTCTCCGGGATGGAGCCAATGAAGGAGAATTTCGATGCAGCGGATACGATGATCTTCGTGGTGTGGAACGTACCAATCGAAGACATCGGTGCACCGTCAGCAGTTTGGACATCGAACCTGTCCATAGCCCATCTTGTGATCAAGATCCAGAACCGGGCGAGTGACACCTCGGAGTGTCGGGAAGCGGAAGAGAGGCTCTGAATCAGTTGTTGCCAAAGGACAAACCCATAATCGAGGTTGATCCCGTTGTACACCCCGTACATGATTGACAGGAAAAGACGACTGGCTCCGTCCGATCCTGAGCTCCTCTCAGACAGTCCCTTGAAGAGAACTGTAAATAACCCATTCCATTGGGGCGGTAGGCATGACTTCTTGAATCTGGCGACGGAGGTGAGAACTTCCGTGTAGCCCATGTTGTAGAACATGCTGTAGAGCATACCAACCAGAATTGTCTCCGGGTGAACACGCGATGGGTCAGCAGCAAACCCAAGCATAGAGCAGAAGCGGGAACGAGAAATCGACGTCTTGTGTTCCGCCACTTCGAAAAAGACTCTGTCAACGGCCTTGTCGTAATAAGCTGTTGCGTAGACCTGAGATAGGGCCACCATTGGCACCGTTTCAATCCGTGACAGTGCCGGAGCAAGCTGGGAGTATTTGAGACACTCGATGACCGGCGCCATGTAGGGATCATAGGCCAGTGGGTTCAGGTCAATCACGAGGCATTGCTGAGGACGGATTGGAAGAATTTGAGAAGTAGCATGGACGGAAGAGGATTCAGCCATTGTTGCAGGTTGGAGAAGATGATAACCGGGAGAGAGTTTGGAAGTATTTTTGCTTTGGAAATTATGGGGCAGTAAAGAGGTAAAAGGTGGTCTGGATGGGTTTTTATAGTAGGTGATAGGAGAGAGAAAGATCGATTCAAATCTCTTATGGAAATATGGAAGGGTTTTTGAGTGACTGATTGGTGACAGTTGGGACGTGCGATGATCACGTAAGAGAGAGAGTGTCAGATTCCTAGGATCACGCCGCCCAATAAGCGCCGGTTCAGAGAGAGGAACCATTTCCATTTCCACACGCGTCATTAATGCCAGATGGATGGCGCTTCAATACTGCACACGCGTCCAAATGTGTCAGAAAAAGCGCGGCCGCTTCAAATTCACGCGCCCTCCTTTTTACCGTCGTTTGAATATCTATCCTTTGAACTTCCGCCGCGTCAGCAACTTTTTGTCTTTTTCCCCTTTTTTTAATTAGTTGTATTCAATTGTGGACCCACGTGGCTAATTTTTGGCCACAACTGCATTAGTAATCCCTCAGTAATAAACCAGCCTGTAAAATAATTAGTAACGGAATTTTGAAAATCTAGGATTTTCGTGCAAAGAGTGTAAAAGATAAGGAAATAAAGCAACTCTGTTTGGAATAATCTGTGATGTCAATTATGACACGAAACTGATGATCCCGGGCACGAATCTCTTCCTTCAAGATCAAGAAAGACCTCAAAGTGTTAGTGTGGAATCCCGTTGAATTACGATCAAACATTTATTAATAAATGTTGAAAGGCTTCTTTTAATAAGGCTTATTAAGGGTGGTTTCGCTTTGATTCAACAATTCAATTCTTGATATAAGAACGAAAGTGAACAAAATACTTGTGAGACCGGTGTAGTCTGTTGAACAAGTAGGGTAGAGTTGATTTTTAAGTGACTTGGTTAAGTATAAAATCTCAGAGAAAAAAAAAATTATAACAGGATACCATGGGAAGAAACGTTATGGTGTGTAACAATTTCATTGGAATCAGGATAAAAAAAATTGAGATTTCATGAAGGTACATTCGTCAATGCATTGGTGAAAACTTGATCAAATTAATTTGTCACCGTCAATTCGTTGGTGTTGAATTTTGGGTTTCACTCAGCTCGTAGTGGCACGAAACTAAGATCATAAACACAGATGTTGTGTAACCATAAACCTCAGTGGTAGTTTCTGAGAGTCTCAAGGGTTACAGTGATGAAACGAATGTTATGGAGAAGGGTAATGGGGATGGTGAAAGAAGACATAGTACCTCTGCTGCGAAAGAAAGGACCAAGCAGGAGACTCTTAACTCATGTGAGAAGAGTGTGAGGTAGCTCACGATTAGAATAAATAAGTTAGCCTGATTGGGAAGACAAGGTTTGTGTATACCAAGTCGTGAAGGCAATTATTCAAAATCTTATGAGGCTTGGGACACATACAGTAGCATGCTTCTAGGGACACTTAAGTAATTCAGCAAATATATCCCCATAAGTAAACGAACATAAAAAAATAAAAACATATTTTTGGAGTGTTTGAAATTTATATAAATAAAAAATAAAAAAAATAGAAAAGATAAAAAAAAATAAGACAAGAAAAAAAAAACTTTTGATTCAAAAAAAATGGAAAACCGAACCCGAACGTTCGGTTGGTCTCGGTTGGAAAAAGTTGAAAAACCGAACCCGAACCTTCGGTTGGTTTCGGTTCAGGAAAATTTTGAAAAACCGAACCCGAACCTTCGGTTGGTTTCGGTTTTTGAAAATTTTGAAAAACCGAACCCGAACCTTCGGTTGGTTTCGGTTCAGGAAAATTTTGAAAAACCGAACCCGAACCTTCGGTTGGTTTCGGTTCTTGAAAATTTTGAAAAACCGAACCCGAACCTTCGGTTGGTTTCGGTTGTTGAAAATTTTGAAAAACCGAACCCGAACCTTCGGTTGGTTTCGGTTGTTGAATATTTTTAAGAAACCAAGAAGTTTAGAGATAAATTTTGCACAAGAAATATACAACACAGAAAAACTACCTTTGAAGTAATGAGCGAGTCAGATGGTTGAACCGAACCCGAACGTTCGGTTGGTTTCGCTTCTTACGATTGAGATTGAGTGGTAGTGTGAGGAACTGATTCTGATTCCATCATACCGAGCCCTTGCAATATTTTATTGAATGATGCTTCAGGAAGAGCTTTGGTAAAGACATCAGCCAGTTGATCAGTGGTTCTTACGAAGTGAACTTCGACATTTCCATCTTCCACATGATCTTTGATGAAGTGATACCTTAGTGCTATGTGTTTGGTTTTAGAGTGTTTCACTGGGTTATGACAGATCCTAATTGCACTTTCAGAGTCACAATATAGTGGGATCTTCTTCATATTGAGTCCATAGTCTCGAAGTTGACTCTGGATCCAAATCACTTGTGATGTGCAGGATGCAGCGGCAATGTATTCCGCTTCAGCAGTAGACAGCGACACACATGTTTGTTTCTTGGATTGCCAGCTAACCAACTTCCCATCAAGAAATTGACAGCCACCAGTTGTGCTTTTGCGGTCGAGTCCACATCCTCCAAGGTCAGCATCAGAATAGGCTTGAACGAAAAAGCCTGAATTGGATGGATACCATAGACCTAAGGAGGCGGTTCGCTTGAGATAGCGTAAGATGTTCTTCACTGCTAGCATGTGAGGTTCGCGTGGGTTAGCCTGAAATCGAGCACAATAACACACAGAAAACATGATATCAGGCCTGCTAGCAGTTAGATACATCAATGAGCCTATCATTTGACGATAGAGCGTGATGTCAACAGCCGGTTTATCTAGTGAAGGGGTCAGCTTGGTGCCGAATGCCATTGGGACTTTGACTTTTGAGTCTCCCATCATTCCAAACTTCGCTAGGAGAGTCTTCGTGTAAGCTTCCTGATTGATAAAGATGCCTTCGGGTCCCTGTCTTATGTTTAAACCAAGGAAAAAGTTAATAGGACCCATTGAGCTCATTTCAAACTTAGTCTCCATCAACTTTCTGAATTCAGCTGTTAAGCTGGGATTCGTGGAGCCAAAGATGATGTCATCGACATAAATTTGAACTATCATAAGGTGGTTACCTTCCTTTTTACGAAAGAAGGTTGGGTCAACCGAACCTTGTTTGAATTTGGACATCTTCAAAAATTTTGTAAGCGTTTCATACCAGGCTCTCGGAGCTTGTTTGAGGCCGTACACAGCTTTATCCAGAATGTAGCAATGATTTGGATACTTTTCGTTCACGAACCCAGGAGGTTGCTCCACATACACAGTTTCTTCAAGTTCTCCATTGAGAAATGCACACTTGACATCCATTTGGAAAACCTCAAAGTTTTTGTGAGCAGCATAGGCCAAAAATATTCTAACCGATTCTAGCCTAGCTACTGGAGCGAACGTTTCTTCGTAATCTATCCCTTCCTCCTGACAGTATCCCTTGACAACCAGACGAGCCTTGTTCCTTATGACATTACCTTCCTTGTCCATTTTGTTTCTAAAAACCCATTTAAGACCAACAACCGAAGCATCTGGAGGAGTTGGAATGAGGCGCCAGACCTTGTTCCTTTCAAACTCATTCAGTTCGTCTTGCATCGCTTGAACCCAATCTGAGTGATCGAGGGCAGTGTTCACTGTCTTCGGTTCAACTTTTGATACGAATGAGTTAAACATACAAAACTCAACCTTTGAGAACAAGGATGTCTGTTTTGCCTTCAGTTGAGATCGGGTCAGAACCTTTTCAGATACATCACCAACTACTTGGGAGATAGGATGATCTCTGGTCCATTTTGTGAGAGGAGGGTAATTCGGATCGAAGGTTGGATCTAGTTCAGCATTGATCATCTCTTCGGGCTCAGATTGGCTATCGTCATCATTCGTCATATCATCATGCTCCCCCTCAATTGATGAGTCTTGAGAAACATGAGTTTCAGGGGTTTCTTGTGGTGCTGGAGTTTCAGGCATTGAAGCACCTTCGTATGGAGGGGCACCTTCGGTTGGAGAAGTACCTTCGGGTGAGGTTGTAGAGCTTTGCTCCCCCTCGATATGAGAACTTGGCTCCCCCTCGACTGAAGCATTGTTGGTTGGAGAGTCATCAGTGGGCGATTCTCATTCATGCATTCTTCTTGCAGCATCTTCGACAATCTTCTTCATATGATCTATCTTGTTTTCCGCTGCACCTGCTTCGGAGAGAGAAGCTTTTTCCGGTTCGTCAAAGAGATCCAGAAAGTTCTCGTACATATTGGCGATTGAGACTGTGACTTGACCAGTTTGAGGAAAGATTTCCCTGGCAGTGTCATCTATGGCCTGTAGCTTCTTGACATAGCTATCGTCGAAGGTCACATAGTATGTCTCTTCAATCCTTCTTGATCGTTTGTTTAGGACACTGTACGCCTTTGAAGTTAGTGAGTAACCCAGAAAGATTCCCTCGTCAGCCTTGACATCAAACTTGTTGCGGTGTTCTTTAGAGTTAAAGATGAAACACCTTGAGCCAAACACGTGGAAAAATTTCACGTTGGGTTTTCTGTTATTTATTATCTCATATGGTGTGAGCGTGAATCGCTTGTTGAGATAGGACCTGTTTTGTGTATAACAAGCAGCAGAAATAGCGTCAGCCCAAAAATAAAGAGGTAAGGAAGCGAAACTTAGCATAGTTCGGGCAGCTTCACACAACGATCGGTTTCGTCTTTCGACGATTCCGTTCTGCTGTGGTGTGTAGGGAGCTGAGAAATTATGACTGATTCCCTTTTCTGCAAGAAACTCTTCAAACTCTTTGTTCTTGAATTCGAGACCATTGTCGCTCCTTATGTTGCGAACAACCTTCTTGAGCTGGACTTCAATTTGTTTGATAAACGCTTTCAGCTTTTGAGTCACTTCAGATTTGAGCTTTAGAAAGAACACCCATGTAAATCGAGAGAAGTCATCAACGATAACAAGAATGTACTTGCTACCACCGATGCTTTCAATAGATGAAGGACCACACAAATCGATATGAAGCAATTCGAGTGGTTCAACAACTTTTGTGTTAATTATGGATGGGTGACTTTGACGACTCTGCTTTCCCATTTCGCATGCAGCACACAAATGCTCTCTGTCAAACTTGAGCAATGGAAGACCCCTAACATGACCTCCAGTGACAAGTCGGTTGATATCCTTGAAATTGAGATGAGAGAGTCTTCGGTGCCACAACCAGCTTTCGTCGGATTGAGCTTTTGATAGCAGACATATGGCTGGGTTTCCTTTGATGGGTTTCATGTTCAGAGGTAACATTTCACCCTTTCGCTCTGACTTCAGAATCACTTTCTTTGTCTTTTTCTCTATGATTTCCGAACCTTCATCATCGAATGAAACTTTGAGACCAGTACCTCCAACAAGCTGAGATACACTGATGAGGTTGTGTTGAAGTCCTTCCACATAGGCCACCTTTCTTATGGTAAAATCACCATTCGTTATCATCCCATATCCCTTTATGGTCCCGAAAGAGTTATTTCCAAACTTAACATTGCCACCATTTGCAAGGGATCTGTATTCCCTAAGCTCCTCTTTCCTCCCTGTCATGTGACGCGAGCAGCCACTGTCGATGTACCATTCTTCGTCAAACTGCTCGTCACTTATAACCTGCAAAAAATTAAGCAAATTTAGGAACCCAAAGTTTCTTGGGTCCATGTGAGCTTTTCATGGGAACAGGAATAGTAAGAGAGATGTCAACTAGATATGTTCGTTTTATTAGAGTTGTTTCATCTTTCTTTTTAATGGTAAAGACTTTTATTTTATGAACATTAGGGATGTTCGTTTTGGACTCAGGTTTGGATTCATCGACCTTTTGCTTTCCCTTCTGTTCAGCTGAAGAATGAGGTTTTCGAGGGCAAGCGGGATTAGTTATGGAACTAGATGGAGATGAATGAGTGGAAGTAAGAGAACGAGAAGAATTAGGAAGAGAGGATTTGGATTTGGATGGAGATGTCTTCCTTGCTGATGACTCTAGGTGACCCTTTTGCTTTTTATCGTTGGTGGGGTTAATCTTTGAGTCTTGTTCCTTTTTCATTTTGGAGCCGAACCTCTGCGTTCGGTTGGTGTTGTTCTTGGAACCGAACCTTTGGTTTCGGTCGAAGTCCTTTTCAGAACCGAACCTTGGCTTTCGGTTGGTATCTTCTTGCGAACCGAACCTTGGCTTTCGGTTAGTATCTTCTTGCGAACCGAACCTTGGCTTTCGGTTAGTGGAACTTTCAGGCTTTCGTACAGGATTGTTTTCATACTTCAGATTCTTGTCCTTGTGTGTATAGTATGCGTTCTGGGAGTGCCAGAATTGTTTCCTTTCAGAAAGATTTTTCCTGTATCTTTGGTTCCTCTCTATCTTCTTATCCCTCATCTGCTTAGGTTGATGATGAACGTTCGCTTTTGTTTTTGCTGTAACTTTGACTGATTCCTTTTGAACTTCAGGAGTTTTTCTTTGTGCAGAAGGAACAGATGGAATATCTGAAGAAGATTCAGTTTGTACTGAGGAAGCGGAAGGAGTATCTGATGAAGTTTCGCTTCGAGCTGTAGGTGTTGAAGGAATGTCTTCTTTTGCTAAACAATCATCCTCTTGAGGAATTTCTTTGGTACCACTTGTACTTGGTTCACTGAAATTATCAGGCTTGTTCAAGGGTTCAGGTATGTACCTCCCTTTCTTCATCCAGGAGGTTCTTTCAGAAAGACCAACGGTTTCGTTTCCATTATCAATAGGAGCTTCCCAGAAATACTCATCACAACCGTCAGCATTGTCTTCGTTAACAATAGCTGTGAGTTCAGCTGTTTGATGTTCGGTTACTCCAGTCACCTTGTATACTTGATTTGGAGTGGTCCTGACCTTTTGATACACAACAGCTTTTTCTACTAATTTCGGGGACTTTTGTTGGGACAATCTAGCGAATTCCACAGAATTTTCAGAAATAAGGTTTTTGTGATTTTCAGTTTCGCTTTTAACAAATTCTGAGCAGTCAACCGTATCCTCCACAGAAATTTCACTCATGTTTTCGTTCTCGTTAAGCTCAGATGAATTTTCAACATCGATTTTGTTTTCTGAGCTTACGTTGGCGTTAAGAGAGTTAAATTTTTGCATGGTTTCGGTTCTCAGTTTAAGTCGGTCATTTTCATCCAAAAGGTTTTTGAGCATGTCCTTGTGGTCTTTGGACTTAATGAAGGACTCAATTTTGTCCAGTCCATACATATAGGTTGGATTGACATCATCAGACGATATCACACTTTCACAATTGTAAGCTTCGGCATCAATTTCATCCTCCTTAAATTCTAGAAAGGGCAAAATCATGCGATGGATCTTTTGACCTATCTCACAGTCCAAGTGAAGTTGAGTAATATTGGAATACAAACGTTTAGCTATTAAACAAAAAACATTTCGTTGTTTTAACAATTTCAAATTGTCTCTCTGCAAATAAATGTTTTCGTCTTTAACTTTAATTAATTCCGACTCTTTTAACTCAATCCACATTCGCCGCTCCTCACTCTTCGACGCCGCCCTGCTTAATTGATCAGTCAGGTTAGAATTGGTGACTCGAGTTTGAGTTAGGCTACTATCTAAATGAGAAATTCTTGTATTGATATTTTTTAGATCTTTCTCGTAAGAGGATGGTGGTACTTTAAATGAAATAAAAGCAGATTGTACCTTCTTTATCAGTTCATCGAGTTCATTGAACTGCTGGCTGAGTGGTTTAGCCGTAAAGCACATATCCTCCTGCACCTTCGGTCCATTGCTTCCTCCATCGGTGTTGTATCCCCTCATTTGAGACACTTCAGTCACCATGAAACATTTTCCACCACTGCTTTCCTCCTTAGCCACATATGCCTTTCCATGAGTAGGCTTTCTCACTTCTTCGTCTTCTGAGTCAGTAGACCAAACTTCAGTGCTACCGAACTCATCGTCATTGACCGAACCCTGCACAATAAGAGCATTAATAGAAGGGTTAGCGGTAGACTTCTTCTTTCTTAACTCGTCCAATCTCTTCTGCAGTACAGCTTCCTCATCATTTCCATTGTCCTTTTCAGCCATCTTCTTAAGAACACAGTCCTTAGCGTAGTGGTTCTTGCCACCACAATAGAAACAGCTTACTCCGGAATCGCCATCTGCTTTCGGTTCCTTTTTGGGCTCCTCAGCTTTCGGTTCATTGTTTGCTTTTTCTGAGCTGTAACTCCCCTGCCAGTTTCGGTTTTTGTTGCTGGGGAATCTCTTCTTTATGAACCTCTTAGGATTGGATACCATCATGGCATAATCCTCAGTTGAGAGGTCATATTCATCCAAGTTGAGCTCTTCATCCTCCACCACAGCTTTACTTTTAGATAGGAGGGCCAACGAACCAAGACTAGAGACAACATTCTTCTCTTGAACCACATTCTTCTCTTGGGACTTTAGAATACCTACCAGTTTTGCCAAAGAATATGATTTAAACTGTTCATGGGCTTTGACTGTGGAAACAACTGCTCTCCATTCAGATCGCAGTCCATTCAAAAAAGTAACCTTTTGTTCGATAAGCTTCCTTTCAATGTCGTGTTTGATCATCTTGCTGAGAAGATGATTGAAGCGATCAAACGTCTGGGTCACAGTTTCTTCGGCCCCTTGCCTGAATTCACCAAATTCAGATAGAAGTAAGGTTTGGATGGAATGTTCAAGATCTTTGTCTGTGGAATACAGTTCGCGAAGTCTATCCCACACTTCCTTTGCCGTAGTACATGAGCTGACCAGCCTGAATGTGTCGGACTGAAGGGCGAATCTGATCAACCTAAGTGCCTTAATATTGCACTGGAGTTTGTCTTTTTCATCTTGCGCGATATTCGTCACGTCCTTGAGCAGATCATTGTACTCTTTTTGCGTCTTAATGATTCTGGACGACGTAGAATGAGAAAACGGTCCACTGATGATGGTTTCCCATATGAGATAACCATTGTCCTCCGATCCAATCACATAATCTTCGAAATGATGTGCCCACACTTCATAGTCATGGGTGTACAAGATTGGAATCTTTGTCGTCGAACCGATGCTGTTGGAAATATTAATAGGGTTTGATTGCGTTGCGTCCATAATGATCGTAAAAACCTGTTCAAAGATCAGACTTGTAATAAAGCAGATTAGGGCAAAACAATAAATACTAAGATACGTCAATTAAGATGACGGCTCAATAAATATCGATGATTGCGGAAAACCCTAATGGAAATCTTTTTCACAGAAAAGATGTGTATCGATTACACAGCCTCCTGCTCTGATACCAATTGATGGGATTAAAACAAATTTTAATCTAAGAAGATCGATTAGATCTTGAACAAGTATATGAATATAGAACAGTTAACAACGCAATAATAAGAACAAACAGCTTGAATCAAACGTGTCGAATGATTAAATAAAATCCTTAGAAGAGCTCGATTAAGAACATCAACTGTAAAGGATTAGAAGATTACAAGAACGATTACAGAAAAATATATTACTCTTGATCAATCGCTGTATCGATAATCTCTAGAATCTTAACCTAATATGCATGCAAGCATTTAACTTATATACAATACATAAAAGGCTCTCGGTTGGACAGGCCCAAACCGGAGAATAAAAGGCTAATCTAACGAGCCCAAAAGACGCAACATCAAAACTCTTTTCAGCCCAACACTTAGAGTGGATGATTAGACCCTGTTGTGCAGCTCTCGTATGATTCTAACCGTTGCAGGGATGAATCTTCCACTCGAAGGATTATATGATCCTTCTGTCAGGTATAAGTGTTCTATAGATGTATATGATCAGAGATTTTGTTCGTTTAAAAGCATCAAGATAATCTGGGTTGGAAGTATTTTGCCTAGTCTGGTTTAATTATGGAATTAGTTTGATAGTGGTTCAGAGGGGGTCAGCTGTCAGGAACTCAGATCAATTTGAGACCGCGGTTAACAGGAAAGGTAAAGGTATTTTTTCTGCAAAAGTTTGAGGTTTGTTCTGCCAGGGTTGATTTCATTTGCCTTGGGAATATTATTTTGTGCACTGAATTTTCATTTATGATCATTAGGTTGGTTGTTTTGTTGAGTGTTAACAAGGAGCAAATTTGAGGGTGAAATCTAATTTAACTAGGGGAAGGTTGTAACATCGGGAATCTAGACGGTCAATTATGGAAATATATTCCCTTTTTAGGGGCTAACTCGTCATGATTATGGCATAAACTCGCGTGTTGGAAGCTTTTGGGGCGCGTGTTTTTAAGGACCAACTCGTCGAGTTGGTGTTTCTAGTTCCAAAGCCTTCCTTCCAAACTAAGCACCTTCATTCTTCAAACTCCTTCCAAAGAACACCAAAAACAACCTCTCCAAGCTCACCAAAAGCTCACACACTCAACCTTGAATGATAATACATGAAATTAGGATTTTTTGGACAAGGAGGATAGTAAGGAGGCCAGATAAGGTAGTTAAGGCCTTTAAATTGGGTGCAAAACCCTAAAATTAGGGTTTCCTCAAACATCATCCATCTCGTTGAGTTGGTGTAGGAAACTCGACGAGTTAGATGTTGTTTGAGGAAACCCTAATTTTAGGGTTTTGCACCCAATTTAAAGGCATTAACTACCTTATCTGGCCTCCTTACGAGCCTTGTTGTTCAAAAAACCCTAATTTCGTGTATTATCGTTCAAGGTTGAGTGTGTGAGCTTGTGGTGAGCTTGGAGAGTTGGTTTTTGGTGTTCTTTGGAAGGAGTTTGAAGAATGAAGGTGCTTAGTTTGGAAGGAAGGCTTTGGATCCAGAAACTCTCCATTTTTTGCAGTCCTTTTGAGGTATAAAGTTCAAACCTTGTGTTGTTATCTTCTACATCTATTTGTGGGATGTTTTAGCTTGAATTTTTTGGGTGTATGGTTGGGTTGTCCAAAGGGTAAGGGTTGCAGGGGTTATTATGTTAGATCTGACCCTTTTATGACCTCCCTTGGCAAAAAGCTGCAAAATTTTGCTAAGTCCTAAGTCCCATCCATGCATTAAGTCCTTTATTAAGCCATTTGGGCTCTAAGGTTCCTTTCTTACATGCATGGACATAAAGTTGGAAATTTTACGTGATAATCCAGCATTGAGATGCCAGATTTGTGTTTTGGGACTATGTTTTGAGATTTTAAGGGCTTAATGCGTTAAGCCTCACTCTATTAAGTCAAGGATTTGGGTTTGGGTTCATTATAGTGGTTTTTAAGGGTAAAGCTGGAAACTTTACCCTTCTAGTCATCATTTGGGAAGATATCTGAGAATAGAAGCTTCTAGATTCGATGGAAATAGCTTAAGGCATTAATCTGTTTGATTCTTGGCCAACTCGGCGAGTTCATTAGGAGAACTTCGTGAGTTGATGCGAGCTTTCCCGATCTGTGCATTTAATGAAGAAACTCAATGAGTTGAAGGACAATTTGGCGAGTTAGGTCAACTTGGACCGTTGAATTTGAATTTTAACTTATTATTAAGGGAATTATGGGCTTATTATAAGGCATGTATGGGGTTGGGCCCAGTTTGGAAAATTGGGCCATTAGTGGGCTTTTATGGATCTAGTAGTTTCTGATATTTTGGGCTTGAGTTGTTAATGGGCCATCGGGATACAAAGTGTTTGGACTAGAAAGAATGGATAGGCCTTAAGGCAGGGCCATGTAAGGATTTTGGGCCAAATTTGAAAATTGGGCCATTGGTTGATTGTGGGCCTTTGGGACTTTCAGATTGTATTCTAGGGGTAAAATGGTCCTTTTACCCCAGGTACGGAGTTGTGGTTATGGATTAGAGCTCAGTTGCTAATTGGGTGTATTGTTGGTATTGATAGATCGGGAAGCCGTCAGGGCAGCAACTAGGGTTTCTTTTAATGAGTTTCTATAGTGCGAGGTGAGTCTTCTCACTATATCCATGGGTTGAAGGCAACAATGCCGACCCATTACATGTTATGTGGTATGCTAGTTGTCTCTGTGATACTTGCATGGAAGACCCCGAGGGAGCCCATGGCATTTGGATATCAGACCATGGGGGAGCCCATGACATTCTAGATAAAGACCATAGGGGGAGGGGGAGCCCAAGGCATGTTAGATAAAGACCTTTGAGAGGGCAGAGGGGGGGGGGGGGAGCCCACGGAAACTATATGTACGTTGCATGATATTTTGTGGTTGTATGTTGTATAGTATTTTGGGGAAGACACTAAGCTTTGTGCTTACGATTTTCAGTTTATGTTTCAGGTACTCCAGTTTTCAGATGAAAGAGCTCGGGACAAGTGCAGGGTACACACCACATGTTTCCACATCTTGCGAATTACTCTGATTTGATGATCTTTGTGCTAACTCTTGGTTACCTTGGGTTTATGAGAAAAAAATGTATTAACGATTTATTTATCTAAAAACAAAAAATGTTATGTAATGATTTTTGGAGCGTTACAAAATATATATATATATATATATATATATATATATATATATATATATATATATATATAGAGTGAGAGAGAGAGAGATATTTTAATAATTATTTAAGTATTACGATATATTAATCTAAGTTTTGAAGTAATTTCTATCTTTTTCCTTTTCACGGACAACACTGGTCACTCTTCAAAATCATTTCGGAATTACATATCTTTAATATTATTTGCACAATTTCTTTGAATTTGTGACTTGAGATTATGCTTTTAATATACTTCTAAAGTTTATTTAAGTTTTGAATTAGTTTAAGTGGTGTAATCTTTAGTTAATTTATTTTCTTTTTTTATTTTGAATGAGTTAACCCAGGTTTAACCCATTGAAGAGTGTTATATGCTTGCCGCGAGTCATTGTTTTGCATCACTTTTTTTTTAATTATTATTAAAGCATATATTTATTAAAAAAAATATACAAAATATATTAAAATTTATGGTTTTTAATTCCTTACAAATAGAGTATAATATTGATATATTATTTACATGTGTTTAAAATTAAATAAAAATATGGTAAAGTATGGTATGATACCCACCAACTTTACTCATATTTCTAAATTTTCAAATCTCTTAGATCGATCTTGAATGATCTTGGAACTATGATTGTTGAATATTCCTGTGTCTTTATTACTATGTAATATGTTTATAATATAAAATAGTTTATAAGCCGTGAAAACCATGGTTATAAAATTAATTAAACTTTCTAAATAAAAACTAAAAGTTATTAATTAACTATTTTAAATAACTTATTAATTAAGAGATTTTTTTAATTATATATAAAATTATAATCGTTGATTCAAATAAATACGTAAAATTATATCATCTTATAATCTATATAAATTTTATTTTATTATTCACTATAATATTATTAATTTAATGTAATTAGAATGAAAAATTTAGAATTTGAAATTTGAAATGAGAAATTTACAAGTGACATGATATTGATTACAATGTTTAATATAATGATGCATGACAAAAGAACTTATAACATAAAAATTATATGAGGATATTTAATTTTTTTTAAAGAGTATTTATTGATTATAATATGATAAAGAAACTTATAACATAGAAATTATATGACAGTTATTATATCCGCTACTTAAATACCATATGCAGCAATCTCAAAATTATCAATCTTGTAAATTAATCCAAATAAAGTTCATTACATTCATGTAAATACTTGTTTTTATATTTCTCTTTTTTAACATATTGACAATAAACTTGTTTTAATATTTCTCTTTTGGAGACGTATGTAGTCTTTTATGAGTAGATTCATTTGCCATTCCAAGAAAAAAAAAAACCCTACACAATTAACATTTTTCATCATGGATATCTTTCTATTCAAAATAAACACACCTTATAATATTGTTATCAACTTTTTACATGTTAAAGTTTATATGGATTAAGTAATAAAATTGTTTTTTAATTCAAAATATTACTTTTGATTTAAGTTTCGTCGTCCTACCACGACACGATCACAAGTTCACAACCATCTTTGGAGTAAGGCGAGGGGCCAAGAGGAGACGCTTTCGGTCCTTGTTTTTTTCATTCTTATTGCCTTTACTCTTTTAGTAATTAAAAAAAGCCTACTTTAGAAACCTCTTATTTCATTAAACCGTCAACAATATCATAGAACTTAACTAAACTACCACAAAAAAATATTTCATGCTTAGCATAAAACGGGATCTAAAATTAGTCTATTCATTCAGGCATACTTACCAAATATAAAGATTTTCATATGGTCCTATTTCTACTAGTTGCTAAAAGTTCATTGCAAAATGATTATACAAATTTATCTTCAACAAAAACTTAATTTGAGTAGGGTCGAGTGTTGCTGTCAAAATTGAGAAAAGTCAAAAGGATAAAATATAAATAAAAGTTGGGTGTGGCTCCTCTTTTGATGATGAGAACCAAAAGGAAGAAAAATGATTAGATTAAAGTTAACTTTTGCTTGTGACACATTAACCCGCGCCACAAACAAACCATGTTTTCTGCTTCTAATAATCATTTCATTTCCTTTTGTTTATGTCTCTTCCCCTTTTGTCCCTAACTTTCTACATTTCTTCTATTAGCTGAATTTATAGAACTAAATAAAAGAAATTATCTTTGATTGAGTGTTTTACATGCAAGTGTAAAAATAGTAAACCCAACAATTTGATGGGTAAATCGTAAAATACTATCAATATTTTAGATTCGTTAGAGTTTAAACTTGGATCTGTTTTATGAAATTCCACTCTATAGCGAGACACCCATTGTAGGGGCTTGTACATGCAAATGTAGAGATGACAATAGACATAAGTAAATATCTTAAAATTATTTGTTGACATAACCATTCAAAGGCTTGCTTAAGTGGTGAATAAGACTATATTTAGCAACTTAACTGAAACATCACCTTTGTGACTCACCGGGTAACATGTGGGCACACTATAGGGGAAGTCTCAAGTTTAAATCTTTGATGTTTCAATCAAAAGATGGCTACGAGAAGGGTGCTCGTCCTAGTTCCAAAATGGTTGCTTTGTATCATCGCCAAATGCTAGCCTTCTCCCCTAATTAAACATCAGAATATCGGGGAGCGACAATGGGTGGTGGGAATCCATTTTAGCAAACTAATTGAAAAACTAACTGATGGTGGAAAAAAGAGTTGATAAAAGATAATCTTTAATAAATCCTAACCGATACTATAACCGAAAAATATAAAATGACATAAAAATGTGCCTATAAATGTTAACCATTTTAGGTAGAGAGTTCAAGCTAATCGTTTTTTCCACTAGAAGTAATTTCGTTGACAGAGGGATTAATTTGGAGTTTATTTTGTGCCCGTCTTGTGGTACTATGTCGGAGGATATCTTGCATCTTTTTTTAGGTGTTCATTGGCGACGCAGGTTTGGCATCGAATTGGTAGGTGGATAGGTGAAGATATTCCTGTTTTTGATAGCTTCAATTCTATGTGTCATTGAATGATTTGCATCCTAGGTTTTTTTCGAAGACTTGAAGACTGATAATAAATATGGTTTGCTTAACTTTAATATGGATGTTGTGGACTTATCGGAATGTTCAAGTTAACTTTAATATGGATGTTGTGGACTTATCGGAATGTTCAAGTCTTCAGAAACGAAACTTTTAGAAAAACATATTATTTGATTCCATTGTTTCTTTGTCTTTCAAGGTTTAGTTTTAGAAACAATAAATATAAAGTGAACGGGATAGAATGGATGAAAAACCCACTCATGTACTGATTTATTTCTTTTTGCTAGCCTCTAGCTACTTTATTCTTTATTTATAAAAATTCCGCATTTAAAAAAATGACATAAAAAGAATTATAGAAGGATGAGTAAATATTTATTAAATTAAACAGCTTTCGATATTATAGTCAATATATATATATATATATATATATATATATATATATATATATATATATATATATATATATATATATATATATATATAGAGTCAAGATCAAATAAGAAGGAAATTTTTGGTAGGAATGTAAGAAGTTTTTTTTTCTACATATTTTTTTCGCGAACAAACAAAATGAATCATTAGATGATTCATTTATATATATATATATATATATATATATATGTATATATATATATATATATATAGAGAGAGAGAGAGAGAGAGAGAGAGAGAGAGAAAGAGAGATAGGTTCAAATGTTTTTGACAACTATTG
The DNA here is from genome assembly GCF_051521515.1 of Lactuca serriola. Taxonomy (NCBI): domain Eukaryota; kingdom Viridiplantae; phylum Streptophyta; class Magnoliopsida; order Asterales; family Asteraceae; genus Lactuca; species Lactuca serriola. Next base: position 122,075,609 of record NC_136410.1, on the reverse strand, counting down.
TGTGCCTGTGTGCACCAATAGGAATTTAGGAATAATTAAATAATTAAAAATTGTAATAAAGGTAATTATGTAACTTTAGCATGCTAATTAAAATAAAATCCCTTAATTCATGTAAATTGTCATAAAAATCTGTTTGACCAACTATTTAACCCTAGCCTTCTATATCATACGTAATATGCCTCCTCCAATTTTCTTATGGACGAATGAACATCGTCTGATCAAAAGAGGTAGTCAAACCTCTTGCTGCAAATATGTTTCCACATTCCATTGATTAAGAAGATGTTATTATCGGTGGCTCCATCTCCAATCGAAGCTAGCTTCAACATCGAGGCAATTTTGGAGTCACAAGAAGCCGGTGTATGTTTCTGCATCATTGTTACAGTTCCTTCGATGATTGGTTCTTTAGAGCTTTTCCAAATCGAGCAAACTTCGTATGCCCTTATTTATCTGGTAACAACTCTTCAATTCTCATTAATTATGGATCGTTAACTTGTGATTCAAATTATCTATTTCTATTGTTCGCTGAATTGGATGGTTAAGTAACGGAAAACCTAACGTGTTCAAGAAGAACGAGCTATGCACATAAGGTGCTCGACTACATTCCTGAAAGAAGGACCAACTTGCTGTCTTAGTGAACTGTTGGTGGAATTGAAAATATTCCGATTTGCACACCAACTGTTTGTTAAAATGTCTCAATGAACTTCAGTTACTTATTCCAAAATTTGTTCTTTCTTGCTTAATGAGTCACTTTCAGTTAGAAGGAAGCATAGAAAAAGATGTTAGTTCGTATGGTTCCAGCTCTTGTATCAGGGCCTTATAATTTAAGTAACATTCTTTATTCATGTGTTCAAGTTGACGAGTTTCAATTTCTTTTATGTGGATGCTCTTCTTTCTTACAAAATAATGTTTTCAAATCTTATATGAAAACCACGTTTCTATGCTTTAATGGGTCTGCCATATATTTTGTTTTTCTTTCGGTTATGGAATACAATTCTAGGTTGTTTGTGCCTTTTTATTTTTCATCAACACAAATTAATTTACTCTTTGAACCTTGTTGTATGCATTCTAAATCATATTGCTGGAAATTATATTTATATGTAAACTATTGCAAGTAAATCAAATATGGTTTTTGGCTTGTTTGATGATAATGTCTAACAAGTGTTTGTTGAAATACCTGAAAGAGTATTTAAAGAATTTAACCTTGTGGTATGCATTCTGTCAGAATTAATAGCTGTAAATACAATACCTTTGAATGTATTCTATATATTCTATCAGAATAAAATCGATGTATTCTACCAGAATGTATTATATGTATTATATCATATTCTATGTATTCTACCAGAATATATTAAGTGATAGTTAATTGTAAGTAACATGTTTTTAACAATTATTAGTTTTTGTTGTATTTGTGATAGGAATAGTTGGAAGAAGGCATTGAAGACCTTGATATTCTTTTAGAATATGTATAATTATATTAGAATGTAAGGATATGTATGAATTTGTATTTAAGTTGGATGTATAAGAATATATTAGAATGTTTGTTATTTTTCAACATCTGATTCACAAGTTTTGTTTTTTCTTCAATAATATTCTATTAGAATAAAATTCTGAAAGAGCATCATTCTAACAAAATAATATTCTATTAGAATAAAATTCTGAAAGAGCATCATTCTAACAAATAATATTCTGACAGAATAAAATCGGTAAAAAATTGAAATTGAATTAATAAAAAAATTCAGATTTTTTTTTTTTAAATTAGGAGAATTAATCATCCCTAAAAATCCGAAAATTTCCTTTTATAAATGTAGTTAATTGTCCAAAATACCCTTTTGCTTAAAATTGTGTGATTATATGCTACACGTTACCCCATTGTAATTTCATACACTCTCAAATCATGTTTATTTATTAATTTCATCAATTGGTCCAGATTTGTGCATTCTGGCACACAATACTTAGTAAAAACAAAATAACCTAAGCCTATATATATATATATATATATATATATATATATATATATATATATATATATATATATATATATATATATATATATAGTTAATTACATAAACGTTTCTGAGTAATTACTATCAACTAAATAGTTAAAACTGAAAAGACATATACACATTTGTCAATTTTGACAAGATACTATATTACTAAATTCACACAGAAAAATACATTCACCCTTTTATAAAAAAAATTAGTCATTTTTGACAAGTTTGGAATTTTTTTTTCTAAAGTTAAATTTTATATATATATATATATATATATATATATATATATATATATATATATATATATATATATATATATGTATGAGAATTACAACTCAGTCTCACGATCATCTATACAAGTTTGTGTCCAATGTGATTATGACAAAGCTTTTTGCGGAAAAACCATTATGGGTTAATCATGAGAAAACTAGAAAGTGGGTTGTTTCTTGTCTCTTAACACCATCCCAATAACTAAAAGCAAAATAGTGATGATAAGGGATATTTTTTCATAAAGATAAATGATCTTGTTCTCCAAAATATGTACATACTACTATTACGACATTGAACAAGATTGAAATGAACTCCAATTAGTTAGTTGCATTAATTGAACTGAATTACAGTTTATATACAGACTCGATAAAAGGGGAAAAACCAACTAACTACTTCTAACAATTACTTAACTAACAATTAGGTAAATTACTAAACTACCCTTTTAGTTAAAAAATTTTATAAACTGTAACTACTTCTAACAACTTACTTAACTAAAAATTAGGTAAATTACTAAGCTACCCTTTTTAGTTAAGCATATTTATAAACTGTAATAACGACAAAGGCAACCAATCGGGCTATATAAGGATGTGGGCGGTGGACGAGATTACTACAAGGTCAATAATACAAGAAATACAAATCTAGTACAAAATACTTATACTGTAACATCCATAAATTTTACGCCAAATTTAAATTTTTCAATCATAAATAAAACCAACAAACAATTGTTATTACCGGCGACGGCGTTATTAGTGGCGACACACATCAATACCGGAGACTTGGTCATTAGCGGCGACAATTTCATCAATGGCGTCGAAACAGTAGGGGGGACTTATTACCGACGACGAGTCGCCGCTATTGCTATTACCGGCGACAACCCTACTTATAACCAGCGACTTTTGTCGCCGCTAATGATCGTTTTCCTTGTAGTGCAAAATCATATCATAAGGATGAGGAGCGGTATGGTCACGCCTTCACCTTGCCATGATCTCCTGAGATACCTGAAGCAATAAACTTAAAACTGTAAGCCCAAAGGCTTAGTGAGCTACTCCCAAAATACCAATACCACACTGACAATACCATATCAGTAATAATGAATCAATTAACATGCAAACTGGGCCATCGGCCTGACTGGACCGCCGTGCAGGGTCTACAGTCTGTCTGGATCTATCTTGAGCCTTTGGCATGACTGGTCCGCCACGTGGGCCTACAGTCTCCCCGGGCCGCTCATAGGGTTTGTTGGCCTTCAACACAAAGCAGGACCGCCTCAACCCAACCAACAAGCAAATAACCATGTAAGCATAACCATCATATACTGGCATATACAAACATCAAGCATATCTATCTTACTGATCATCAATCATAGAATTCTCTCGTAACTAGAGCACCGACCTAGCAGGTCACTAACATACAAATCCCTACGGATCATAAAAGCATAACATATTATCTACGCTGATTCCGATCAAACAGATCATAACCACATGTAAGATACCATAACAATAACAACTAAAGGGTCGGCCTTGGTGTCGTAGACCCTATCGATATAGTGAGGATAACTTACCTCGTAGATGTCGACTCGAAAGGTAAACTCCAACTCTCGGATCACTTGACACAGGCTCCACCACCTATGATCATAATACAATATACTCATCAGTACTTAACCTTATAAGGTACTCCATAACCCACTAGTCAATCCCTGGTCAAAGTCAAAGTCATCAGTCAAGGTCTACAGTCCATGTTGACCTCAACTCGCCGAGTACCCTCGGCTACTCGCCGAGTTCCTTGAAGCGCATTCCAACTCGCTGAGTCATCGGGGTGACTCGTCGAGTTCCTTCGATTCTTTATCAATCTTAAGGCCACCCGTCGAGTTTCCTCCTTGCAACTCGACGGATACACACGCGTACATATCCTATAGAAAACTCATCCGACTCGCCGAGTTGTTCTTCAACTCGTCAAGTCTATGGCAATCTTCATCGGACTCGCCGAGTTGTTCATCCAACTCGTCGAGTTCACGACCATCTTCATGTGACTCGCCGAGTCAATCCTTGCGACTCGCCGAGTCCATTCAGTCCTTTTTCCATACATAATTGTTTTGAGCCATGTAAGGGTTCCAAATCACGGATCCAAGTTTCTAAGGCATGCTTATCACGTAAAGTTGCAAACTTTACGTGCATACATGGATTTAATGTAACGATCTAAAAATTCAAACCAATATATACTTTTAAAAAACAACCCATTTTCATTAATTCATTACAAAAAGGTTTTCAATTCAATTATTATCAGAATATTTCCTAGAACCACATCACAAGTACATAAAACATGAGGAGCGGTACGATCACGCCTTCGCCTTGCCACGATCTCATGAAGTACCTGAAACAATACATTGAAAACTGTAAGCCCGAAAGCTTAGTGAGTTACCCCCAAAATACCAACTACATATACCATACTCATAACATATCATATCATAAACAGAACAGAACAACCATGCACTTCGGGTCTACTATGTAACTGGTACGCCGCACCGGGCCTACAATCCACCTGGTCCACCCTTCGGGTCTAGCCATATACATCGAGTCTACAGTGTGATTGGTCCACCCGCACCGAGCCTTCAATCCACCTGGTCTACTCTCTGAGTCTACAGTGTGACTGGTCCGCCCGCACCGAGCCTTCAATCGGCCTGGTCCACTCTCCGAGCCTCGGCACGTCTGGTTCGCCCTCTTGGGGCCTACAGCCTATCCGGACCGCTCGCAGAGCCTTCGGAATATCCGGTCCGCCCTGGGTATGTTGGTCTATAGCACGAAGCAGGACCCGCCTCAACCCAACCCCCGTCTAAACAACCATGCGCACAAAAACATATAATCATATAACAATTCACAACTAATCAAACCGATCTAGCAGATCACATATCATAGCAACATCCTAACCAGGATACCGTACTAACCGGTCACTAACATAGCATCATCCTACATACCAGGATACCGACCTTAACTAGGTCACTAGCATAGCATAACCCTATAACCATGATACCGACCTTAACTAGGTCTCTAGCATAGCACCATCCTACTAACCAGGATGTAGATCATAACATAGCAATAACACATCAAATAACAAACCCGGATTCCAATCCGATAAAGGGCCGGCCTTGGTGCCTTAGACCCTATTGATATAGTGAGAATAACTCACCTCGCAAAGCCGATCTGAAGAAAATAAGATCACGCTGCTCCAACCTCCGACACGAGCTCCACCACTGATCAAAACCAAGTGACGGAACTCAATAAATATCAACAATTATCAAAATACCACTGGGAGTCAACTGGTCAACTCTTGGTCAAAGTCAAAGTCCTCAGTCAAAGTCAAACTCCCTGACTCACTCTACTCGCCGAGTCAACCCGCTGACTCGTCGAGTCCCTATGCTCTGAAAACTCCCATATCGTGACTCAACTTGCTGAGTCACCCCAAGACTCGTCGAGTCCAAGAATCTTTGAGTCCCATCCTGCTCAACTCACCGAGTCGTCCCTCGACTCGTCGATTCACGACTCCACCAGAAACGATGAGGGTTCCATGACTATACTCGCCGAGTCCAAGAACAGACTCTCCGATTTGTTCTTCCAACTTGTCGAGTTCCTGCCTATCTTCATGCAACTCATCGAGTACACCCATGTGACTCGCTGAGTTACTACGCGACTCATACCTAATCTCTAGTCCGACTTGCCGAGTCATCTCCCAGACTCGCCGAGTCCAATGTGAAGTTCCATAATCTCGAGTCACAGAGCCACTCCCTTACTCCAAACACTAGATCAGGGTCCCTATGGTTCATTAGCAACATAAAGTTGCTACCTTTACGTGCTTCCATGACCCATTCATCAAAACCAAGTTAAAATGGAACTTAACTCATTAGGGCTGGCTTTTGCATGGCTAATCAGAGGGATTTCTTCACATAGAATCCATATGGGACTTAGATCTGAAGTTTCAACTCCAGATCTAACTCACGCATCAAGATCTCAACATAAATTCTTCCAAATAAACCCTAAAGCTCCAAAAAGGAGGATCTAGAAGGAATAAAGCCAAGATGACGAATCCTTACCTCAAAACAACCTCCAACTGAAGAGTAAACCAAATCTCCTCAAGCGTCCTTGATCCAAGATCCTTAGTCTTCAAGATTTCCTTCTTAAATCACTTATCCAAGCTCCAAAATGCTCCCAAGGCTCTTCTCTTATGATTATAGGGCTTCTGGTCCTCAGAGGGGTAATAAGGGGCCGAAATAGAGGCTTAAGGCTCCTTAAATAGGGTGCAAACCCTAGGAATTAGGGTTTCTCATTCCAGCACGAACTCAGCGAGTCCAGCCTCCGACTTGGCGAGTCCGGTCACTTAACATGTGCCCGACACCCGCTTCGATTCCATGAGTTGAAGCTCCTACTCGCCGAGTCCTTCTTTTCCAAACTTACACTTTACCCCCTGAACTCTTGATTCTGACTTGGGATGTTACATTTAAAGGCTCTAAATGCCTATTTTAAGTTCTTAATGGAGCTTCATGCTCAAGAGGGACCTCAATGATGACCAAAACTCTAACTTTATGCTTTTAGAATCCAAGGAGGGTCTAGATCTGAAGTTACAACTTCAGATCTAGCCATAGCTCATCTTATCAACTTAATATTCAACAAGAAACCCTATAACTTAACCAATAGAAGAGATCTACAAGGAAAGTGATGATTTGGTTACCTCTAGAAGATGATAACTGAGATAAGTGTTGATTCCCACACTTTACTTGCTCCAATCTCCTTCTCCTCCAAGCCTTCTCCCTCCAAAGATCCTCTTTTCAAGCTTCAAACACACAATGACACACACACACACATATAAGGGCTCTCAAGGACTCTCTAGGACTGCAAAGAGGCCCAAGGGACGCTAAGGCTCCTTTAAATAGGGGTGAAAACCCCGAGATTTAGGGTTTCATCTGCCAGCTCCTACTCGTCGAGTCCCAATATGGACTCATCGAGTAGGTCACTTAACACGCGATCTCACCCCGCTGCTACTCAAAGAGTAGGGAAACCAACTCATCGAGTAGGGCTTAAAACCAAACAAACTTTTATTTAAATCACTAACTGAGAATCGGAGAATTACATATACACTAACTAACCCTACTAAAATAGGAGGTGGGTAGGCATTTGGTGAAGATGTCTTTATATTGTGAAGATAATGAGAGATGAAGAACACAATATGACCCAAAAGAAACTTTGTCCCAAAGAAAATGTCAATATTTTTTATGATTCATTAGTTGAGATTAAATCTAATATTTAACTGTTTAAATGTAGATTTATCTACAAGTTACCTAAACTATAAATAGGATCCTTAGACACCTAAATTTCGTGGCTTATCATACCTAGAAGGTGGAAACCGATATTCTCTTCCTTTTAACTCTCCCCTCCTGTCTTTCTAGTGTTCTAGGGTTTTAAATGTGCACCATTAGAGGCGTTCACATTATTTGCGCTTGCTTTCCTTAGACTTTGAAGATCAAAGGAGTTTGACATATATGATTAAATTAAAGGTATGTATTCTAATCTAATGTTTTTAATTTCATTAGATTAGAAGTGTTATTTCCTAAAGTATGTTGCTATTAATAGTGAAAAGTCGTAGATCTCTTTTTAGGTTGCATGAGCCCATAAGTGTTATGTGAAATTTATAACTTAAAAATCCCAATAGTGGTATCATAGCCATGCTTATTTAATTATTGGTGCATAAAGATGAAAATTGAAAACGATAAAAGGAAACCTGTTAATTGCAAGACACACCGTGCCTAGGGATAGGCACGACGCGTCTTCTGGTTAATTCAGAGTTTCGAGATTTGCTTGCCTAATTCGAATTGTAGGTTAATTATTAGTCATTATCTGTTATTTATCTAATTAAAATCTGAACTATTAAAGCTAGATAATTATAAAACCTAACCCAAATTTGAGGAAGTAAATATAAAAGGAAACTAAATATTTAATTAAATGATAATTAAATGGAATTCAATTACCCTTAAAAGGATTTTAATATATTTAATTAATCCTGTAAATAAAAGATGAATATAAAACTCAAAGTTGGTTTAAAAGATTAATTAACTAAGTGTTAATTCAGATAATTGAATTTAAACCTTGTGTTTTGAAAAAAGTTTTAAAATACACCCTATACATATGTATAAGAGTACAATATTATATTTATAACTAAAATTATATCACATCGCTAGTAGGTGTCATTTATAAAGCCACACTATAAGAGAGGTATAAGGAAACGACCTATAAAATGACCGTTGAATGTGTATCATTTTCACCCATCAATTCTTTGCGTGGTAGAGGGTCGTTAGCCGAATAGGTTTGATACGATACTAATCACATTAAAAGTATAATGTATAAAGTACTAGAACCTTGCATAAAATCTCACCATAGTTACTTTAGGAAAAATGTGAAATGGTTTGCTAATCCATGAAAACTCACATTGTTTCTTTATAAGCCGTTAGTGGAGCGTGTGTGGTTAAATGACACGCTAATGTGGGGCTAAAAAGATGAGATAATGGCACATACTAGACATTTATGGTTGTTGATGGAGCGTATGTGGTTTACCGACATGTCTATGTGAGATCATAAACGGCCTCGAGGATGTCATGCCGGTTTGCATGGTTATTCATATCGTGTTTGTGAGCCGCATCATCCCACTCACAAATCAAAGAGCATCATTCAACTTGGAATTGATTGTACAATGAATCTTAAAAGATCTAGGAGTTTCATTATTATTGAAATTGGTAAAGTTCCTTACCTACTTAAAATAGATTCTTGATGTGATTACGTCAGCCCTCTTCATGTTACGAATAGTATTTATAGATCCTAGCCTTAATTTAAAATTGGTTTAATAATTAAGGATTGAATTGACTTATTTAAACTTTCTATTTTAGGTTATATTGAATCCTCTCTCACCCCTCTTGTACTTTCAGAATTTTAGCTTCTCTTTGTTCTCTATCGGGAATAACTCATTTGCTAAGGAATCTTCCAAAATTTTGATATTTGGAAAGTTATTAGATCTATGTCCTCTATGTTCCAAGAGGATTTTTTGAATATATGAAATGAATTTGCAATTGAGTGAAATGTTTCACGAAAAGGCAAAGCAAGGGTGATTTGAAAATCATAAAAAGTTCCTAATTGCTTTCAAATTAGAAAAGAGTTTATATGTAATCAATGTGAGTTACATAGAAAAACTCAAGAATCTCAACGTTACCTTGACAAGAGTCTTGTTATAGATCTTGTGCTTGGATCTCTCATTTGTTTTTGTGATAATTTTGACTTGCTTTATCATATAAATAGTATGGAGAAAAACATTGATTCTTAAAACTTCTTCAAATTATGGAAACTGACAAGGAAACGACCTATAAAATGACCGTTGAATGTGTATCATTTTCACCCATAAATTCATTGCGTGGTAGAGGGTCGTTAGCCGAATAGGTTTGATACGATACTAATCACATTAAAAGTATAATGTATAAAGTACTAGAGCCTTGCATAAAATCTCACCATAGTTACTTTAGGAAAAATGTGAAATGGTTTGCTAATCCATGAAAACTCACATTGTTTCTTTATGAGCCGTTAGTGGAGCGTGTGTGGTTAAATGACACGCTAATGTGGGGCTAAAAAGATGAGATAATGGCACATACTAGACATTTATGGTTGTTGATGGAGCGTATGTGGTTTACCGACATGTCAATGTGAGATCATAAACGGCCTCGAGGATGTCATGCCGGTTTGCATGGTTATTCATATCGTGTTTGTGAGCCACATCATCCCACTCACAAATCAAAGAGCATCATTCAACTTGGAATTGATTGTATAATGAATCTTAAAAGATCTAGGAGTTTCATTATTATTGAAATTGGTAAAGTTCCTTACCTACTTAAAATAGATTCTTGATGTGATTACGTCATCCCTCTTCATGTTACGAATAGTATTTATAGATCCTAGCCTTAATTTAAAACTGGGTTAATAATTAAGGATTGAATTGACTTATTTAAACTTTCTATTTTAGGTTATATTGAATCCTCTCTCACCCCCTCTTGTACTTTCAGAATTTTAGCTTCTCTTTGTTCTCTATCGGGAATAACTCATTTGCTAAGGAATCTTCCACAATTTTGATATTTGGAAAGTTATTAGATCTATGTCCTCTATGTTCCAAGAGGATTTTGTGAACATATGAAATGAATTTGCAATTGAGTGAAATGTTTCACCAGAAGGAAAAGCAAGGGTGATTTGAAAATCATAAAAAGTTCCTAATTGCTTTCAAATTAGAAAAGAGTTTATATGTAATCAATGTGAGTTACATAGAAAAACTCAAGAATCTCAACGTTACTTTGACAAGAGTCTTGTTATAGATGTCGTGCTTAGATCTCTCATTTGTTCTTGTGATAATTTCGACTTGCTTTATCATATAAATAGTATGGAGAAAAACATTGATTCTTAAAACTTCTTCAAATTGAGGAAACTGACAAGGAGTTAGATTTCTTATCCAATTCCAGATACTGCATTTGTGAATGTTAGTGGAATGAAGAGAGAACATTCAAATCCTAAATGGAAAGGAACAATTTCGGTCTATACTTCCCATTATAAAGGAATATAATTGGTGTGTCGTCTATTCCACACAACCATGATTCAAAAGAGGGAAGTTGCAATTAATGCAAACACAAGGATCATAGGAAATGAAGTTGCCCTAAGTACTTTGAAGATGATTGAGATGGTAAAGTCAAATGCTTGAATCCACATTAAGTACTTTAATAATTCAACTCCAAATACATCTATTTATAGATCCTTGATGAATGATGTGGTAATCATTTTGATGACACTATAGGATTTAAAAGAAAGAAGGAAGTTAAGCATCAAATAGGCTGGATCCAATCATGGGAATGGAAAAATGTTGCATGTCTCAATGATTAAGGATTTCAAGCTTGTGCTTCGTAATGGAGTTAGGATAAACTAGTTATTTGCTGTTACTCTAAAAAAAACAAAATTTCATTTTATGCGTTGCATAAACATGAATATCATTTTTCATTTTATAATGGAAATGTGACAATTCTAGTTGCTAAAGATGGTTGTTTTATGTTTAAAACATCTTCTTTCACTTCGCATTCATGAAATTGTAGTTTATGTTTCTAATAATAGCAATGATGACCTGAACAGTGAATCCTTTAATACTTTAAATATGATGATGCTTGTGGCATGATCGTATTAGCCACATAAGTATCACATCACCAAGCTCTAATTGGATCGAAATTAGAATCATTCGACTTTGAGTTAAATGATGTATGCAAGTCTTGTATATTGGAAAGATGACTTACTCATCATTCATATGGACATATAATGAAGATAAAGATTGGTTGGGTCTTGTACACACTAATGCATGTGGAACCTTCAAATCCACCAAAAGGGATGACCTATGCTATTATGCCATATATATTGATATCAACAGATGTGATTATGTTCATATGAAATTGAAACTGCTATATATATATATATATATATATATATATATATATATATATATATATATATATGCATTATTTCAATACATTTTCGTTATATTTTGGTTAAATACAAAGATATTTGGTGTGTATAAAGTATAAATTCTATTTTATAGCTAAAGAAGGACATTTTCAAGAAAAGGGACCAAAACTGGACAAAGCTAGAAACATAGAGGTTGGGGTATGCATCAGGAGGAAAGATAAATAGAGGAGTGTGCATAAAATGTTTTCAACAACATGGCGTTCTCATTTCCACGACGTGGTGGCATGTCAGGTCCAGAAACTTCCTCGATTTGTGCATGAAGTCTTGCCGCCTATGTGTTTGAAATGTTTTCCACGGCGTGGCGAGCATATAGCCACAACATGGAAGCTAATTTTTTTGGCACGTATAAATATTGATTATTAGGTCCCATCCAAAGGAGAGATGCTAATTTCTTTGAAGAAAAGCAACCAAAAACCTCTGAGAGAACCTCTAGACGCCTGATTTCGATTGAAGAACGAGATTTAGAGAGATTGGAGTAAGATTTATCATTAATCATTCAATTTGGTTAGTTTTTACAATATTTAACCTAGATTACTATTTGATTATGTGTGTTCCTGATGTAATCATGGGCTAAAAACCCTTCACTTTTATTTATATTAGATGAACCCAAAACTATGTGTTAATTTCTATTTTTATGGATTATTGAAGTTGGTTTTAGCTTGTATTTGATATATCATTATCCTAGCTTGTATTTGATAGATCATTATCCTAGTTGTTTATGGTCATTAAATTGCTAGAGCTAGTGATTGAAAAAAAATCCTAGAATAGGTAGTAAAGTTATTGTTTTAACTATGCCAAAGAGCATTATTACATCATAATATATGCTTGATTATTTGTCTTGATCATAGATATATAATTCTCAGATCTAATCATTTAAGATCCAGATATATCTTAAAACCAATTTGGTGCTCTTAATTTACATGATCATTGTAGTTAAAGTTCATAAATTGATATATTCTAGGTGTTGTGTTTTTATATATTTATTAAAAAGCTTTAAATATATAATCCTAATTAACTGACTCTGCTAAAACACAAATAGACAGTATACCTAGTCGCGTAGGAGTAAAGTAGAGTAAGTAAGGAGTCGATCATAGGGAACGATATTCTAATTAAGAAAATAAAAGCTAAAAGTTAAACTAAGAAGACAACTAAAAATTAGTGGATTTATCTGATTTTGTAAAATCAGATTAACTTATATTAATTACTAAAAAATTTAAAACTAAGGCAAAAGACTAAAGAAGATTTTTAATCAAGAGATAAAGATACTTCCGTTTCACTTCGAATAACCCTTTTTCGTATGGTTAATTTCAATATATGAATTAATTTCAATTGGTTGCCAAATTTAATGTTACTAGAAGTCTTGGTACGATCTTCTATTGTATTCACCAATTCATGAAGTACTAGGCAATGGTAATGCATAAGTTAAACACTTAATTGTTTATAAATATTTTGGGATATGAATGATAAATCTAAGGATTAGTTATCTATGATCATGATAAATAACCAAAGAACATATTATGGTAAAATAATGCTCTCTAGCATAGTTAAAGTAACTAACTTATCCCCTAATCTAGGAATTGGTTAATCACTAACTCTAGTAATTTAATGGTCATAAACAACTAGGAAACATGTTCATGCAATCAAAGTGGTCATTTAACTACACAAAACTTGAAGGCTAAGCAATAAAGATTGAAACTTAAGCATACTAGGTAGTGATTTATTAAACACAAGCTTAACCAACTTAAATAATCCATAAAAAATAGAAATCAACTCATAGTATTAGGGTTCATATAATCTAAATGAAAGTAAAAGGGTATTAGCCCATGATTACAAATGTAAAACACATAATCAAATAGTGGACCATGTTAAACATGATTAAGTCTAGGCAAACCGAATGATTAATGTTGAATGCTTTCTCCAATCTCTCTAACACTTCATCTTTAATCGTATTCTACCTTCCAAGGGTTCTTAAAAGGGTATTATCGCCTTTTAATCATAGCTCTATAGAAAATATCTCTAATTTCGACCTATAATTCGCAATTTATACTTTCCTTAATTCAACTTCCACATGGTGGCAAGTAGGTCACAACGTCGTGGGAGAATGTTTTGATATGTATGTGTCAAGGCTTCCATGCAGGTCTGGAGATGGTTCTATGTTATACATGTCGTCATATCGTGAGAAACATATGTCCATGATGTGGGAAACTCTTTATATACGAATTTGAGAAGATTCGCATTGTTGCGTCATGATATATAATTGTCCACAACATGGAAACTTCATTATGCTCCATTTTCTTCTCTTTTTTCCTCTCAATGTACGCTCCAGTCTCCAAGTTTCCAAATTTATTCAGTTTTAGTCCATTTCCATTGAGAATGTCCATTTTGGCTACAAAATAGAATTTAAATTATACAAGTACCAAATATCATTATATTTAACCAAAATATAGCTCAATGTATTAAAATAAAGCATAATTATATGTATAAATATGTCACTATCAAAATATCTCACACTTGTTTTTTGCTTTCCCTCATGCAAAACTTATTTTAATACATAACGTAAAACATAGAATACCAATATCACATAAAACAATCACATTTAAACTCACCAATTACACATTGCCTCAAATGCATGTATTTGTGTCTAATTTTTCATAAGTAGTCCCAAGCCTAACTACTCACAGTCCTCATAAACACTTCGCACTTATTTTGAACAACATTCATTTAATGCATCCCTCCGAATACATCCTCAGAAAACTTTCTTTACCTTAAGATATTTTGTTAAGTTACCAAGCATATATAGGTTGAAATAACCTAGAAAGAAAAATTACAACAAATAATCCCTTGGCAATTTTCCTTATTCTTCACTTTCTTCAAGATCTTCATACTTTGATAACTTTTATTCACTCGAACTTTTAACAACATTTTTTCTTTTTAATTTTTTGCAATACTCGCTTTTTTCTCTCAACTAAAAACCTAAAAGAAAAACATATGCTTAAACAAGGGAACTTAACCTGAACCCTTACTGGTTAAATGCATTAATCTAGAGTGCAATGACAACATAAATTTTCCTGGATATATTTCAGTACACAATGTTAGACATATTATGTCCCTCAAACTATACACGTTCGCATTTTTGTTTCATGATTTCAGTAGAACTAGGAAGCCACCAATACACTATAACAAATCATCTCAACTAAATCTTAGAGTACTCATTGACTCATCCCGTACAACACTAGCAAACTAGTCCAAACACAATAATATCAAGATTTTAAAATGTACCAGATTTTCAAAATTAGGCTGTTTTTGTAAGTCTATATAGTTAGTTTTTATTTTTTAAATCTTGAATTTTTCTAATAATAAATTTTAATGCTTGAAATCCTTTTTCGTCCCCATACCACCAAAATTATTTCATACAATACCCTCATTATATGCATAAAACAAATATAGCACATAAAAACAATAAAATGGAAAAAAAAGGAATAGACTCCTATGGGGTAGTAGTGGCGAGATCGAATTTGATTTTAGGGCAAGATTAACATCTCAAAATTGTTGGAAACTAGACCTCTGCTGCTTAATTTTCTGAATAAATAAGACCAAGAACTTTGACTTCGAAAAGGTAGTGGAAAAAACTTTGAAATAATGAGATGTGCATTTGCCATAATGTGGGAAAGTGTTGACCACATCGTGGATCGAGTTGTAGAATATCCAAATCTCAATCTATTGGGTTTCCATGATGTGGGAAAGTTTCAACCACGTCATGGGAATATAAACATCAAAAACCACCACCACGTTGGAATGCTACACCAGGATGTGACAAAAGGCTAGGCACGTCGTGGGAACTGACGATTTAAAGAAACAACTTCTTTCAAAATATGCAATTCTTGATATTTCTTCATTTCACTTCTAAACTGCATTATGCTCTGTCTAAATCTTCTTATTTTGTAGAAACTCTGAAAATATATAACACACTCGATACACACCCAATACTTATCAAAATTTGTGGTTCTCGATTATAATCTTCAAACGCTCACGACTTTTTTTCTCTAAAGTTAAATCCTTTTCTATGCAATCTAAAATAAAACAAACTCCCTAGAGTTATAAAAAGAAAACATCATCAATAGGTTGCATAGTTCAAATCAAAATAAAACACACCAAAAAAACCATAAAAATAATCGAAATGAAAAAAAACCAAATAAAACACAAAAAAAAGTAAAGGATAAACGTCACTCCTCATCATCATTTCATGCTCCACTCATCCTGATACCATAATTTCCAGCCGCCCACAACTCTTCTCTTGTTGGAGTATAAGGTAATTATTGTGGCAAATGTTCCAGGCACTCAACGTGCAAGTTTGAGAATAACAACCCATAGATTGACCAATATAGTTTACGCCCCCTCGAAGATTATCCAAATACATACCAACCTAATTTTGGAATGCGTCAATAGGGATGCCTCCTATGGGTATATCTCATGGTGGTGGTGGGCCTGTTTCCTAACTCTTAGCCACACATTTCATCACCCTTGTGGCCTTGGCTCCTCTACACCTTTAATTGGTAACCCCGATTTATTTGCAGGTGTCCTATAAACACCTCCCATATTTACTACCACTCACATCATCTCTAAATAATGGATAGTAATATCATTTATTAGAATAAAAGTCAAAGAACGAACCATGAATGAGACTTAAATACCTTACAAATTGTCAAGTTGGGTGACAAAATGTCCTCCCATAATTAGACTTCATGCCCTTGACGCCTTTCCTCCAAAAATTTTGGCCAACATATACAAAGTATTGCAAACAACTCTAGGAGTAATAATGCTCCACAGGTAGAAAAGGTTTTGGCTTGGAATTTTTACACCATGTCTCTTATGGTTAATGCTAAAGGTGATGAGACAGTTCATAAAGCGATGAATAGGAGATCGGATGTAACTTTCTTGTGAAAATTTCGTGTCATACATCCTATTTGCAATTTTTTTTGCCAAAACATGATATCTTGGATCCCAATGAAAAATCCTAAGAAGGATCTTGTAAGAACAAAGAAAATTGCAGAGACATTGCTTCATATCGCCTATATAGTCATATTCTCCATGCAAATTTCACCAAACCACATTCCTTCTATTCCCCTCCAAGTCAGAATGCAAGTGCCCTTCCATAGTGTGGATCCTATGTGTTTTCTTCAAAGTGAATGGTAGCAAATAGCTCAATCAATAAATCTTATAGACAAATTCTTGAATGGTAAATAAGTTCCTTCATGCGTTACATGTGAATGAAAACATGTCCGCGACATATAACTTGGTTAAATATTGCTTCACCCGATCCATAACCCCAACACTTCTTAACCATGCCCAATCTATAATAGGTGCAATAACAAAATTCTTGTTATGTAACCATCCGAACCTATTCTTGTAAGTCCTCAAAACATCTTGCAAGGTATTTTGAGAGAATTGGTATAATGGGTGTAAGTTGGAAACATCTCGTTGTGGTTGTTGGTTTGCTCTTTTTAGACCTATAGTACTACCAAATAATAAGAAAACAAAACACAAACCAAGCCCAACATCTTAGGAAAAAAGAAACCAAATTGGTCTGTAATCCCAGTTTTCACGATGTGGAATTTTTTTTTGTCATGTAATGAGAGAATTATGCTAATTAGGACCTATTTTGACCGTAGTTATTCCACAAAATGCATAGGGTTCAATATAAACTCCATTCTAAACGTATTCATCATACATGCATTCTTCATTTTGGCAATAAAAGTTTGAAAATTTTGAAAAACCTAACCCTGTAGTGGCACCTAATGTTCAAAACAAATGAATCCCCGAAAAATTAAGTGCAATAGATCAATGAAATCATACCTTGAAGTGGATTCAACACGAAATTTGGAGGTTATAGGTGATTTTGCCAAAGATTTGAAGTGTGGGGGTAAGAAAGGAAGTGCTCTTCTTGTGATTTAGTTTCAAGAATAGAAAATGAACATATTTTAGGGTTTAACTGTTACTTTCTATTCTCCCTATTTCATCACATACTGACACATAGACGGTCACATTGTGAAAGTAAAAACACGTTCCGGCTCAGGACTCTTTCGAACTCCCACGTTATGGGCAAGATATGAACAAGTCGTGGGTGTAATTTAAAACCCCCAAAACCAATGTTTTTCTTAAAATTTTCATTATAATAAAACCATAACATGCTCTAATGACCCCACACTTGAATAAAGCAGATACTAAAGATGAGAAAACAACTTATTTTAAACAAAAATTAAACGAAAATCGGAAATCAAACTAAAAGATAAGGAAAAGAAAATGCAAACCAAACGTTCTCTGCCTCCCGAAGTGCTTCTTTTGTAGGAGTCGTGATCCTAACTCCATCCACTCTACGTTGTGCCGGTTAGGAGTAGAATCTCTCCATTCTCCTTCAGTTCGAGCATTTTTTTGTACGCCGCAACCCTTATTTTTTTATGCTTTCTTTGAATTCTTCTTCTTTCTTGGTATGGCATGTTCTTCGTGATTATGCTTGATCTCTCGAGTTGATTCTCCAACCGATATGCCTTTTTCATTTATCACGCTTCAATATCTCTTCAGTATCAACTTCTATATATTCGTGAGTAGGTTCTTTGTTTTCATGAATCTCCTATTCTTCACCACTAGATCCGTCACCTTCAGTCATTGCTTGTAGATCTTGATTGTGAGTGTTATATGCAAAAAATTGAAAGACCAATGGAATTTAGGCTTTTGGTTTTGTACGTCTCACTTCTCCCCTAGATTCCTTTTTTCTTGGCAAAGGGTTGTCCCAAGCTAATATCTCTTCTTCCATCATTTTTTGCAATTCCACAAACTCGTCATGATCTTCTTTTTATTTCCTAATTTCATACTCCTTGTTCAACTCCTTATCTACTTCTTCCATAAAGAAAACTTCATCATTATTATTCTTCAAAGTTACAGACTTTTTCTTGATTCTGAAGGTTATTTTTTCATTTTCAACTTGTAACGTAAGCTTGGAATCATGGATATCTACCAAGGCATGAACAGTACTTAGCAAAGGTCGAACAAGAATAATTAGAAAGTCCTCATCCTCCTTCATAGCAAGAACAACAAAATCTATCGAAATACAAAATTCCTAACCTTCACTAATAATTCTTCAACAATCCCTTGAGGGTGGGTGATTTATTGGTCCCCCATGTGAATAGTCATTCTAGTAGTCTTTATTTTTGGTAAATTAAAATTTTGGTAGAATGAAAATGGAATGAAATTTATTTTAGCTCCCGAATCGGATAGCACATTCATTTTTGTTGCATTTTCGGATTCACAAGGTATCGTCAATCGGCCCGGATCTCCCATTTTCGTAGGTAGTCCTTCCCTTACTACTACTAAACACTATTCATTAAGGACAACCTCAAACACCTTCTCCAATTCCTTTTGATTAACAATAACGTCCTTAAGGAACTTTGTGTATTCCACAACCTTTTCAATTGCCTCGATGAATGGCGTGAGAGGCGTGTTAATCATGATTCTCTTCACTTGCTCCTTAAATATCTTGTGCTCCTGCTCCAACGGTTTCAACCTTGATCGATATGGGTAATGAAGTGGAAACTAATATGGCTTAACATGTGGCATTTTAGAGTTTTCGTGTAGTTGCGTAGCATCATACAACTGAGCATATCGGTTTTTCTTTTCTTCATCCGCTTCTTTCAGCTGTTGATCATGGTGCTTCGTAGGACGTAGCTATTTCAAGGATAACCAGAGGCTCAATAATAGCTCTTTCTCTAATAAATATATACATCACATGTGGTTGAGGTTTTGGTTCATAGTTATTAGTAAGTAAATGCTATTGTACAAGTTTTAAAAATTGTTAAACTTGAGTATCTATGTTCGATATGGTTTCTTGTTGATTTCTCAATGTCACATCAGTTGCATTATGCCTTTTCTCACTAGCTTCCATAAACCTAGCTAATACCGACTCGATATCAGATTTTTTTCTCGACTGGTGCTTTCTCTCTTTGGTAAAACCCTCGCCCTTGTTGTCAGTTTTTCTTATCTTTTTCTTTCATATACTCTTCATAGGGTTTCCATTCCTTTTTAGGCTTTCTCCAATCTTCATCATAACGATCACCACTTCAACAACACACTTGTACTTTCCTCTTACCATTATCATCTAAATCATAATCCTTGGTTAGATGTGGCTTGTGACAGTTCACACCCAACTTGTATAGCGTGAATGGACTATCCCATCTTCATGATCCTTTTATCCATTGCATCTAGCTTTGCAATAATTGAAGCAACATTTTCTTTTCCTTCGCATCCATTAGCTTCTCCTCTAATGAGATCATCGCAAGGGTTGTGATATTCTATTAAGTGCTTGGAAAATTCTTCTATTCGGGCCTTGTTGGTTGTTAGATCCTTATTTATCATTGCTCCTTAAGAATACAACAGTTGGCGAGTGCACACCCTTGATCCCATTGTAAAAGGTGGAGATTTCTTGTTTCACTTTTAGATCATGTTGTAGACAATTATGAAGTAATCCATTGTAACGTTCCCATACTTCATCGTCATGTACTACTGAAACGAAACAAGAAAAATAATGTGTAATAAGAACAAAAAATAAAAGAAAAAGTAAATTCATCAGTGTCCACGCCGTGGCAAGTGGGATGCCACGCCATGGGAGCTAATTAAATAGAAAATGAAAACACATAATAAAATGAGCTTTTTTCCGTTTTTACCCGACAAAATGGATCGATTAACTAATAGCAATTCAATGAAAACTAAAATAAACTATTCCTCAGCAACGACACAAAAAAATCGATGTGCTTTATATATTTATTAAAAAGCCTTAAATTTATAATCCTTATTATTGGTGTAACGTCCCAAAAATACTTCATAAAAATTTGTTTTTAAATCAACCAAAACACTCATTCATTACTTCCAGAAAAAGAGATAGTATCAAAAGAATTTCCAATAACATCGGAGTAATAAAAAAAATCATAATTATGAAATCTTATGTGGATGCGATGCAATCATGCTGGACACTTCCCCTTGGAACCAGAAGTACCTGAAATAATTAAACCATAATACCGTAAGCACAATGCTTAGTGTTTTCCCCCAAAATACTACATACCGTAACATAACATTGGGCTCGCCCAACATAATGTACCCTGCCTATCATATTGGGCCCTGCCCAACATAATGGCCCCCGACCAACATAACGGGCCCCACCCAGCCTGACGGGCCACACCCAATATACATGCGAGTTTCACAAAGACAATCTAGCACTCTACATAGTATAGTGAGAAAACTTACCTGACTGCATTGTCAACAGCTAGACAACTCATATAGCCATGAACTGGGTACTACACCCCACCTACCAAATCACACAAGGTAAACCCTTAGTATACCTTCTAAAAACTAGCATTTTACCAAAAGTCAATCCTAGTAAAAAGCTAACAGTCAAAGTCCACATGAGTTGACCTCTACGTCGTGGTTATCCTTTAACCATGTCGTGGGACCTTTTAGACAAAAAAATCGTGGTCGGGCCAACCACCACGCCATTGAAAGCATGCTACCACGTCATGGGAAATGGACAAAAACAACTTAATATTTTAAGCTCTCTTTTAGTTAAACCAAGAGCTCCAAAGCTCAGATCTAATTCTCCTCAAGGTCTAGATGGATAAAGTTTCAAACTTTATCTAGTGATACAACCCAATAAGTCATGGTATACATTCCTAAGCTCTTAATGGATGCACCAATGTCATGTACACTACCCTAATTCATGCAAGTCCACTTTCTAACCAACACCATGGTTTAAAAGTAAGATAATGCACTCAAATGCTCTGGAGTTCTCCAAACTCCAAGGACAAGAAAATTTGGGACTAAAAGCACATAAAACGACCTAATATGAGATCTAGATATATAATGGAAAAGGTTAAGACTTTATACATTCTTAAGGTTACCAATGAGATATAGATGCTAGATCTAAGTCAAACCCAAACTTCCAATCCACAAGATGGGATCCTTTTTCTTCCAAGCTTCAAAAAATGGCTTCAAACTCTCATAATACACATAAAGAGGCTAAGATTCGTGTGAGGGGTCATTTCCACTGGGTGGAAGCTGCCACATGAGTCAGCCCTAAAAGCTAGTACCTTTAAATAGAGCGCAAACTTCGAAATATAGGGTTTTAAACCCTAGCCAACGTTAGGTCATGGCCTAGAGCATGCCACATCATGAAGGTTCAAAAATGCCCATCTAACCCCGACTGTCACGCCGTTGTTATTCCATCTCCACGCCGTTGCCTAGGTAAAATCTCAAAACCCCAATGAACCAAATTAAATTCAAAAGAACCATACCAGGAAACGGGTGTTACAATTATCCCCAACTAGAATCAGATTTCTTCATCGAAATTTGCTGCTACAAATAACTCATGATAATGATCCCTTATCTCATTTTTAGGTTCCCAAGTCCGTCTGGAACCCTTCCAGTGCTGCCATTGTACCTTCACCTAATTTACTACCTTGTTGCGCAAGGTCTTCATCCTCCAATCTAGGATCGCAACCGATCTCTGCATGTAATTCAGGCGATTATCAACATGAGTGTCCTTTAAGGGAACCACTATGGAATCATTAGTCAAACACTTCCGTAACTAAGAGACATGAACGGTGTTGTGAATCTAGATAAGCTCAACATGTAACTTTAATCGGTATGCAACCTTGCCTACTCGGGTGATAACTCTGAATGGGCCAATAAATATAGGGCTTACTTGCCTCGATTCTGAAACCAGATGAAACCTTTCCAAGGTGACACCTTCAGAAGCACATGGTCTCCCACCTGAAACTGAAGGTCAAAGCGACGTCGGTCAACATAATTCTTCTGCCTGCTCTACACGGTATAGACAGCCTATCCCGTACCTGCTTAATCAACGCAATATTTTTGACCACCACTTTAGTGCTCCCCTTCACTCGCTCCAGCAAATCAGAATCCGACACCTCATCCCATAAAGCAGCTCAAAGGGAGGCACACCAATGCTCGCATGCTAACTGTTGTTGTAGGAGAACTCATCCAAAAGAAGGTAGGTATTCCAAATCCCGCAAAAATCCAACAGGCATGTTTGCATCATATCCTTAAGGATCTGAATAGTCCCCTCACTTTGTCGATCATTCTGTGGGTAGTAAGCAGTACTTAAAAGTAAGTAAGTACCCAATTCCTTATGGAACTTCCTCTAGAATCGGGAAGTGAAACGAACATCAAGATCTAATAACACCAAGACTGGAACCCCACATAGTGCAACCACCTCCTTTATGTAGGTCTAAGCTAACTTTTTTGTTTATGAACTCTTTTGAACCAGGATTAAGTGGGTGCTTTTGGTCAACCTGTCGACAATAACCTAGATAGGATCAACCCCACATGCCGTCCTTGGCAACTTTGTGAAAAAATACATAATTATCTCCTTCCATTTCCAAATGGTAATGCGTAATGGCTACAACTTTTCATGGGGTCTCTGATGTTTGGCCTTATATTTTCACAAAATGAAGCACCACTCTGGGTACCATGTTATCTCTTTCTTCATAAAGGGCCACTAATATCCTAGTCTTACGTCTCTATACATCTTTGTGGCCCCCGAAATTATCGAAAACTTTGACATGTCTGCTTCCTCCAACAAAGTCTGCCTAACACCATTAAAATCCAAAACCTAAACCCTGCCGCATTGAGTTAATAACCCGTGACTATCTTTGAAAAACAATGGAATATGACACCTGGTCCTCTATTCCTCCCAATTCTCCATCTTCAACCATCAACCTGCATCCCCTTGATCAAATATAACAAGGATGAAGTGATATTCATCCTCAAACATAGGTCTCAAATAGTGATACTGGTTACCTTGTGACTCAAAGCATAGGTCACTATATTGGCCTTCCTAGGATGATACATGATCTAACAATCATAATCCTTCACCACATCTAACCATATATACTGCCTCATATTCAGGTTCAGCTGATCCATCAAATATTTCAGACTCTTGTGGTCCATGTTGATAATACACTGGACCTGTATGAATAATGTCTCCAAATATTAAAGGCGAAAACCACCACCCCCAGCTCCAGGTCATGAGTAGGATAATTCGATTTTTTAGTTACCTTGAAGCATAAGCAATCACTAGACCTCTCTGTATAAGAACCAAACCCAATACCATAATTGACATGTTGCAATGGACCACAAAGTCATCAATACCCTCAGGAAGGGTCAATATTGGAGCATTACATAACCTCTGCCTTAGAGTCCCAAATGCCGCCTTCTAATCATGCCCCCACAAAAAAGTAATATTCTTCTTCGTCAATCAGGTCAAAGGAACATCAATGTTATAGAAAAACTAAATAAATCTCCAATCATAACTTGCTAACCTAAGGAAACTTTGAATCTCAGATGGTGATCTCGGGACCTCCCATCAAATCACTATGTCAATATTGGCTAGTCAACTAATATACCATCTTGGTTGATGATCTGCCCCAAGAACTACCCTCATGAAACCAAAACTCATACTTGGAGAACTTGGCATAAAACCTCTCCCTTTTTAAAGTCTTCATGACCTCTCGTAGGTGCTCTTCATCCTGTTCCTTGGTTTTAAAATAGACCTGTAACATCCCGGGATCAGGTATATATCTTTGGCCCTTCATCTTTCCTTAAGTTTTCAAACATGGTCCTTGAGAAGATTATGTGATAATCGAGTATGCTGGGCGTACATGAGTGTACTCTACGCGTACTCGTGAGCGTGTTCTTGATATGAAGGTCGCCCAGTACGCTGGGCATACCATAGGGTACGATGGGCGTATTAGGCTCAGAATGAAACCATAATTGCTAGCAAGCTCCCTATTTAAAGAACATGATGGCCTCATTTCTGGCCACCATTCCCAGACACTAAACCTTCCTAACCCTAAATCTTCATCCTTGTAGCTGGAGAGTGCATCTAGGAGCTTGTGAGTGGATCTTTGTGTTTTTGAGGTGAAGAAAGAGCTTGGAGAAGAAGGAGTGAGAGCCCTAGGAGTTTGGATATGAGCTTTGCTACATCAGAAGCTTCACAAAAAGGTATAAAGCTCCATGCTTTCTGAATCTTTGTCTTAGTTCTTCCTTTTGGAGTATTTAGGGTTTTTAGTCCTAAAGGTGGAGACTTTATGAGTAAAGGAGCTCCCTAGACCTTGATCTACCCCTTTTCAGTGTATATGGTGATATTGAGCCATAAAGATCCAATCTTGGACGTTAAGAATGAGCCATGCATGAGTTAAGAACTTAATAAGGAAATGGGATGGGTCTTTTGAGTGTTGGTGACCTTTACAGCCATGCAAAGGCGTAAAGTCACTGGCTTTATGGGTTAAGAGTCTTTAGGGTGATCAGATCTGCAATTTAAGCTTGTGTCTTAACTGATTAAGACCAAAATCGTGAGGAGTGTGAAACTGGGTTGTATGCTGGGCATAATCCCGGTACGCGTAGTGTAGTGATCAAGCATTCCCAATAACTTCACGGTGGCCGAGTACGCCCGATGTATAGAGCTGGTACGCGCATCGTACTCCCTGCCGTTGACTTTCTGTTGACTTTTAGTCTTTGGTCATCTTGAGTACCATAGAGTCCATGGAGGGGTAAAATGGTCTTTTACCCATCTGTGAGTGCATGGAGTGGTTAGTATAGCCTTTTAAGGGTCGTTATTAATTAGAGATGATTATTGTGTGTGATTAGGCGGGGGCTAGACGAGTGTTTTGAGTTTGAGATTTACATGAGTTTTTCCCGAGGTGAGTCTTCTCACTATACGTTACCTAGAGTGGTGATTATGTGTGATCGGAAGGTCTTATGTGCTTATAAGTGTTATATGATATATGTTCTATGTGATATGTATATGTTTGTATGGTTTGGACTGGAAGGTCAACATGGATTGGACTGGAAGGTCAACAGAGTTAGGATTGGAAGGTCATCATGGTAGGACCGGATGGTCTACCCAAGTTGTGGGACCGGAAGGTCCCACTGAGACACATTGACCGGAAGGTCTCGTTGAGTTATAGCCCCGAGTGGCTAATTACATGTGCATGGTGTTTTGGGGAACTTACTAAGCTTTATGCTTACCGTGTTATGTGTAATGTGTTTCAGGTAGTTCCGAGGATCGCGGGAAGGCCCGGACTTGATTGTACACATACTCGCTTGGGACACATGTATTGGAGGATCCTGGCTTTTGTGATAAACAACTTTTAATAATAAATTGTATCAATTTTGATACTTGAGATTTTTGGGAAATATGACATGCGATTTTTATATGAAAAATGAAAATTTTGTTTTGAAAATTTGGATGTTACAAGTTGGTATCAGAGTCTTGGTTTGATGGATTCCGATACACCTTCAGGTATGTTTGGTCTCAAACTGAGGATTTGAGAGATGTTTTCAAAGGAAGCGATTTTCTAAAAACGAGTAAGAGCTTTAAAAGAAAGGAGCAGTGTGTACGATAAGCCAGCACCCAAACGGTGATTTTCCAAAATACCCTTACTTTGTGTATTATGAGATATGTTATGCATGCTAGAAAGTAGACTAGGTATTTCATATTCTAGGACTAGAGTGGCTTGATTTGTGATGCCTTAGTATAGAAATTACTGCTGCTGTGAAGATTATGTGGGTACAAGTAGGTAGCAGAGAAGAGATTATGAGGGGCCTACTAGAGAGTAGCCTGTGTTCCGAGAGTCATAGAGTACTTGTGATTTGGGATCCTAGGAGGAGGACTTGGGGTGAATGCGAATGCGGTGTGGAAGGTAGTATTGGGCCTGTGCTACTGGAAACACTAGATTAGTGAGCAGCCAAAGTAAGAATCCTTTGGATGCTGAGGAATCTATAGGGTCGGGTGATCGAGTGTGGGTATACTCGATCGAGTCTTTGATTATTTTGTGTTGTATTTCAGAGGCATCATTGTGGGAACGCGCCACAACCCAGAAGGAAGTGGTACGATTGGTACCAGTGACTAGGAGATTCGTAGGATGATCCACGAGGAGGTGGCCGCAACCATTTGAACTGAGATACCGGAGATGTTTGGGTCTATCAGGACCAAGTTGATTGAGACATTTGACGAGCGATATGCCGCTCTTACCGAGGCTGCTGCTGCTGCAGCCACTGCAGCTGTCGCCGTTGCTAGGCCACAGGGGGCGACTCGTTACTGTACCGGGAGTTCAGCAACACGAAGCGACCAGAGTTTGATGGGACACAGAATCTGATTGCCGCGATGAGAAGGATTTCTGACATTGAGGGATGCTTCTACACTTGTTCCTGTCTGGAGCACTTGAGAGTACGGTTCACGTTGAACCAACTTTTCTTAGGAGTGAAGAATTGGTGGAAGTTTTTGACAACTCATTTCACCCCTCCAGAGCACGCTGTAGTGACTTGGGAGATGTTTACTGCTATGTTACGAGACGAGTATGTTCCCTCGGTGGAAAGGGAACGGTTGGCCCAGGGGTTCCTGTCCCTCAAGCAGAGGACAAATTCAGTGACAGTCATCATGAGGATGTTTCATGAGAGGCCGATGTTCTGCCCTGAGCATGTGTCGACTGAGCAGACACGTATGAGCCGCTATCTGAGTATCCTGAGGAGGGATATCCGCGAGTTCGTGGCGAACTCGTCTTACCGAACATTTTCCGAGCTTCAGGCAAATGCTTGAAAGAGGGAGATCGAGCTGGAGACTCAGGCCAGGGAGGAGGCGGAGTCTCAGGGGGGGGGATTGGCGGCCGAAACAGTCTCAGCCGACAGCCAAGCGGGCAAAGCCCGCCGATTCGAGATCCGAAGGTCAGAAGGGCCGCACTTGTGGGAAGTGCAGCAAGAGTCATGAGGGGACCTATCGAGTAGGCGCTTGCTACAAGTGTGGCAAGGAGGGGCACAAAGCCATGGATTGCCCCAAGGGATTCACAATCTGCTTTCACTGTAGCCAGACCGGCCATAAAAAGGTTGAATGTCCATTGCTTGCCCAAGGATTGGCACAGGGATCTATGCCTGCTGCCTTGCGCGTTACTGATAGTCGGCAGGTGAAGGCTAAGGCTTCGAAAGCCCGTGGTAGAGCATTTCAGTTGACGACAGAGGATGTCCGTGCAACACCTGACGTTGTGGCCGGTATGTGTTCCTTTATTATCCTATTTATGTTAATTTGTGCTTATTATTTCGTATGCATAGGTACTTTTCTTGTGAATTGTGTACCTGCGTTGGTGTTATTTGACTCGGGTGCGAGTCGATCCTTTGTATCGCTAGCGTTAATCGTCACATCAACATCCGAAAAGAGGCGTTGAGCCGATCTCTGAGAGTTCCCATAGCCGATGAGCAGGCGGTGTTTGCTACTGATGTGATCCGAGGATGTGTACTCGAGACTTTTGGTGTGGAGTTTCTGATAGATCTAGTTCCAATCACTATGGGTGATGTATGTGTCATTGTGGGCATGGACTGGTTGAGCCGATTCGGAGTAGTGATCGAGTGTGAGCATCAGTTGGTGACCATATGAGACCCTAGTGGTGAGTGCTTATGGTGTACGGCGAGGGTACCCGATCCATGTCAGCATTTTGCTCAGCTGCCCGAGCAAGACAGAGTTTGCACCAGGGTTGCATGGGTTTTCTAGTGTATGTGGCAGATACGTGGGTTGCTACAGAGAGACCGAGTTCTATCACTGAGGTTCCGATAGTGAGTGAGTTCCAGGATTTTTTCCCCGAGGAGTTACCGGGTGTGCCTCTCGAGAGGTAGGTGGAGTTCCGTATTGATTTGATTCCGGGGGCGGCGCCTATCGCCAAGGCACCTTATCACCTAGTGTTGCTAGAGATGCAAGTGCTATGCTCGCAACTTCTGGAGCTGTTGGGAAAGGGATTCATCCGACCGAGTTGCTCGCCGTAGGGAGCACCGATCCTTTTTATTTAAGAAAAAGGATGGTTCACACCGGATGTATATTTATTACCGGGAGTTGATGTCACACCCCCGAACCGTCAGGAAAACAACGACGGAAACGTCCTGTAGCGGGTGACGTCATGCATAGTATCACAACCATTGTACATAGTAAGCATAGTAAACACAACCAATACATTACCATATGATTATTTAAAACTATTTTAAAACATTGAAAACATAGTTTATGTACATCAGTATATGCAAAAGTAAAGACGAGACTTCTACATACTCCGTCTTCTCCAAAAGTGGGTGAGGTACCTGTATAACGTTGACCTGAGAATACAAGCGGTTTGAAAGAATATCAGCATAAAGCTGGTGAGTTCATAAGCATGTATTTGTAATGAAAACTGGTCACTAAATTTGTGAAAATACTTCATTTTCATTAATGGTCAATGTCGTTAGTATCGAAAACCATTGTTACCGAGTTCTGAAATATGTATGCATGTTTTCCAAGAAAATCCAATATTTTTAACATGTTTGTTAGTTTCTGTATGAAAATTACGTTCCATTTGAAAACCCTGGTTACCACCAGCATGTAAGATTTGGTCGAAAACCCTGGCTATCACTAGTAAGTATAGTAGTTTTATTACTTAAAATAAAACTATATAAGAAAGGAATCCCGTAAACCAAGGTTAGTTTATACATATTGTGAGTCGTATAACCTTGCTAATTTGACCCATGATGTAACGCCCAAAGTTTTGAAGGCCAAGAAAGGAAAGAAAACCCTAATTTTAGGGGTCGACTCGGTGAGTCCGAGCGGGATCCGAGTTGAGGAGTAAGTGACCGACTCGGCGAGTCGGCCAAGGTGACTCGGCGAGTCTGGTCTGTGCGTGGAAAACCCTAAATTCGGGACTTGGAGCATATATAAATGTCTTAATCTTCTTCCTAGGGCTCCTTACTGCCTCTTAAGCCCTAGATATCAAACCCTAGCCGCCATATCCTCTATTTGAACCATTTATTGCCTTCAAGAGTGCATTTAGCTTGGAGGAAGAAGAAGAATCTTGAGAGTGCAAGAAGGGGGCTGTAGATCCGGGATTGGGAAGACATTTCTGAGCTTTTGGAGGTATAAACTAGTTCTTGGACCCTTTTTGCATCTAGATTTATGTGTGGTTGTTGGGGCTCTTTAGCCATAATGATATTATGTTGAGTTAGGAGCCGGATCTGGAGTTGCTACTTCAGATCCAAGTGTGTTATGAGCTGGGGAAGCATAAAGTATCAGCCCTTGAGTCGATTTTGAAGCCCCTTGGCCTTAAATCCTAGTTTATGGTGCTTTTTGCCTAGATTTCCCTCTCTACACGTAAAGTTTGCAACTTTACGTGGGGGATAGGCTTGGGAAGGGTAGATCTACAGTTTGGAGTCCATGCATGACTAGAAAGTCCCCTGCATGTAAGTAGATCCGAATGGACTCGGCGAGTCCTTCGAGTGGACTCGGCATGTAGCATGAAGATAAGGAGGAGCTCGTTGAGTCGGATGAAGATGGGCATGAACTCGACGAGTTGGATGAACAACTCGGCGAGTTGGATGAAGATTGCCATGTGCTCGGCGAGTTCATTCTTAGACTTGCCGAGTCAGGTCGCATAGTCCTAAACCCTTCGAGGTAGACTCGATTCAGCGAGTCGAGCAAGGACTCAGTGAGTTGGTCAGGACAGGATTCGGGAATCTGTAGACTCGGCGAGTCAAGGGCTGACTCGGTGAGTCAGGGGCTGACTCGGTGAGTCAAGTCGCGATTGGAAGGACTTTGAGCATAAGAACTCGGCGAGTCAGTAAGTGGACTCGGCGAGTAGGGTTGACCTAGAAGGTTGACTTTGACCAGGACTTTGAATTTGACAAGACTTGACTTAGTTGACTTTTGAAGGTCAGTTAGACTAAGTGTTATGTTGATATTGGTAGCTCAGGGAGCTAGTGGAGCAGCAGTCCGGAGTCAGTGGTCAGGTAGCGGTCAAAGGAATTAGCAGCAACAGTTCAACAGTATCAGGTGAGTTTCCCTTTGTATGAATGGGTCTACGGCCACAATCCTGGCCCATGTAGTTATGAGTAGAAGACCCAGGGGTTAGCCCTAGGCCCAGTATGCTAGTATGATATTTGGGACGAGGTCCAATGATAGAGGGTGGGTGCCCAAGAAATGGTTTAAATGATAGTTTATACTTGTTGTCTGTGTGATACTTGTATGTGCCTGGTAGGGAGGTGAGTGTGGGCGAGGACCCGTATCTCACCAATAGCAGAGTGTGGATGGTTTTCCATATCTCAGTAGCAGCAGATCAGGGGTGAGGCCCAAGTTAGGGAAGGAGTGAGGGTGGTCTAGGCCCGTATCTCACTATCAGCAGGAGCATGGACGGGGTTCCATGACTCATCAGTAGCAGGACATGGGCGGGGCCCAAAGATAGACGAGGCCTTAGGACAAGATCCGTTAGTATGTGTTTAGATTATGTGATGTGATATGTTTACGTGCTATTATATATTAGTGGGCGAGGCCCTGTGACAGGCGAGGCCTAAGCGAAACAGATCTGTATCCGAGCGGGGCTCGAAGCCAGGCGGGGCCTGGAGCGGCGGGGCCGTTGTAGCAGGCGAGGCCCAAGGTAGGGGGCGAGGCCCAGGATAGCAGGCGTGGCCCGGTATGCGCAGTATGTGGTTATGCATGGTATGTGGTAGGGTAGGGAACTCACTAAGCTTCGTGCTTACGGTTTTCAGTTTTGGTTTCAGGTACTTCCGGTAGCGGAGGGAAGAGCTCGGGGTGATCGCATGGCACACACCATAGTTTAGACAGCCTGGGAATGTTTACTCTGATAATGAATATGTATTTTGGAAACTAATACTCTGTTTATGTTTTTAAATGATGAATTTGCTTAAAGTAATGTTTTATTAAAACAAATTTTTAGTCTTGAATTTTAGGACGTTACAAGTTGGTATCAGAGCCTTGGTTTGAGGGATTCGGACATGCTCTCGAGCGTGTCTGAACTCAAACTGAGGGATTGGTATAGAAGTTTTCAAAATGAAAAGACAGTTTTGTAAAAAGAGAGTTTTGGGAAAGAAAACAGTTTTAGAAAGGCAAAAATAATTCAGAAAGAAAAGAACTTTGAAAAGTGAAAAAGGGTGTGGTGCATGCAATCAACCGAGCTCAAGTAAGTACCCTAAAATACCCATACAAGTTTATGTTATGATTATCAGTTGATAGAACAGTGTACTAGATTAGGACTAAGGATCTAGGAATGATGCCTTATGTGCCTATTATATGTGTTTGAGCTGCATGATAGTGCTGATTAGACAGTAGTAGGATAGCCGGTTTAGGTTATGCTTGAGTTTATGAGTTTGTGTTGCATGTTAGTTCAGATTCTTGCTGTTTGGATATGATTGCTTGAGTATGTTGTAGTTAGTTTTTCCCCTTGTCTGAATGCTACTTGCTTTGTGCATTGTGGGATTTTGAGTGATGGGAGTTAGCCATTAGGTGGATACGTCACGTCACATGTGATCAGGGTTGAATAATCTCACAGTGCTGGATTTGGCCCTATTGCGCAGCTGTTGTTTGAGTCCAACCGTTGTAGGGACGAGTCTTTTACTTGAAGGATTATCTGAGCCTCGTCACATGTGATGGTATCCAGGTGATGGCTAATTGGCATCACAAGGAGACCTTCAGCAGCTGAGGACTGTTTGAGTTGAGTCAGAGGTTTCCCTAGGGTAAGCCTAGGATGAGATAGTGCTGGGAGCAGTAGTAGTGGATATGGGACCTGGTGGAGTCAAAGCAATTCCTGAGGAAAGTACTGATAGATGTGGAAGGTAGTATGGGCCCGTACTACTGAAAGTAGAGGATCCGTACTTCATTCGGGAAGGGCCAGGACAAGACCGGGGACCTAGTAGGAGGTGTGTTTGGTCTCGCAGCAGTGATGAGTTTTCTGATAGTGGTTGTGTTATATGTTTCAGCATGGTGACGTTGCGAGAGAGACCAGCGGGCGGATCAGGCGCCGGAGAGGGATCAGGCTCGGGTTCAGGGGCCGAGCAGCTCGAGGAGCGGATGAGAGAGTTGATATCAGCTGAGGTTACGTGCAGTATCCTAGCTCAGACTCCTGTGATCTTTGGCACGGTTAAGGAGGGTATACTGGAGATCTTGGATGAGAGGCTGGGAGCCTTCCGTACCGAGATGATGGCGTTGTTGGGAGCGCGTACCTTGACATTTCGAGAGTTCAGGGCTTGCGGGGCACCAGATTATCATGGGGCTATGGACCCCATTGCTAGCAGCAGATGGTTGGCTGATGTTGCCAATGCTTTTCGTACGAGCAAGTGTCCCGAGGGAGACAAGGTTAGGCTCGCCTCCTATCTTCTGAAGGACAGAGCGAGGGATTGGTGGGAGGAGATTGGTCATGCTTTGGGGGATGATGCCGCGTTGGGCGCGATGACTTGGAGCGATTTCTCGGCCAGGTTCAAGGCGGAGTTTTCGCCGATTATTGAGGTGTAGCAGTTGGCACGGGAGTTTCAGGATTTGACGCACACTACTAAGACTGTGGCGGAGATCACCGCCAAGTTCAGGGAGAGGGCTCTTCTTGTACCGCAATATGTCGCGGATGAAGAGGGCTCGGTACCATGAGATGTTGAGGGATGACATCAGGGAGTTCGTGAGCAGATCCAGCTATAAGACGCTGGAAGATATGATTTCTCGGGCTAAAGAAAGGGAAATTGATTTAGAGCAAATCCGGAAGAGGAAGCCGGATGAGGTTCAGGTAGCTGCGGGTTCGAGCAAAAGGCCCAAGGGATCAGATTCGAGATTGAGGGATCATCAGGACCGCAGTCGGTGCGGAAAGTGTGGCAGGGCGCACGGGGACGCGTGCAGGAGTGGTAGCGGTGGTGAGTCTAGCTGTTTCAAGTGCGGTCGGACTGGTCATTTCAGCAGGGATTGTACTGTTACCGCCGCACAGGGATCAGACTTGATATGTTTTCACTGCAACCAGCGGGGCCACAAGAAGGCCCAGTGTCCTAGTTTGTTTTCAGCAGGACGGGTGATGGCACCCGCCTCTGCAACTTGGAGGATCACGGATGGCCGTCAGGGCCGAGTAGAGGCACCTGCGGCAGGGAGCAGGGCTTTTTGGATGACGACCTTGGAGACACGAGCAACGTCGGACGTTGTAGGTATGCAATTTCCCATTTTCAGCTCTTTTATTTGTGCATGATTTTATTGTTATGTTTCTGCATCATTATCGGTATAAGTATTTTATTTTGAGTGGTTGATTGTGATCGAGTTATATGCCATCTGCATACCTTGGATATTTGTATGGTAGTTAAGGGATGTGCTCTAATGAAGAAGGTTTCGAAGGATGCAGTAACTGTAGCATGCTTGGGAGAGATTTGGTACATCTCGCTAAGTTGGGAGTGGTATAGCGATTGTGATAGATTGGCTAAATCCCTAGCTATGGCGGGCTTGGGTTCCTCAGTAGATGGGTTATGGAATGGTAGCAAAGATCGAGATCTCTTTTGAGTATTGAGCAGCAAGGGGTAAGCTGGATCGAAGTGGGGGAGAATCCTCCAGGTGTGCCCAGAGAGGAGCACGCAGACCCATAATGAGTACGTGACCTCCGAGAAGGAAGAGAAGTAGTTCAGCGTTTCATGGATTGAGGATTTCAGGGTTGGGAGTTTGAGAAACTCCCCATCAGCTAGTGCGTGTGATGGTAATGGTTAGTTATGGTTGAGAATTCAGGTTGTGGATCGCCCGTAGGACTCGAGGGAGTCGGAATGAGGATCTTGAGAGCTAATGGCACATGGGTGCCTTCGTACTAGCAGTTAGCAATGGATGGTAATGTAAGACTATGGGTAAGTCGTAGCATTCCTTAGTAGTTTTGTTAGCAGAGTTGGGGCGAGGCCCTTATCTCCTAGTGATCAGATAGGGATCAGGAATGGGTAGTGGATGAGAATGATATGGAGTTTGCCTGTATAGCCCTAGAGAGGTGAGACCTTGGGAGAGGCCGCTCCAGGATATAGTTGGGTGAGACCCGTGGGTGAGGCCCGTATGAGATTAGCAGTGTAGATGAGACCTGGGAGTAGGGTTGCTCAGTAGTATGGTTGGGTGAGACCCGTGGGCGAGGCCCGAGCGAGAGTGATTAGACTAGTGGGAATAGAAGGATAGAAGCGGGTGGGACCCGTGGGCGAGACCCGTGAGTTTAGCAGCACAGGTGGGACCTGGTAGGGACCTTAGAGTCAAGTTAGGGGATCGAGAATCCCAGGTGTGTAGTGCCTGAATGGCAGAGTAGATTGAGCAGTTATAGGTGGTCGAAGTTCTTTGGAAGTCGCTGGGAGCGACTAGTGGTGGTGTTGGGACTAGCTACTGGCAGGAGCCGGTAATCCAGTCATTGATAGGTTGGTAGGGACCAGGGTGGTCTCAGTTCATCCGGAAGTCAGAAAAGGAACATCAGAATTGTCAGGCAGTGACAATGCGAGCGTGCAGCGCATGGTGGAATTCAGTTAGTTGATCGTGGGGTGCTCTGCACCAAACCATAGTAGAAAGAATTGCCCAGTGGATACTGGCGATAATGACCCGTACTAGTAAGCGGGGGTGATAGAGTTGGTGAAGGATAGGGCCTTCATAGTGATAGAAGGAATAGTTGGTTATGGAGCATTGCCTTGGGGAGGCAAGGAAATCGCACAAGGAAGGAAGTGGAGAACCCCTATCGGTTCAGTGCAATACTCGGTGAGTACCAGAAGGATTGTCGGTTGAGTAAGTTATGTTTCTAAGTTGTTCAGGGTCAGGTTTGACCCGAGGTTTAACCGCGAGGTTTATATTAGTCAGAATGACCAGGTGGAAGACCAGCGCAGGTAGGTGGCTGGTGTTGGGATAATTGGTGGGTATTGGAGGCGGATCGCAGGCGGTGGGCCATGGCAAACTTCGAGGATGAAGTTTAATTTAAGTGGGGGAGAGTTGTAACACCCAAAGTTTTGAAGGCCAAGAAAGGAAAGAAAACCCTAAGTTTAGGGGTCGACTCGGCGAGTCCAAGGAGGGACTCGGCGAGTCCGAGCGGGATCCGAGTCGAGGAGTAAGTGACTGACTCGGCGAGTCGGCCAAGGTGACTCGGCGAGTCTGGTCTGTGCGTGGAAAACCCTAAATTCAGGACTTGGAACCTATATAAACGTCTTAATCTTCTTCCTTGGGCTCCTTACTGCCTCTTAAGCCCTGGATATCAAACCCTAGCCGCCATATCCTCTATTTGAACCATTTATTGCCTTCAAGAGTGCATTTAGCTTGGAGGAAGAAGAAGAATCTTGAGAGTGCAAGAAGGGGGCTGTAGATCCGAGACTGGGAAGACATTTCTGAGCTTTTGGAGGTATAAACTAGTTCCTGGACCCTTTTTGCATCTAGATTTATGTGTGGTTGTTGGGGCTCTTTAGCCATAATGATATTATGTTGAGTTAGGAGCCGGATATGGAGTTGCTTCTTCAGATCCAAGTGTGTTATGAGCTGGGGAAGCATAAAGTATCAGCCCTTGAGTCGATTTTGAAGCCCCTTGGCCTTAAACCCTAGTTTATGGTGCTTTTTGCCTAGATCTCCCTCTCTACACGTAAAGTTTGCAACTTTACGTGGGGGATAGGCTTAGGAAGGGTAGATCTACAGTTTAGAGTCCATGCATGACTAGAAAGTCCCCTTCGAGTGGACTCGGCGAGTAGCATGAAGATAAGGAGGAACTCGACGAGTGGGATGAACAGCTCGTCGAGTCGGATGAAGATGGGCATGAACTCGGCGAGTTGGATGAACAACTCGGCGAGTTGGATGAAGATTGCCGTGTGCTTGGTGAGTCTGTTCTTAGACTCGGCGAGTCAGGTCGCGTAGTCCCAAACCCTTCAAGTTAGACTCGAGTCAGCGAGTCGAGCAAGGACTCAGTGAGTTGGTTAGGACAGGATTCGGGAATCTGTAGACTCGGCGAGTCAGGGGCTGACTTGGCGAGTCAAGTCGCGATTGGAAGGACTTTGAGCATAAGAACTCGGCGAGTCAGTAAGTGGACTCAGCGAGTAGGGTTGACCTGGAAAGTTGACTTTGACCAGGACTTTGACTTTGACAAGACTTGACTTAGTTGACTTTTGAAGGTCAGTTAGACTAAGTGTTATGTTGATATTGCTAGCTCGGGGAGCTAGTGGAGCAGCAGTCCGGAGTCAGTGGTCAGGTAGCGGTCAAAGGAATTAGCAGCAGCAGTTCAGTAGTATCAAGTGAGTTTCCCTTTGTATGAATGGGTCTACGGCCACAATTCCGACCCATGTAGTTATGAGTAGAAGACCCAGGGGTTAGCCCTAGGCCCAGTATCCTAGTATGATATTCGGGACGAGGTCCAATGATAGAGGGCGGGTGCCCAAGGAATGGTTTAAATGATAGTTTATACTTGTTGTCTGTGTGATACTTGTATGTGCCTGGTAGGGAGGTGAGTGTGGGCGAGGTCCCGTATCTCACCAATAGCAGAGTGTGGATGGTGTTCCATATCTCAGTAGCAGCAGATCAGGGGCGAGGCCCAAGTTAGGGAAAGAGTGAGGGTGGGCTGGGCCCGTATCTCACTATCAGCAGGAGTATGGACGGGGTTCCATGACTCATCAGTAGCAGGATATGGGTGGGGCCCAGAGATAGACGAGGCCTTAGGACAAGATCCGTTAGTATGTGTTTAGATTATGTGATGTGATATGTTTACGTGCTATTATATGTTAGTGGGCGAGCCCTTGTGACAGGCGAGGCCTAAGCGAAATAGATCTGTATCCGAGCGGGGCTCGAAGCCAGGCGGGGCCTGGAGCGGCGGGGCCGTTGTAGCGGGCGAGGCCCGAGGTAGGGGGCGAGGCCCAGGATAGCGGGCGTGGCCCGGTATGCGTAGTATGTGGTTATGCATGGTATGTGGTAGGGTGGGGAACTCACTAAGCTTTGTGCTTATGGTTTTTAGTTTTGGTTTCAGGTACTTCCGGTAGCGGAGGGAAGAGCTCGGGGTGATCGCATGGCACACTCCATAGTTTAGACAGCCTGGGAATGTTTACTCTGATAACGAACATGTATTTTGGAAACTAATACTCTGTTTATGTTTTGAAATGATGAATTTGCTTAAAGTAATGTTTTATTAAAAGAAATTTTTAGTCTTGAATTTTGGGACGTTACACATTACCTCCTTGACGTTCTTCAGGCATCTTACGATTTCAAAATTTGTCAACCCAGGCGTGCCCGCCTAACTGTAGCTAACAGTTCAGGTGTGGGATTGTCAGTCGCGAATAGATCTATTCACAAATGTCATGCTCTCCCTCCAGGAGACTTTGGTTATACTACCGGAGAGGATTTATTGGTACCCCAAGGGGCATAAAGAAGATGAGTCTCACAATCTTGTATTACTAGTTTACGTGTTGTTCATTTGTTCTTGAGTTCGAAATCATTTGCAACGGGTAGAGTAAAAATAATTATACAAAAAATAATTATATAGCAAAATACTCTAGTTTGTATTCGTAGTAATGGATAAACCAAATCTGACATGGTTTATATGTTTGACTTTGCATGAAGTTGAATATGTAAGACTGGTACTGAAAACATGGAAAACTCAAAAAAGTGTAGGGGTATGAACTCACCGCTTGATGTAGGATCTGGGAGTATGAATGGTTACGAATGTTGAGTGTCAACCGACGTTTCTTACGCAAGTGGGTCCTATTAACATGTGACTACACATTTGTGTGTTAGAGTTAGGGTGTTTCATGACTAAACATGATGGGAAAATCACCCTAGAGACTTGGAAATGCTTGTCGGGACTCTAGATGATCATGTAAGGGAAGTGTACTGCCATTTAAGTGAGTGTGCGGCCAGGGTGTGCGGCCAGACTATCTGTGTGGCTACACACAAGAGTATACAGTTGTACAGAGGGTGTGTGCGGTCTTACACAGGAGCGTGCGGCCGTACACTCCTCATTTGTGCCCGAAATGACGATTTTTGAGGTGTTCTAGTGCTAATACCAAGTTCAACTAGCAAATGGAGGCCAAACTCTTCACTTTGGAGAGTTTTAGTGTGAATGCGGCCACCTTATGAAGGTGTGTGGCCATACACCTTCAAAGGATGAAGAACACGAAGAACACTATGAGTTTTAAGCTTAGATTCAGGTGTTTTACCAGTATAACAAGCTAGATGATGGAGTTCTTCTCGTTTTTGAGTCCCTTAGAGTTATTGTATGAGATTTTTAGAGAGAGAAAGTAGAGAGAGGATTAGAGTGCAGCCAAGAGGGAAACGAGTGAATGAAAGAGGTCATCCTCTATATATGGAGGAGAGTTTGCGGCTGGGGGAGGGTGTGCGGCTATACACACCTCATCTGAGTGTGTGTGGCCTGATTTTCCTATCATATGACGTGTTGACTTGCTCCTAAACTCATCCTTGGTTGTACTCTCACTTGGAACACTTAAACGAACCCTTGAATGACGTTAAAAGATAACGAAATCACATTAAACATTGATATTGATGACTAATCGTACAAGATAAAAGTTCCGGGTTGTCACATTATACCCCCGATAGAGGGAATTTCATCCCGAAATTCAAGAATATGAATACAAACCATGGATTTGAAAAGATGGGGGTACTTCTGTTTCATTGAGTCTTCAACCTCCCAAGTGAATTCAGGTCCTCGCTTGACATTCCAGCGAACCTTCACTATTGGGATGCGACTTTGTTTCGTATGTTTGACCTCTCGATCCATGATTTCGATTGGCTCTTCCACGAAGTTGAGGTTCTCGTTGATTTCGATCTCATCAAGAGGGATTATAAGAGTTTCATCGGATAGACACTTTTTAAGATTTGAGACGTGGAATACAGGATGGATGTTGCTAAGCTCTTTAGGTAATCGAAGTTTGTAGGCTATAGGACCGATCCTAGCAAGGATCTCGAATGGTCCTATGTACCTTGGATTTACTTTTCCACGCTTTCCAAATCGTATCATGCCTTTCCAGGGAGATACCTTCAACAGAACATGATCTCTAACATGGAATTCCAAGGGTATTCGTCGTTTATCGGCGTAGCTCTTTTGTTTGCCTCTAGAGGCTTTCGATCGTTATCGGATTTGAATGATCTTTTTGGTAGTTTCGCGGATGATTTCAGGGCCAGTGAGAGTACTATCGGGGACTTGTCTCTTTGCTAGCTACGTGTCACCCACCTCGGCCCAGCACTGAGGGGATCTGCACTTGCGACCATAGAGGGCTTCGAACGGGGAAACCTTGATACTGGTGTGGTAACTATTGTTATAAGAGAACTCAACTAAGGGTAGATGAGTGTCCCATGACTTGCTGAAATCGATGACACATGCTCCCAACATGTCTTCCAAAGTATGGATGGTTCTCTCACTTTGCCCATCTGTCTGAGGATGATAAGCTGTGCTCATGTCCAACTTAGTCCCAAGAGCCTTCTGCAGGGACTGCCAAAATCTCGAGGTAAACCTGCTATCTCGATCGAAGATAATGGAAACATGTACACCGTGCAGTCAGACTATCTCTTGAATGTAAATTTGCGTGAGCCTTTCCATTTTGAACATTTCTTTAATCGGTAGGAACCGGGCGGATTTCGTCAATCGATCGACAATTAACCAAATGGTATCGTACCCACTCGAATATTTGGGTAATTTGGTAATGAAATCCATAGAAATCATCTCCCACTTCCACTCAGGTATCTCGGGCTGTTGGAGCAGACCCGAGGGCTTCTGATATTCGACCTTCACCTTGGTGCAAGTCAGACACTTTCCCACGACGGTAGCGATCTCAGGTTTCATGTTTGGCCACCAGTATGGTTTCTTGATATTAAGGTACATCTTATCTGAACCTGGATGAACGGAGTATCTAGTCTTGTGAGCTTCGTTCATAACAACCTCCCTGTAACCGCCGAACTTTGGGGTCCAGATCCGGTCCATGAAATAATAGACTCCATCTCCCTTGACCTCAAGATTCTTATCCACTCCTCTCAACGCTTCATTTAACACGTTCTCTGGTTTTAGGGATTCTTGTTGAGCCTCTTGGATTTGTATGGATAAGTGGGAATGGATGGTCATTGACAATGTCTTCACTTTGCGGCCTGAACATTCATTCCGGCTAAGGGCATCTGCCTCCACATTGGCCTTACCGGGATGGTAGCGGATTTTGCATACATAATTGTTGAGCATCTCTGCCCATCATCGTTGTCTCATGTTT
Organism: Lactuca serriola; assembly: GCF_051521515.1. Lineage (NCBI taxonomy): Eukaryota > Viridiplantae > Streptophyta > Magnoliopsida > Asterales > Asteraceae > Lactuca > Lactuca serriola. The sequence goes on along the minus strand of NC_136410.1, from coordinate 122,034,712 downwards.
AAGTCTTTCTGATCGCAGATGTGTTGTAGGCTTTTATGGTTAGTGAAGACCGTGCACTTGGTCCCGTAGAGGTAATGTCTCCAGATCTTCAATGCGAAGACCACTGCTCCCAACTCTAAGTCATGAGTTGTATAATTGACTTTGTGTGTTTTCAGCTGTCTTGAGGCATAAGCAATAAATTTTCCTCGCTGCATGAGCACACAACCTAAGCCCTGGTTGGATGCATCACAGAAGACAACAAATTCTTACGTCCCTTCGGGCAGGGATAAGATAGGTGCGCTGCATAGGGACTGCTTCAAGGTTTGGAACGTGGCATCTTGCTTTTCACTCCAAGAAAAGGGTACGCCTTTCTGAGTCAGAGTGGTTAGGGGTTTGGCAATCCTAGAAAAATTCTGGATGAATCTACGATAATAGCCAACAAGATCCAAGAATTGACGGATTTCTGTGGGTGTCTTTGGTGCCGACCAGTTCTCTATCGCCTTGATTTTGGACGGATCCACGTGTATTCCCCCCCTCGCTTACCACGTGACCTAGGAAAGTTACTTTCAAAATCCAGAATTCACACTTGGAGAATTTTGCGTATAGCTTTTCCGATCTTAGAGTTTCCAACACTAATCTCAAGTGTTGTTTGTGATATTCCTCGCTTTTGGAATAGACAAGTATATCGTCAATGAACACAATAACGAACTTGTCCAGAATGGAACGACACACCCGGTTCATCAGGTCCGTGAACACTGCCGGTGCGTTGGTTAGACCAAAGGGCATCACTACAAACTCGTAGTGACCATATCGAGTCCTGAAAGCTGTATTGGGAACATCAGTCTCATGAACTTGTAGCTGATGGTACCCTGATCTAAGGTCTATTTTAGAGAAGTAACTGGCTCCTTAAGTTGATCGAAAAGGTCGTATATTTGAGGAAGAGAATAATGGTTTTTGACGGTCAGCTTGTTCAATTCACGGTAATCTATACACATCCGAAATGATCCATCCTTCTTTTTCATGAATAACACCGGAGTTCCTTAGGGTGAGGAACTCGGTCTGATGAATCCTTTGCTGAGTAGCTCATTGAGCTGGCTGGATAACTCTTGCATTTCTGCTAGCGCTAAGCAATATGGAGACTTGACTATAGGGTTAGCTCCAGCAATTAAGTCGATGCGAAACTCGACTTGGCGTTCGGGAGGAATTCCTAGAAGCTCTTCGGGAAAGACATCAGGAAAATTGCAGACTTCGGGGATGCTCTTGAGGTCTTTAACTTCGTGTTTCTCATTAATCACATGAGCTAGGAATGCATGGCACTCCTTTCGCAGAAGTTTTTGGACTTTGATGCATGAAATGATGCGGAGGTTGGAAGTAAGTTTCTCACCATAGATCATGAGGGTTTCGCTAGAGGGGAGATTAAGACGAATAGCTTTTTCGTAACAAAGGATATCAACATGATTGGGGCTCAACCAATCCATGCCAATTATAACATCGAAGCTTTTTATGGAGACTGGCATAAGGTTGATGGGAAAAGAATGATCGTTGAGGGTAAGGGTGCAGCCTATGAATATATCGTTAGCATTCTCTATCTCACCGTTAGCCATTTCGACGGTAAATGTTTCGGTTAGTGGTTGAGGTTTATGTTTAAGAAGATGCTTGAATGAATGGCTAACAAAACTTCTTTCTGCACCAGAATCGAAAAGGATGCATGCATAAGAGTTGTCAAGAAGGAACATACCCGTGACAATGGTGGGATCGGCGACTACCTCCTTTTGGGGCAGTTTCTCTTGAAATGCCTGACCTCACCACAACCATAACAGACTTGAATGTCACCTGCTCCGGATGTTTGATTGTTTGGTTAGGCTGATTCTCTGCCGTTTCGAGCAATGTGACCCTTCTTGCCATAGTTGTTGCAAAGCATTTCATGACATGGGTCGAGGATACGATGGTGGTAACTGCACTTGTTGCACCAAGGGAGGGTACCAGTATATCCACTGGTAGGTGCTTGAGCTGTAGGAGCGGCGACAGGAGTAGTAGCAACGTGGACTGCCACAGTTTCTTGTTTCTTAGAGGATCCTTGCGAATTCTGACCCTTTCGCTTGTTCCAGAATTTCTTTTTATTCTCACCACTCTCCTTTGCTGGTTCAGTAGTGGCTGTTACTTTATCCAGATCGGCCCCGTGATCTATGAGGGTCTGCACCATGCACTTGGCACTGTCAAACGTGTTTGGCCTAGCATCCAAGACATTCCCTTGAGTTGGGGGCGTCAATCCCCAAACATATCTTTCTATCTTCATGCTTTCCGGGGTGACCATTCCCGGACAAAGGAGTGCTAGGCCTTCAAACCTAGAAGTGTAGGCAGCAATATCGAAATCCTTCATCTTTAGGTTCCAGAGTTCGTGCTCCAATTTCTGCATTTCGCCCCGCGGGCAGTACTCAGCAAGCATGAGCTCTTTCAAGCTCTCCCAACCCATACCATTTGCTAGTGGTAGGGTTAGGGATTTAACTCGGCCATTCCACCAAGTCAATGCTTTGTCGGTGAAAGTGCAGGCGGCGAATTTCACCTTGTTTGCTTCCGAACAGGAACAAATTTCGAAGATAGACTCGATCTTCTCGAACCATCAAGTCATGGCAATAACACCTCCAGTGCTATCGAAAGATATGGGTTTCGCATTCATGAAGTCTTTATAGGAACACTCCTTCTGGTGTCCCTGACCACCTTCCTGATTCTGGGGTGGGGTACCGCCTCCTGGCCCGCTAGAGCCGCTAGGGTTCATCTGTGACATTACGACAACCACAGTGGCAGTAACAGCTGCCTAAAACATGACAGGATCGAACTGAGGAGGTGGTGGCGGAGGATTGTTGGTCTTTGAGCTGGGTCTTTTCCGTAGAGGCATCTCGTTCTGAAATGATTAGGAAGGAGAGGATGGTAAGTCCTCTAAGTTGAATCAAGAGATATGAAGTGAGGGATATTTCATTATGATAGATAGGTTATTCTACTATGCGATAATAAATAGGAAAATCTACCAATGCAAGAGAATTATCGCTAAAGGGAACGAGTAGTAACTCCCAAACACATGTTGGCCATGTCTCGAATGAATACTCTTATAGTATTTTATGTTTTGTTGTGACGATGACATGTTGGATGAATATTTGGTAAGTTTTAGGGCTGTTGTACACCACAGTCACTCCCAAACACATGTTGTCCATGTCTCGAATTAATATAGTTGATCAGACTATATTGACCCTAGACATGACTACATAACTGTCCAGGTTTAACCGCAGTGCCCAACACTCATTTAATTTTGTTTTGTTCTACTCGTGGTTTCTGTTTCTGGTATATGAGTATTCTTTTATACTTCTTGTAAAATACTTATATTTTAAAGTATACTTTTAGTTCAGAGCGCTTCGACCCCTTGGTACTTATAGTTGTATACCATGTAAGGTTCGGTATACTTAGTTCACTATAAACAAAAGCTCTGATACAAATCTGTCACACCCCCGAACTGTCAGGAAAACAATGGCGGAAATGTTTGGGAGCAGGTGACATCATGTATAGTATCACAACCATTGTACATAGTAAGCATAGTAAACGCAACCATTACATTACCATATGAATATTTACAACTGTTTGAAAACATTGAAAACATAGTTTATGTACATCAGTATATGCAAAAGTAAAGACGAGACTTCTATATACTTCGTCTTCTCCAAAGTGGGTGAGGTACCTATCTAATGTTGACCTGAGAATACAAGCGATTTGAAAGAATATCAGCATAAAGCTGGTGAGTTCATAAGCATGTTTTTGTAATGAAATCTGGTCAATGAATTTTTGAAAATACTTCATTTTCATTAATGGTAAATGTCGTTAGTATCGAAAACCATTGTTACCGAGTTCTGAAATACGTATGCATGTTTTCCAAGAAAATCCAACATTTCTAACATGTTTGTTAGTTTCTGTATGAAAAGTACGTTCCGTTTGAAAACCCTGGTTACCACCAGCATGTAAGATTTCTTTGAAAAGCCTGGCTATCACCAGTAAGAAAAGTAGTTTTATTACTTATAATAAAACTATGGAAGAAAGGAATCCCGTAAACCAATGTTAGTTTATACATATTGTGAGTCGTATAGCCATGCTAATTTGACCCGTGACCTCCTTGATGTTCTTCAGGCGTCGTACGATTTCAAAATTTGTCACCCCAGGCATGCCCGCCTAACTGTAGCTAACAGCTCAGGTGTGGTATTGTCAGTCCCGAATAGATCTATTCACAAATTTCACACTCTCCCTCTTGGAGACTCTGGTTATACTACCGGAGAGGATTTATTGGTACCCCGAGGGGCATAATGAAGATTAGTCTCACAATCTTGTATTACTAGTTTACATGTTGTTTAGTTGTTCTTGAGTTCAAAATCGTTTGCAACGGGTAGAGTATAAATAATTATACACAAAATAATTATTTAGCAAAATACTCTAGTTAGTATTCGTAGTAATGGATAAACCAAATCTGACATGGTTTATATGTTTGACTTTGCATGAAGTTGAATCTATAAGACTGGTAATGAAATCCCAAACTATACCTATTATAGTTTGAATGGTTTGTTAAGTTCTGGTATTGTTTTGAAAACTATGCAATTATGTTTAGAAAGCGCCCCTTATGCTACGCATATTACAAAAGGGATAAAGGTATCTAAATGTTTGATAGAAAACCGTTATAATTGCATCAGTTTTTAAGTTATGAAAATCTTTATGATTAGCTTGTATTCCCCCCCCCCCCCCTGAAAACATGGAAAACCCATAAAAGTGTAGGGGTATGAACTCACCGCTTGACTTAGGATCTGGGAGTATGACTCATGTTGAGTGTCAACTGACGTTTCGTATGCAAGTGGATCTTATTAACATGTGATGACACATATGTGTGTTAGAATTAGGCTGTTTCATGATAGAGACTTGGAAATTCTTGTTGGGACTCTATATGATCAAGTAAGGGAAGTGTATTGCCATTTAAGTGAGTGTGCGGCCAGGGTATGAGGCCAGACTATGTGTGCGGCTGCACACAGGAGTATGCGGTTGTACATGATGGGTTTTGGTCATAAGACATCCTATGTGCTCATACAAACCCTAATTCTTGGATCTAGGTTTCTCTATTGTACATGCTTTGAATCCAAGACTATAAACCCTAATTCTAGCATATGGAAATCAATATTAACATATACTTAGGTTTAAGATATTACCTTGATTGTTATGTAGCAATAACAATCCCAATTCCTCCTTGAATTGACTTTGGAAGGCTTAGAGTCACAAGTGTCACTCCTCTAATGGCTCACAAACACCATAAGCAAGAGGATGAAGAGGAGAGAGGTTAGAGGCTGCCCAAAACATGTTCTAACCCTAGAAAAGAAGTTCCCCACGCTTTTGAGCCTTAAGGGTTCTTTATATAGTGAGGCTATTAGGGTTATCTAACAAGGAAACCCTAATTTGGTTGCTTAAGCCCTAAGCAACCCATATACTCCTTTAATCAAGCCCATGGACGATTTCCTTATGGGTTTCCCCATAGAATTCGTCCACCTCTTGATTCAAGGCAATCCATGGCCCAAATTGCAATTATCTTATAATTACAATTCCAGTCCCTTAAGTTCAATTAATCTCTTTTAGTCACAAAACTAATTACTAATTAATTCTTGACTAATATTAATTATACAATATGATTTCTCCTTTAATATATTATTCCCATAATATATTAATAAATCATATTTAATCCTTTCTCTCCATAATTCATCCTATCAAGTTGCTTTGGTGAAGGCAACCCAAAAGGACCATGCACCATCGGGTCAAGTACATACCAAAATAGTTATGGACTTAGACAGTAATCCAACAGTCTCCCACTTGGATAAGTCTAACAACTATTCTGCGTATGACTTCAGATCCTGATCTGCAATCGTAGCTTTCCAAAGCCGCTGTCAACTCTGATCCTATCAGATACACGTGTCCTTAGATAAGGGATCATATATTCCTCCATTCTAGATATCGTATGAGACATGATTTCTAATCATTCTCCTAGTACTATATCTCGATTCTGATTTATGACGACTGACTAATTGAACAAATCAAATTAGCCCTAGCCCGGCTGAGCATTTACGTTTGTCATCACTAAACCATCGAGGGGCCCAAAAGATATCGCTTTTATCCTACTTTGGATAAAAGGAACGGATAAACTTTGATACAATGCTTGCTTGCACTCACGCACCGAATCACACACAACAATATGTTTTATAACACCAAGTTACTAGTGTGTTTACATATTATCAATGTGCAACCGATTTGCAAGATACAACTCACACATCTCGGTTTCAAGAATATAAGATGTTATCATCTCACCAATCACTCGTGATACAATTCATGGAGTGATCCAAGTGAGCGTGGGTTTAATCCAATGCTCAAATTCATATTCATAAGCACTCATGAACGTTGCAGCAAACATTTGCTTATGTCTAATGCTCTTTAGACAATCTACACACCAATTCACGACAGTCTTCATTCATATCTACTTCCAACATATGAACGACTGTGGCCCGTTTGAATAACTCGATTATTCTTAATAAACTCAATTATTCTGGAAGTCAAAACATGCAAATGTGAAACACAAGAATAATACTAATCCCATATGGCCTCAACCCTTTGAGCATAAATAAAACACCTTTTATTTATCACCATATTGATTACTCATTATTTGTCATTTCGGGTAATCAACTTCTTACTTGAATTATTACACTTGTCCCATGCTCCTAGCATGCACACAATGTTTACCTATGGTTCTTACTTTGTGAAATATATCAAATTGAACACATTTCCAATCATTCTCATTTCAGAACTCCAAATCCTTTTTCATAAGTGTAAGAATATCAAATTCTTGCTACTTATAGAATATGCTAGATTCTAACATTCTATGCAACTTATCCTTTTGTAATGTCACTGCACCAAAGTCACAAAGACTATTGCCAATGATATTACAAAGTCCTCTATCGGAGATTGTTACAAGACAATTCCATAGACGTGATGTCTCTCACTCAAAGTACATTCTTTGAACATCCTTTTGCATAGAAGTTTCTAATCTAGTCATAGATTTCTCAATATTCAATTCCCAATATGGACACACTTCCATATGTTCCATATGACAACTCATTCTTAATAGAATCTTTTCTATTCATAATAAACTCGATATGGTCCATCCAATATGGAAACATTTCCATATTTTCCAATACTATACTTCCAGCTACTCACAAGCGACCAATCATCGTCGAACTTTGGATTGTCCTTTGATAGTTGTTTAATTATTTTAGTCTAAACCGATTCTAGTCCTTTTTCCCTCTAAATGTCCTCGACATTTGGAAAATTTTAGAATGGTCAAACATTAAAGCATTTGCAATCGATCCTATACCCGAAGCGTATGGGACACGACGCATAATGTTTTATTCGCTATGTTCTCTAAATTCGAATTGTGAAGAGGGATGCCGTAATCATAATCGAAATTTTAAGAACACACTATGTACCTTTGACTAAATTTTTTAACATTTCTCAACCTAAACCTTTAGATTTGAAATGAAGCATAATATTATCTCCCTTAATTATAGGAAAACAACTATTCCATCCTTACAACTTTGCAAAGAATCACTCTTTTTTTCTATAATTAATATTTCCAACTTTGCAATACTTGCCTTAATAATCATACAATCATAACATTTATGCTCCCACTATCATGATGATTATTATAAAACATAACACTTATGCTCCCACTAGCTTCGACATGTATTCATAAACATCTTAACTTTCAAGAAAATCAATACTTATTGAATTTCTTAAGTTCATGTTTCTAATACTTAATGCTTTGATAATCTTTTATCAAGGCTTCTTTATACACCTTTGCCTTCGATAGTTCATATGTGTGTCTAAACAATTAAGACTAATTGCCAAACCTCACAATTCAAATTATGGAAAGGGATACCGTAACCATAATCGAATTCGAGAATGCAATTTTACAATCACTATCTTCTTAAAATCTTTCTTAGTGAAAGCATTTCCTCACAATCATTTTCATGAAGGAGGAAATCTTATGACACTTAGATTTAAATGGTGTATGTGTTCCTATCCATGTGAATTTGTTAAAACCAAAGTTTACGACAAATTCAAACTCATATGGATCGAAGTTTCTTAATCTCGATTTCTTGCCTTATGGTAGCACAGCTGCCCACCATGTCTTCCAAGCAGTTAAGCAGCTCACCTTTTCTTATCAATGTACTTTCCATTGATCAAGGTCCTTGCCTTATATGCATTCAAATGAGAACTCATAGGACTTACATGCATGATTAACTCGATTGGATCGGCATATAAACAAAATAATGTCAATACGATAGGTTGTAAACCTCAACTCGTATGCTAGTGATGATCGATAAGGTTTATTTGATTTGTTCTTGAAACCTTTCAAGACCATTAAGACTCCCGCTGACTCCTTGACATATAAGATTCTCTTGTCAAAACATTTCTTGACAAACAAATATTCAAGAGTTAGTGTAGCTTTTATCAAAACAAAACACTTCATAACTTTGGTCTTAGTTGGTCTTTGTCTTATCCAAGACATCATAACTTTCCATAATTGATGAATGTTATAAACCTTCTTAATACTTGTCACTCATTGTCACAATCTTAACTCTAAGACTTGTTTTGGAACGAAGTATGATTGACTTCTTGATTTGACCATTTCTTCAATCTTTGATTCCTCTTCTTAAACATACAATTGTACTAAGACTCACTTAGAGGATCAATTGAGATATGGTTCTTAATCATTAAGACCTACCATAAAGCATAAAAGCTACTCTCCTATCTTCTTAGAATGGAGAAACTTTTATCTTTCTGCCTACTTGATTCTTCTTATTCGTTCTGCTATTGATCTAAACCCTTTAATCAATTCAGAATTACACTTAATCTTGTAGGTATAATCATATTTACTAAGCCTTTAGTAAATCATGACGAATATCTTTGTTACTCTTATGGTGGACTTGATCAATGCGCAACTTTGTGTACTCGATCTCCTAGTCCTTCGCTTGACACCTTGTCAACGAATTAGTCTAATTTCCAAATATGAAATTTCTCATTCATCGTGCAACCAAGTTGCATGATTCCAAATTTCTGTCCAATTGAAACTTGGGCGATGAGAAACTCTCCCTATTTTGTAGATTCTCGACTTTCCATAAATAAGAACCAAATCCATTATTGCTAATAATAGAAACATTTCAACATCAATTTTTTTCATACACGCCATTGTAAGGATAAATAAATAAAATTTAAAATCAAAATTTATTTTATTGTGGAAAAAATTTCTCCTTACAATGCAACTCATTGAAAAACTTATGCTAATACATCTTTCTTAGCAATCTAATTCTAACTCTAAGTAGAAGGTTAAGAATCTAATATTCGAGAAACACGATCGAAATCCATTCCCTCACGGTTAGATTTTGCTCACTTCTTCCCTTAAGCTTCCTTTCTTTTCTTCGATCCTACAAAACATCAATTGTAATCTTATCACATTATGTATTAAGAATCTAGAATAGAAGCTTAAAAGAGTTATTCAATGGATTTTACCTAAAGCAAAGCCATTAGTTTTGACTCTCCCATCTCTTATATTTCTTAGGTAAATAGGGCAGCTTCGTCTCCAATGCCCTTTCTCTTGGCAATAAAAGCAAATTGACTCTTTCGGAACATGACATGGAACTACTTCAGACATTGTCTTTCTCTTGTGATCAAACTTTTCGATCATGGCATGTCTTTCATTGCCATTGTCTATATCCATAGAGGTCTCGAAGGCAGATTCACCAATCAACTTTGCTTTTCTATTGCGCCAAATCATTGCTGATTTAGCAGCAATAAGCATATAGGTGAGATCTATAAGGGTCACGTCATAGTTCATCATATAGTACTCTCTTACGAACTCACTATATGAGTTGGGAAGTGACTGAAGAACCCAATCAACAGCCATTTCCTCACAGACAACGGATCCCAACATTCTTAACCTATCAATGTGTGACTTCATCCCTAGGACGTGTGCACACACGGACTTTCCTTCTTTATGTTTACTTGCCAAAAGGGCTTGAGTGATCTTGAACTTTTCAAGCCTTTGAACATGATTTCTTGTTCCTCGATCGAATCGTGGAATATCATCTTCATGTGGAATGCTTGTTCCACTGGATTTGAGAAGACCATAGTTGTCGAACTTTGACATCTACAAAATAGGAGAAAACAAATTCAAGTTAGTTGATAGATTGTGTCCTTAGTAAATCACCCAAATGAGATACTAAGTCTAGGACCCAACACAATATTCTACAACTCGAGAGAGGGATGCCGTAACCCTAATTGCATAATATTTAAAGGTAAGTGAATGACGATTCACTAATTTCCACCACGAAAAACGAAAAAGAAATTTAAGTTTTAAATCTATGAAAACTCCTAGATCCTTTGAGATTCATTGAACTTTCAATGGCATGTTTAAATCTCGATATGCCCCTCTTGTTTGTGACTGGGATGTCGAGGATCACAAAGCGGGTGTGAATAACCATGCAAACTTACATGGTGCCCTCACATGTTACAGTTATCTATTCGATGTGCCGGTAAACCACACACGCTCCACCGAACTATGACAAACATTGAGTCACCCTTTGCTACCTTTTCTTAGAACCATTTAGTGTCCCGGTAAACCACACACGCTCCATTAACGTCTTTGCAAGGGCACAAAGTGTAATTTCACGGAATTGCATCAATTCACTTTTGCCTAAGTAACTAAGATTGGGAATTTTATGAAAACATTTAGTTACTTTAATAATTCATTATACTTATAATGGAAGGTTTCGTCCTATCCTACCCGTTCGGCTAACGACCCTCCACTAGTCAAGAGTGCGGTGGGTAAGAGTGGATACCCATTCAATCGCCATTTTATAGGCAATTTCCTTAAACACCCCTTATAGACCAGCTTCGTGAATGAGGCCTACTAACGGTAAGACTGACTTTTACTCATACATATATATAATGCTAGACTTTTAATGTTATATATATATATATATATATATATATATATATATATATATATATATATATATATATATATATATATATATATATATATAGTATAGGGTATATTTTACACTTTTAAAATATTAGGTGGTTCAATTTAACAATTATACTTTTAATTCAATTAAATTGTAAACCTAAACTTTTATGGATTTATTAAACCTCCTTTAATTATACACCTTAATTAATTAATAAAACCATAAGGGTGTGATTTGAACTTTTTCAAAACAATACTAGAGTTTTAGAATTTAACATTCCAAATTAAACTTTTAATCAACTTTTAAATTCCAAAACTTGAGGGCAAGTTTTGAAATATTTTTCAAAACATTAGGGTTTTAACTATTTAAATTTCAAAACAACAAAACTTTTGGGTTCAAATTTAAACCATAAAACCTAAAGGCGAAAATATTAAACATTTCATAACAACAAGGATCAAATAACAAATAATCTAAACTAACAATTAATCACATAATTATCCATATTTGATTTATTTAATGATTTCTTGCAAAACAATTTATCAATTTAATCAAAATAATTTAAACAATTATCACATAAGGAAACAATTATCTTATTAATTGATAAATATCTTCAATTAGATCAAAAATATAGTCAAATATATCATATAATCGGATTAATATTGATCTAACATGATAAGGTAACTATCCATAAGCAAAAACAGCAAGAAATCGCAAAATACCCTCCATCTGACGAGTTGAATCGTCGAGTCAGCCTTGGACTCGTCGAGTCTGCATGGACTCGGCGAGTTCAGCCATGGACTTGGCGAGTCCAGCCTCCAAAATCCAAAAAATCGAATTTTCCAGTTATACAATGCATCAATACAATTGAAACCAAGCTAGGCTCTGATACCACTGATGGGTTTTGGTCATAAGACATCCTATGTGCTCATACAAACCCTAATGCTTGGATCTAGGTTTCTCTATTGTACATGCTTTGAATCCAAGACTATAAACCCTAATTCTAGCATATGGAAATCAATATTAACATATACTTAGGTTTAAGATATTACCTTGATTGTTATGTAGCAATAACAATCCCAATTCCTCCTTGAATTGACTTTGGAAGGCTTAGAGTCACAAGTGTCACTCCTCTAATGGCTCACAAACACCATAAGCAAGAGGATGAAGAGGAGAGAGGTTAGAGGCTGCCCCAAACGTGTTCTAACCCTAGAAAAGAAGTTCCCCACGTTTTTGAGCCTTAAGGGTTCTTTATATAGTGAGGCTATTAGGGTTATCTAACAAGGAAACCCTAATTTGGTTGCTTAAGCCCTAAGCAACCCATAGACTCCTTTAATCAAGCCCATGGACGATTTCCTTATGGGTTTCCCCATAGAATTCGTCCACCTCTTGATTCAAGGCAATCCATGGCCCAAATTGCAATTATCTTATAATTACAATTCCAGTCCCTTAAGTTCAATTAATCTCTTTTAGTCACAAAACTAATTACTAATTAATTCTTGACTAATATTAATTAAACAATATGATTTCTCCTTTAATATATTATTCCCATAATATATTAATAAATCATATTTAATCCTTTCTCTCCATAATTCATCCTATCAAGTTGCTTTGGTGAAGGCAACCCAAAAGGACCATGCACCATCGGGTCAAGTACATACCAAAATAGTTATGGACTTAGACACTAATCCAACAGTACAGAGGGTGTGAAGGGTCGTACACAGGAGTGTGCGGCTGTACACTCCTCATTTGTTCCTGAAATGACGATTTTTGAGGTGTTCCAGTGCTAATACCATGTTCAACTAGCAAATGGAGGCCAAACTCTTCACTTTGGAGAGTTTTAATGTGAATGCGGCCACCTTATGAAGGTGTGCGGCCGTACACCTTCAAAGGATGAAGAACGCGAAGAACACTATGAGTTTTAAGCTTAGATTCAGGTGTTTTACCAGTATAACAAGCTAGATGATGGAGTTCTTCACGTTTTTAAGGCCCTTAGAGTGTTCTTGTATGAGATTTTTAGAGAGAGAAAGTAGAGAGAGGATTAGAGTGTAGCCAAGAGGGAAAACAGTGAATGAAAGAGTTTCTCCTTTATATATGGAGGAAAGTGTGCGGCTGGGGGAGGGTGTGCTGCCGCACACCCATGTCTGCGGTCGTACACACCTCATTTGAGTGTGTATGGCCCGATTTTCCTATCATATGATGTGTTGACTTGCTCCTAAACTCATCCTTGGCTATACACTCGCTTAGAACACTTAAACGGACGCTTGAACGACGTTAAAAGATAACGAAATCACATTAAACATTGATATTGCTGACTAATCATACAAGATAAAAGTTATGGGTTGTCACGGTTGAACAAGCTGACGGTCAAGAACCGTTATCCGCTACCGAGGATCGATGATTTGTTTGATTAGTTTTAGGGTGCGAGTTGGTTTTCCAATATTGACTTGAGATCTGGGTATCATCAGATGAGGGTGCGTGAGGAAGATACTCAGAAGACAACATTTAGGACTCGTTATGGGCATTACCAGTTCGTGGTGATGCCTTTTGGGCTCACCAATGCAGCAGCAACGTTCGTGGATCTCATGAACCGAGTATGCATGCCTATGTTGGATCGATCGGTGATCGTGTTCATCGACGACATCTTAGTGTATTCGAGATCCAGAGAGCAACACGAGGAGCACCTTAGGGAGGTTTTGGGAGTTTTGAGGTCAGAGAGGCTATATGCCAAATTCTCCAAGTGTGATTTCTGGTTACGAGAGGTCTAGTTTCTTGGGCATCTCGTTAATCAGAATGGGATTCGAGTCGATCCGGACAAGATTGAGGCGGTTATGATATAGGAGGAGCCGAGATCCCCATCCGAGGTCAGGAGTTTTCTGGGGATAGCCGGTTATTATCGGAGATTTATCAGATATTTCTCCAAGATTCTCATTCCCCTCACCCATTTGACCCGGAAGGGCGTTACTTTTATGTGGGGTCTCGAGCAGCAGACCTCATTTGAGACCCTTCGCCAGAGATTTTGCGAAGCTCCCGTGTTAGCCCTTCCAGAGGGAATGGAGGATTTCGTGGTATATTGCAATGCATCTATTACAGGCATGGGTGCGGTACTAATATAGAGAAGGCATGTGATAGCATACACATCGAGGCAGTTGAAGCCTCATGAGACGAGATATCCCACCCACGATCTAGAGCTGGGGGCGTTGGTGTTTACCCTCAAGATCTGGCGAAACTATATGTACGCGGTTCGGTTTACCATATACACGGACCACAAGAGTTTAGAGCATCTTATGGATCAGCCCAACCTTAACATGAGACAAAGGAGATGGTTGGATGTTGTGAAAGATTATGACTGTGAGATCCTGTATCATCCGGGGAAGGCTAATGTGGTAGCCGACGCCTTGAGCCATGGAGTAGAGAGTACCCCGATCCGAGATGTGTGCATGAAGATGACCGTGGTGAATCCAGTCTTAGATACCATTCGAAAGGCCTAGGCGGAGGCCGTGAGACTGGAAAACCGCAAGAGGGAGCGGGTAGTTGGGCAGGTGTCCGAGTTTGTGACAGACAACCAGGGGCTTATGACCTTTCAAGGGAGGATTTGGGTGCCTTTATTAGGCGGAGCATGATGTGTACTGATGGAGGAGGCGAATAGATCAAGATTACTAATCCACCCTGGGCTACTAAGATGTATTTGGATCTAAAAGGAGATTATTGGTGGCCTTGTATTAAGAGGGATGTTGCTTAGGTGGTCGAGAGGTGTCTGAGTCGTTGGGTTAAGGCCGAGTACCAAAGTCTTCATGGCAAGTTGCAGCCACTAAAGGTTCCTCAGTGGAAATGGGAACAAATTTCCATGGATTCTATCACCAAGTTGCTGAGGACCGCGTGGGCCGTCGACACAATTTGGGTGATTGTGGATCGGTTGATGAAGAGCGCTCACTTTCTGGCGATCAGTGAGAGCTCTTCTGCAAAGTGGCTGGCAGAGATATATGTGAGAGAGGTGGTAGCTCAGCATGGGGTTCCGACATCTATAGTGTCCGATCGGGATGTGCATTTTACTTCCAGATTCTGGAAGAAGTTCCATGAGGAGTTGGGAACGCGATTGCATTTTAGTACATCCTACCACCCTGAGATAGACGGACAAAGTGAGCAGATGATTCAGAGGCTCGAGGACATGCTTCGAGCATGTGTTTTGGACGTCGGTGGAGGTTGGGACACATATTTACCCTTGGATGCGTTTTCTTATAACAACAGCCACCATTCCAGTATCGGTATGCCTCCTTTTGAGCTTCTATATGGGAGGAAGTATTGGACTCCCATTTGTTGGGGAGAAGTGGGGCAGCGAGTAATGGGTAGCACTGAGATAGTGCTCAAGACGACTGAGCAGATTCAGCAGGTCAGACAGAGGTTACTTACGGCCGAGAGTCGCCAGAAAAGTTATGCGGACAGGCAACGATCCGAGCTTGAGTTCCAGGTTGGAGATTTCATTCTCTTGAAGGTATCCACGTGGAAGGGGGTGATCCGGTGTAGGAAGAGGGGCAAGTGGGGCCCCCAATACATCGGTCCCTTCAGGGTGACCGCTAGAGTGGGTAAGGTAGAATATCGTTTAGAGATACCTGAGGAGTTGGGTCAGATCCATGACACCTTCCAAGTATCCCAATTGAGGAAGTGTGTAGCTAATGAGACGGCAGTGGTTCCACTGGAGGATATTCAGGTGAATGCGAGCCTAAATTACATCGAGAGACCTATCACAATTTTGGATCAGAAGATTATGGTTTTGAGGAACAAGGAAGTCTCTTTGGTTCAGGTCTAGTGGCAACATCGGAGGGGGTCCGAACTGACTTGGGAGCCAGAGTCGGAGATGCGTGAGCAGCATCTAGAATTATTTGATGGGCACGACTTCGAGGGCGAAGTGTAATTCTAGTGAGGGAGAATTGTAACATCCTGGGATCAAGTAAATATCTTTGGCCATTCATCCTTCCTTAAGTTGTCAAACATGGTCCTTGAGAAGATTATGTGATAATCGAGTACGTTGGGCATACATGAGTATACACTGCGCGTACTCATGAGCGTGTTCTTGACGCGGAGGTCACCCAGTACGCTAGGCGTACCATAGGGTATGCTAGGCATACTAGGCTCAGAATGAAACCCTAATTGCTAGCAAGATCCCTATTTAAAGAACATGATGGCCTCATTTCTGGCCACCATTCCCAGACACGAAACCCGCCTAACCCTAAATCTTCTTCCTTGTAGCTGGAGAGTTCATCTAGGAACTTGTGAGTGGATCTTTGTGTTTTTAAGGTGAAGAAAGACCTTGTAGAAGAAGGAGTGAGAGCCCCAGGAGTTTGGATCTGAGCTTTGCTACGTGAGAAGCTTCACAAAAGGGTATAAAGCTCCATGCTTTCTAATTCTTTGTCTTGGTTCTTCCTTTTGGAGTATTTAGGGTTTTTAGTCCCAAAGGTGGAGACTTTATGAGTAAAGGAGCTCCATAGACCTTGATAACCCCTTTTCAGTGTATATGGTGATATAGAGCCATAAAGATCCAAACTTGGACGTTAAGAACGAGCCATGCATGAGTTAAGAACTTAATAAGGAAAGAGGATGGGTGTTTTGAGTGTTAGTGACTTTTACAGCCATGCAAATGCGTAAAGTCACTGACTTTATGGGTTAAGAGACTTTAGGGTGATCAGATCTACAATTTGAGCTTGTGTCTTAACTGATTAAGACCAAAATCATGAGGAGTGTGAAACTGGGGTGTATGCTGGGCGTAATCCCGGTACGCGCAGCGTAGTGATCAAGCATTCCCGATGACTTCACGGTGGCCGAGTATGCCCGACGTATAGAGCTGGTACGCGCATCGTACTCCCTGCCGTTGACTTTTAGTCTTTGGTCATCTTGAGGACTATGGAGTCCATTGAGGGGTACATCTGTGAGTGAATGGAGGGGTTAGTCTAGCGTTTTGAGAGCCGTTATTAATTAGAGATGATTATTGTGTGTGATTAGGCGGAGGCTAGATCAGTGTTTCGAGTTCAAGATTTAACCGAGTTTTTCCTGAGGTAAGTCTTATCACTATACCTTACCTAGAGTGGTGATTATGTGTGACTGGAAGGTCTTATGTGCTTATAAGTGTTATGTGACATATGTTCTATGTGATATGTATATGTTTGTATGGTTTGGACCGGAAGGTCAATAGGGATTGGACCGGAAGGTCAACAGAGTTAGGACCGGAAGGTCCGGCTGAGATATATTGATCGGAAGGTCTCGTAGAGTTATAGCCCCGAGTTGCTAATTATATGTGCGTGGTATTTTGGGGAACTCAGTAAGCTTTATGCTTACCGTGTTATGTGGTATGTGTTTCAGGTAGTTTTCAGGATCGCAGGAAGGCCCCGGCTTGATTGTACACACACTCGCTTGGGTGACATATATTGGAGGATCCTGGTTTTTGTGATAAACATCTTTTGATAATAAAATTGTATTAATGTTGATACTTGATATTTTTGGGAAATATGACATGCGATTTTTATATGCAAAAATGAATTTTTTTTCTTTTTTTGAAAATTTGGGTTTTACTAGACCAAGATATCATCAATAAATACAATCACTAAGAAGTCATGCATCGGTCGACACACCCAGTTTAGGAGATACATGAACGTTGTCGATGGTTTGGTGATCCTGGGTGGCATCTCCATAAACTCATAATGCTCATAACGAGTCTTGAAGCTCGTATTTTGTGCATCCTCATCCTAGGTTCTCATGTGATGATATCTAGACCTCAAATCAATATTGGAAAAAAGTATGCACCCTAAAGTTGATCAAATAAATCATCGATCCTTCGAAGTGGAAAAGGGTTCTTCAATGTATGCTTACTCAACTGCTCGCAATTGATACAAATATGATACAACCCATCCTATTTCTGCATAATAAGAATCATTTCTCCCCATGGCGAACTGCTAGGCTTTATAAAACCCTTTTCAAATGGCTCCTATAACTTTGTGGACAACCCTACATCTCTGTAGGTTCTAAGCGGTACCATGCCTTGGCTATTAGGGTCGTAGCCATAACCAAATCAAGCTAAAACTCTAACAACTTCTAAGGAGGCACTCACAACAAATTCTTAAGAAACACTTATAGGAACCTTTGAAAAATAAGTACATTATCCACAATTTTCTTTTCTGCGATCCGAGTATTCATAACATATGCTAAAATCTGATGCACCCTTGCTGAAGGTAACTCAATAAATAGATGGTCCCCATTGAGTACTCTCACCATGAATAACTAGATCTCCTCCACATAGGGATTGAACTCTCATCAGTTGATGCACACAATCAATGATAGCTCCATTCTGACTCAACCAATCCATGCCCACAATGATATTTCTCCCTCATAGAGGAATAGGGACCAAATTAATCAGATACCTCTCTCGGAATAACCCAATAATGTAAAACCAATGAACTGTCAGATCATTCATGATACGATCATCAACAATCTCCCCCTCAAATGGGTAATCCAAAGCTTTGGGAGAATCACCAAATTTCTTGCTAAACGCAAGAGACACAAAATATCGGGTAGCCCCCAAATTGACAAGAACATGAGTAGGCAACCCATTAACTAACAACATTGCTAAATATACATAGATAAAAATAAGCATGAATTAATTAAAGAATGAAAAATGAGATAGATACATACCAATAATGATATTTGGTTCAACTTGGGCCTCCTCGGCTGTCAACTCAAAAGTTCTGCTCATCACCATATCAATATCTTCCTTGCCCTCACGTCCATCAGCAATCCTTAGCGTAGATGGACCGAGTGCCCTCGTTTCTCCACCTAATAATCTTGGGCAACCATCCTTCTTATGGCATGTCTGATTTTAATGGAAGGATATGGGTTGGTATTAACCTTCTTATGGCCTCGTCGCTCTCCAATTGCAATCCCTACTATAATGACCCGACTGTCTGCAATTAAAGCAACTCCCTCCCTTCTCACGACAGCTCCCCTCGTGTGACCTCGTACACTTGGAAAAAAGGTCATGACCTTGCTGGCCTCTCGATTCCGAATCAAAATCTCGGACCTCTTTACCAGGATCTCAGCTGCCTGAACTTGAGCTGTCTTCCGCTTCATTCGAAGCTCCAACTCAATCTCCCTATCTTGATTCCTGTCTATCATGTCCTCTAATGTCGTACATCCTGAGCTGCTAACAAACTCCCTGATGTCATCCGTCATAATGTCATGATATATTGTCTTCTTTATCTCTTCATCTGTAACATACTGCAGAACCAGTAAAGCCCTCTCCCTAAATTTGACGGTAATCTCCGCGATAGTCTCCTCTGACGAAGGTCCTAAAACTCCCTTGCCAGCTGTTGTAGCTCATTAGTAGGTGCAAACTTAGCTCTAAATAACATAACAAAATCAGTCCAAATCATGGCCTCCACAACCTTTGCTCTCACAGCATGACCAACCTCCTACCACCAGTCGCAAACACGATCCATCAGAAGGCAAGCTGAGAACCTCACCTTCGACCTCTCAGGGAAGAAACTTGCCCACTGAGTGCTCTGTATATATATATATATATATATATATATATATATATATATATATATATATATATATATATATGATCCACCATCTGCTGGTGATCGGGTCCTTCTCCCAAAGAACTCTAGTGCTCAACAAGCCTTGAAATCCCAAAATGAGAGTGTTCGTGTCTCAAAGTGACCAGCTGCAATCTCTGCATGAAACTCCCCTAGGTGCTCATCTAAAATCTCCATGACCCCCTACATAATCCTACCGAACATCAAAAGAGTCACCTCCAAGATACCGCATGTGATCTCAGACATGATAAATTTGCACGTCCTCTCATCAATCGGATCAACATCAATGCCTGAACCGGAACCATAGCCAGAACATCAGGTAATCACCACCATACAGAAAGGAAACAATGAAAAAGATTAGAATATACCCAAAAAATTCCTCATGCCACAAGCTCCTTAGAATCTTTATGACTTTCCTTGATTTGAGTATTGATCCTGTGCTCCCAATAATATGGGCCTAATACTACCTTCCACACATATCCATACTATGCTCAAGAATCATATTGAATCCCCTAAGTCACTTTACTATGGAGACTCTGATGAATCCTATGCTGAATATCATACATATCTCAGTACAACACTCCCTAGACTCTCTTAGGAATCCTCACTCCATTTTCTTCCGTATTACTAAGAACCTCTAACAACATTGTTGGTTGCCTTACGCATGTAAATTATACACAATACAGGATCTATTAGTCTGACGAATAAATAATTCTACCCTAAGCCCACATCCAAACTAGGAACAAGAAATAAGGCTAAATCAATCATTCTAAGAATATATGATCCTAATCATATACAATTTTTAAACATACAATTAACAATTAACTTTGTCTATCTAGACTCCAAGTAGCACATAAAATTCATTCCCCCTAGGCCATAAGGCATCTCATATATCCGACAATTCTATCATGCAATTATTGAAGGTATCCTTAGCCTTATTCAAGCATGCAACTCACATAATAGCATACTAAAGCATAACATTCATTTATGAGTATTTTGGGAATCACTTACATGAGTTTGGCTTATTACACATATTGCACCCCTTTTATTTGTAATACTCTCTTAGAAAATTTCATTTTCTTTCAAAACGATTTATCAACTACTCAGTTTGAGTTTACACATACCAAAGAGTATGTCCAAATCCCTCAAACCAAGGCTCTGCTACCAACTTGTAACGTCCCAAAAATGCTGGATATATATATATATATATATATATATATATATATATATATATATATATATATATATATACTAAAACATTCGTTAATTACTTCCAAAAATAGTGATTGTATAAAAAGTATTTCCAATAACATCAGAGCAGTAACAAAATCATAGGTATGAAATCGCCTGTGGATTTGATGCAATCATGACAGTCACTTCCCTTGGAAACAGAAGTACCTAATATATTTTAACCACAAAACCATAAGCACAAAGCATAGTGAGTTCCCTTAAAATACCACATACCATACATAACATCGGGCCCCGCATAACATACAAGCCTTACCTAAGATAACAGGATCCACCTAGCATATTAGGCCCCGCCTAACATAATGGGCCCTACCCAACATAACGGGCCTCGTTTAACATAATGCGCCCCAAACAACATATCGCACCCTGCCCAACATACATGCAAGAGTCACAAAGATAATCTAGTACTCTACATACTATAGTGAGAAAACTCACCTCACAACATAGTCAATAACTAGACAACTCACACAGCTAAGAACCATGTGCTAAACACCAGCTACCGAATGACACAATGTAAACCCTTAGTCTACCTTCTAGAAACTAGATTTTTTTACCACAAGTCAACCCTTGGCAATAGTCAACGGTCAAGTTCAACATCATATGACTTCTACGACATGGTCATCCTTTAGCCACATCATGGGTCCTTCTCGACAAAATAGTCATGACATAACGTTGTAGGAATTGGATAGAAAAAACTTAATGGATTATGCTCTTATCCAGTTAAACTAATATATGCCATTTTATGTATCTTTTTGGGTTGGTTTTATTAACCTTTTGCATCATATTTTATGGATTTGCATGTGAATTTTTTAAATACTATTTATCTCATGTATTTTGCTAGAATTCCCATATTGTTTATGTTTTTATGTCTTTTTCAGATACTTGGTGTGGAGCGGTACTTTGGGAGATACTTTGGATGCATATTTGGAGCTTAATGTAGCTAAAATACATAATGAACCGGGAAGTTCGGTTACATTCGCTGAAATTGAAGAGTTCTCATCTAAATGATGTATTTTATGAAAAATGCATTCTTTATTCTCAAAAATACAATCACATTTATGTATCGAGGATTTTTTGGACCGAAAAAATCTAGCTGGAGTCTTTTTAGCAAAAATGTGATCATGGAAACCTAAAAATGCGAATGCATTTCTCTCACGAAGTCTTAAAAAGTTCGAAAATTTTCATCAGTTTTTGAAGATCTAAAGGCTGTGGATCATCTCAATCAGTTAGATTATTAAGATTAGTCATTTAGTTTCTCTTTTCATTAGTTTTAATTGTCTAGCTAACAACCTAGTTTTCAGTTGTACAAAAGACTAGTACTTTTTATGTGATCATACATCAGATTTGGTTTTCAATGTGTGATTCTATTTAGTAATTTTATTTTTGTGCTTAATGAATTTTTTATTTTGATTCTTGTTAACAAGTATCAGATTGGTTTTGTGTTGGGATTTAACTCTGATATAAACTGGATTTTCATATTTTTACACTTCCGAGCTTATGAAAAGTATTGGGTATTGCTGAGAATTTTACACAGATCTTAATGTTGCATTTTTGAAATTAATTAAGAGCTTGTTTAATTATACTAGTAAAATTTAGGATTAACCGTAAAGCTTGTTTCAATTAATTAACTAGGTATAAATGATTGTACTAGATCTTGTTAGTTGTTCTTATTACCATCTTAGGTATAACATATTTTGAATAACCAGGTTTATTGATAATGCCTATTTTACATATATAATCCTAGTGTTTTCTTATTATCTTATGTTATGTTTTTATACTATTTAGAGCTAAAAGGTAATTATAATGCTTTGAATTATAATTTACAACTATTATTTGTTGCTGGAGCGGAAATGAAGCAACAAGCCTATGAAAACGAAGTTGGATTGAAAATATGAAGATTTGGGATAAATTAGGGTGAACGCCCAGTGTTCCTTGCTTGCTGATTACGGTAATGCTTAGACAAACGCCCTACATTCGTGGGGCCTACTCCCAATGTTCGTAGGCGGTGTGAAATTATTATAAATCGACATTTACTTCATTGTAAAGGGTGATTCCAACTTTTACCATACCTTAGTCAACAAGTAACATCTTTTTGCCGTTTTGAGGATCTAGAAGGCGGTCAGAAGGTCGTTAAGTTGACAGGAGTGAAGATCTTAAGGATTAGAGAGCAGATGCATGCCAGTAATCATGTGGTTCGTTGTTCCGACCAAGATTAGCGTTCAAACAAGATTCTATATGCAATTAATTTCTAGTTTGGGTGTTAAAACCCTGTGCTTTGTGATTATGATTAGACGAACCCTAGATTTTGTGGATTAATTGCTATTTGGATTGCTTTATTCGTGTTTAATTTATTTTTTCAAGTTTGATTGAAAGATCCATATGTGTTAGAGATTGTTACTTAGTCCTTATTGCTGAATTGATAGAGTTTAGATGATAGTTTGACTGTGTTGATTTAAATTAAGGCTCTCTACTACAGTTTTGACCAAAGCCTGGGGTTTGGAATTAAGTAATGAAATTTAATATGTGTGTGTGTGTGTGCATGTATTAGAATGACCATTCTCTGCATGTTATAATTCCTATGAATACTAGGGTTAAATGAGATCAAATTTTGCTTAAAACGAATTGAATACTGATTTGCATAATTGTTGGTTCACGTGATCAATGAGTTAAATCTGTGTGTGCAATTATTTATGATTTTAAGATGTAATTTGTCTAAATCAAAGTACCTAAGGAGATTTGTCTTCGGTCAATTTATCGAGATTTGTTGTTTAGTCGATTGTTTGAGATGTAATTCGATAAAACCTTTCTTTACTGCTTTGTGTGTTTTGTGTAACTTATAATCAAGCATTCTAAATTAATTCACTACTGTTCCCCTTATGTTCGACACTTGTTATTACCAAAACTATACTATTCCATGATTAGGTTCACAGCCTGGTGTGTGTGTTAGTCCGGTTGCGATAAATTCAGTTTTATAAATTTAAAACATGAGCAATGAAAATATATATAAAAATCACACATCAAGTTTTTGGCCTCATTGTCAGGGAACGATTTTCAATTAATTTAAATTATTTGATTATTTGTTATTTGTTTTTCGTATTAATTTTTTTATTTTATTTTTAGTTTTATTTTATTTTCTATGATAACGTGTCACTTGTCGGAGGGTTTTGCTGTTTTTTAACAGGTCGAAGAAATTTAATGGACCCAACGGATCTGGGAAATAAAAGAACACAGTAAAAGTAAAAGAAGCAATGAATATTAATTGTTGAGAGGAGTTGGAATAAAAAAATTGAAAAAGAAAGAAAATAATAAATACAATAAAATAAAACAAAATAAAATTGAGGAAATCAACGAACATCATGCTTAAGGGCTTGGAACGCCCGACGTTCATTTCAATGATCGCGAGCTTGAGATCGGAGTCCACCGGGAACGTGCTGCATAGAGACTTTGTACGCCCCGCGTTCGTAGTTAGGTTTTATGCTTCCTACCCCGATTTACTTTTCACTTTTCACATTCACACTTTATTTTTTTCAGCGATTCTTCTGCATACTCCAAATTTTTTTCTTATTTTTCTGTATTTGGCTCCAAAGGTATGTTCTTTAACAACCCTTATTATTATATTTGGTTTAATTTCTTAAATCTTGATGCATCGTGCTAAAATAGAAAAATCTAGGGTTTATACAATATATGATTTGTGGTTCGATTTTGATGAAACTGTTGCTTTTTATTGTATATTCAGACCAAATGAAACCCGTATCACACACCCTAGCTTGAAATTTTGGCCTTGATTTTGATTTGGATGCAAGGTCAATGCTAACGACGGACGAACGCACTGCGTTCGCAGGATGAATGCCCTACATTCGTGATCTGTTCAGCCACCATTTTGTTTTTGCTTAAATCTGTTAATCAGTTAATTTTTGGTATTTTGTTTGGCTTTTGTGCTTCAAATTTTTGCAGGAACATGTCAGGGAGGAACCAAGGAGGAAATCAAAAACCACCCGAGGAAATCACGAACCACCCGTTCTTGCAATTTCATCGTTCTTTGAATGCAGCCACACTTACAAAACACCAAGGGAGGCTCAACACATTGCTTCGAAAAAAAACTTTATATTGCACCATATTTTGATTGGGGATTTGCAGCCCACACCCTTGACGCGGTTGACGAAGAAAATTGTGGTCTTTCGCTGGGGGCTTGAGCAGCAGGCAGCATTCGAGACATAAAGAATGAGGCTATGCGAGGCACCGATCCTCACCCTGCCAGAGGGCGTGGAGGATTTTATGGTATACTGCGATGCGTCCATCTCAGGGTTGGGCATGGTATTGATGCAGGGGGGCATGTTATCGCCTACGCCTTGAGGCAACTGAAGCCTCACGAAACGAACTACATGACGTGTGAGCTAGTGTTGGGGACGGTTTTCTTCGCCCTCAAAATTTGGTGACACTGCCTCTATGGGGTCCGATGTACCATTTACACTGACCATAAGAGTTTGAGGTACCTAATGGATCAGCCGAATCTGAACATTAGGCAGCGTCGGTGGTTAGACGTGGTGAAGGATTATGATTGTGAGATCCTTTACCACCCGGGAAAGGACAATGTGGTGGCCGGTGCCCTGATCCGTAAGGCAGTAGCGGCTCTGATACAAGGTATTTGTCTAAGGTGAAGGTAGTGACTCCACTGTTGGAGCAGATCCGAGAGGCGCAGGTCAAGGGTTTGAAGGAGGACCTCCGGAAGTGCGAGCGGATCGTAGGCCAGGTGGTCTCATTTGACTATGACAGTCGCAGGCTGCTAACCCTACACGGGAGGGTCTGGGTGTCGTACTTGGGTGGAGTGCAACACATTTGGATGGATGAGGTCCACAAATCCAGGTTTTCTATCCATCCCAGGGAAATGAAGATGTACAGAGATCTTCGTCCTGACTACCGGTGGCCCTGCATGAAGCGGGACGTAGCCTGTTACGTCGAGAGATGCCTGACCTGCAGGAAGGTCAAGGTAGAGAAACAGAGGCCTCATGGCAGGATGCAGCTATTGGACATCACCATGTGGAAATGGGAAGATATTACCATGGATTTCATCACCAAGCTTCCCAGGGTTGCACGGGGAGTGGATTCCATATGGATCATCGTGGATTGGTTAACCAAGAGTGCCCCTTTTATACCGATCCAGGAGAGCATTTCGGCTGAGAAGCTGGCCGACATCTACATTTGAGAGGTTATAGCCCGACACTAAGTGTCAGTATTCGTGATTTCAGATAGAGACGTGCAGTTTAGTTCCAGATTCTGGAAGAAATTTCATGACGAGTTGGGCACTCATTTGTACTTTAGCATCGCTTTTCACCCGTAGACAGATGGTCAGAGCGAGAGGACTATCCAAACCCTGGAGGATATGTTGTGGGCATGAATTTTAGACTTCAGTGGTAGCTGCGATACCGACCTTCCCTTGGAAGAGTTTTCCTACAATAATAGCTACCACACGAGTATCGACCGTCCTCCCTTTGAGCTGTTGTATGGGAGGAAGTGCAGGACCCCGATATGCTGGGGTGAGGTTGGGCAGAGGGTCATGGGGAGTACCAAACTTGTCCTCAAGATGACAGAGAGGATCAAGCAGGTTCGGAGCAGGCTTCAGACTACTCAGAGTCGGCAGAAAAGTTTTCCGACAAGAGCCGTTCAGACCTGGAGTTCCAGATCGGGGATATAGTCCTCCAGAAGGTGTCACCTTGGAAAGTTGCCATACGATTCAGGAAGCGGGGTAATTTGGGCCCTAGGTACATTAGACCTTTCAGGGTTGTAGCCCTGGTGGGCAAGGTGGCGTATAGGTCGGACCTGCCAGCCGAACTTAGCCAAATTCACAGCACCTTTCACGTCTCCCAACTGCGGAAGTGTCTGGCAGATGATTCAGTAGTGGTAACTCTTGAGGATATTCAGGTGGAGGATAGCTTGAACTACATAGAGCGGACAGTAGCTATCCTCGATAAGAAGTCGAAGGAGCTAAGGAACAAGAGGGTTGAGTTCGTGAAGGTGCAATGGCAACATCGCAAGGGCTCAGAATGGACTTGGTATCCGGAGGATGAGATGATGGAGCACTACCCCGAGCTTTTTCCAAATGCAGTGGCAGACTTCGAGGACGAAGTCTAAAATAAGTAGGGGAGATTTGTAGCACCCGGTTCCTAGTATATAATTTAAATATAAAATTTTGCACATTTACTCTGGGACTCGGTGAGTTAGAGGCCCCAACTCGTCCAGTAGAGTTGGATTTGGATGCGGGTGGAAGAACCTACTCGCCGAGTCGGATGCCCCAACTCGACGAGTAGTCCGGTCTATATGAAACCCAAATTTTAATGGTTTGCATCCTATTTAAACGAGTTAACACTCCAATTGTGGCTGCCTCGTCGCCTCCCTATGTCCAAAAAACCCTAAATCGAAACCCTAACCTTGATTGAGTGTTCTTGAGCCATTTTTGTGTGTTTGTGGTGCTTGTGAAGCTTGAGAAGGAAGAAGGAGCTTGGAAGTTCAAGTGGAAGCTAGTAGATCCAGAGGTTGTGTCCCCTTTCCAAATCACTTGAGGTATAAAGCTGAAACCTAAACCATCTATCTCTTAGATCTCTAGTTAGGGTTCATTTCTACCTTTTCTAAGCCTTAGAAGTGCCATGCTTAGGATTTTGTGGTTCATTGAGGGTATAACTTCAGATCTGGAACCATTGAGGATCTTTATGGCATAAAGGTGCCAACTTTATTGCCATAAGCACCCTATGCATCTTCTAGCCTTCATTCTAGGGCCATTTGGGCCAAATACCCCATGCATGGACATCAAAATTGGAACTTTATGTGTATTATGGACCCTAGGAGGTATGATCTATGGTTTGTATGCATTAAGACCAACTAGAACCGATTGTATAGTTTGGGACAAAGATGGACTCGGTGAGTCGCTTATGCAACTCGGTGAGCCGGGTCGAAGTTTCCCCTAAACGCCTTCGGATAATGGATAATATGTTGAGTTGAATGGAGACTCAGCCCGTTGGGATTCATTATGGACTTGGATACTAACGTACTTGATGAGTTCAAGAATGAACTCAGCGAGTTGAAGGCAATGTCCCAACCACATGAAGACGGACTCGACGAGTTCAAGGAGAACTCGGGTAGTCATAGACTAAACACCTTCATTTGGATGAAGATGAACTTGGAGAGTTCAAGGATGAACTCGGCGAGTCAGTTGAAGAACGTCCTGATGTTTTGTTGAAGGAGAAATCGTCGAGATCTTGCTAGACGCGACAAGTAGGGTCGGGGTTTTAGCAGTTTGTGGAAGAGGGACCTCGATGAGTTGGTGGACCAACTTGGCGAGTCGAGTCAACCAGATGTGGACTTGAACCAAAGTTGACTTTGACCAGGGTTTTGACTTGGACCTTGACTTGGACTTAAGTTGACACTTGCAAGGGTTAAGAGTATGAGATAGTAATTATGAAAGGTTGTTGTGTAGGAATTGAGGAGATGAGTAGAGTTGGTTTCCGTATCGAGGACAGCGCAGAGACTACGAGACATTGAGGTCATTTACCTTCCTGTAGAAGTGGGTCTAAGGCACCATGGCTGGCCCACTAGTAGTTGATTATAGTTGAGTCGATTGTCTTTATGATAATTGTATGGTTTGCTACTACCCGACATGTTTATGTGCTAGCATGACATGTTATACGTGATAGTGGTAGTAGGAGGGGAATAGTCCCCATGTTTGATTGTTAGGACCCGAGGGTAGGTCGGGCACCCCATATATGCCTGATAGTATGATTATGTTATGATATGTGTGGTAGTAGGAGTAAGGGTGAAATAGTCCTCGGAGTTTTGTTGTTAGGACCGAAGGGTAGGTCAGCACCCCAGAACAACTTGACATGGGTAGGTTGGCGCCCTAGAATGGCCAGACAGGGTAGGTTGGCGCCCCAGAATGGCCAAACAGGGTAGGTCGGGCACCCCATAATTCCCCGGCAGTATGTATGTTACGTGTTTTGTGGTATGTGGTATGATGGGGGAACACACTAAGCTTCATGCTCACAACTTTCAGTTTGGTTTCAGGTACCTCTTCGTCGAAGGGGAAGGAGTCGGCGCGGTAGCAACGCGTCACACATACACACACAAGATTCTGTATTTTGAGATTTATGGGATTGTACTCAGATTTTATTACTAATCGATGTTATGATTTTGAGACAAGCTTATTATGGTTCTATGGATTGATATGATATTGAAAATCTTTTCAGTAAATGATTTTCTAAGTTACTTATTTAAAAATGAAATTTTTGGCCTTGAAAATTTAGGATGTTATATCCTTGGTTTTAGAATAGATGAAGATATCACCAATGAACATAATAACAGACCGATTCAACATCGGTCTGCAAACTTACTTCATGAGTTCCATAAATGATAATGGCGCATTAGTGAGTCCAAAAGGCATCAACACAAACTCGTAGTAACCATATGAGTCCTGAAGGCCATCTTCTACACATCCTCATCTCGAACTCTCATCTGATGATAATCCGGACGCAAATCAATCTTGGAGAACCAAGACGCACCCTCCAACTAGTCGAACAAATCGTCGATCCTCGGAAGCGGATCACGGTTCTTCATCGTCAACTTGTTCAGCTCCCGATAAACAATGAACATCCTGTGGGAGCCATCTTTCTTCTTTACCAACAAAATCGTTGCTCCCCAGGGTGAACAACTCGGTCTGATAAAACCCCTTGTCTAACAGCTTCTACAACTATGCAGACAACTCCTGCATCTCTGGCAGTGCTAAACGATATGCGGCTTTGGCTATTGAATCCACCCTTGGAACCTGATCAATACAAAACTTTACTTGCCTCTTTGGAGGCACTCTGATCAAGTCCTCCGGGAATACATTTGCATACTCTTGAACAACAGAAAAATCATCGGTCGCCCAATTCTTTTCCCCTCTAGTATCCAATACATAAGCCACAAAACATAACAGCTATGATGTAGATAAGTCCTCCGGGAATACATTTGCATACTATTGAAGCCACCCTTGGAACCTGATCAATACAAAACGATATGGGGCTTTGGCTATTGAAGCCACCCTTGGAACCAGTTCTCCCCCACTTGGGGTTCAAACCCGAACTAACTGGTGCTCGCAGTCAATCATCACCAGATTAGGGCTTAAACCCCATGATTACATTTCTCTTGCGTAAAGGGATAGGAACCTAATCAATCGGTTACCGCTCACTAAATAACTCCATAACACAACCTTGATGTACCCTCGATACCCGTACTCAAAGATCATCAACAATCTCTACCTCTAAGGGATAATCAAGAACATGTTATTTTGAATCTATATAAATTGTAATTCTTTTTATAAATAATAAAAAGAAATTTTTGTATACTATGTGTATTTACGTAATCGATCCTCAAAAATGAGGTATTAAATTATCTTGATTAGGATGTATAAAGTGATAGAGCTTTTAACAGGGTTTCCAAAAATATAAACAACACTAAAATTCGAATTATGACAAAGAAGTTATGAACAATCGAAGATCCGTGACAAAACCGGTAAAACATTGTTAAGTGTGTAAAGTGAAATTTCAGAAAAGTACTTTTTAGCCTTAACAATCTAAATGAAATTCGTAGGATACGTTAAATCATGAATTTCCATAAAAAGAACATTCAAATCTGACTTCGTATGAGGAAGTTAGGATTTTTCTAAGATTCGACATAGCAGTACAAAGCCCAAAATTTTGTTTAAAGATCAAGCGATTTTTAGACAACACAACCTAAACGAGAATCGGAGATCTCATTAATAGTAACAGAACGATAAAAAGACAGACGAAAATGGACGTCGAATCAAGAAGTTATGAATTTTTAACAGACTTTTCCTGTCCCGTCCGGTTAAAAATATAACATTATAAGTAAATCAAAATTTGCCGACGGAGTCTAAATGAAAGTTTTAGAGTACGGTCTCACCTACGCATGGATATAAATAACGTCAAAAACGGAGATCGTATGCGTAAGTTACGATTTTCTGAAGTTTAATTATTTATTTTCGATGGAGTATGCACAACGTATGAAGGAAATTACGCCCAACGTAATTTCCCACGTCCTTGGTCAAGAATCGGCCACGAAGCTTACTCCAACGCATGAACGAAACATGTGCATAGCTTCGACGCGTCCGAGATAATCCACTCGTACGCCCCGCATACAAGGTTACGCCTAGCGAAGAGGCTCGCGAGGTACTATGCCCCGCGTAACTTGAGAGTACGCCCAGCATACAGGGAGGCCTCAGCCTCCTATAAAAAGAAACCAAAGTTTTCGGGTTTTGGTTGCAAATTTACAACCTCTCTCTTATACTTCTCACTTTTAAGCCCCTCGAGACTACCCCGACACCCAGGTGACGTATCCAAACCCTGAAGATAGCCCGAAGCCCCGAAATTGTCGAAAAGCTAACCTCTCTCCAATCGTAGTGTTGCCCTCGTAAAGCCTAGTCTTTCATCAAATCACCATTTTTATCATTTGAGTTCATACCCCCATATATTTTATAGTTTTTACAGTTTTAACGGCCGGGGGGGGGGGGGGGAATACAAGTATAACACAATGATTTTGTGTTACGAACTAATGATTTCAAATTGTGATTAAGTGACATCAAGTTATCAAAAGTATGTCAAAAATATTAAAATCTTTTATAAACTTATATTTTTCCCAAAAATCATATATATATATATATATATATATATATATATATATATATATATATATATAAGGTTTAAAAGGCTTAGGACTGATAACTTGCTTTATTTCATTTTCCTTGTTTGAATGTGGATTTAGGGAATCGGTTATCTGTCTGAATGTCGTTTAAATTTTACTTATGTATAAGTGTATATTTATATAAATATAAGGTTATTTCATTCAGTTTCAATACCCTTTGTAACTTGCTGAGCAAGGGGTTGCATTCATGGATAGTTAGTATAAATTCAGAACATACATATAAATTATAATAGGTATAATTTATGATACAAGAATACTAATGCACAAGTAAAATATACTTGAGTACATGTTTTACAATAACCATGGTTGAGTGCAAAACTACACAAGTATGAACCAATTTCAATACATTTCAAGTATATTAAACAAGAAAAGTAATATCAATCATTTATTTCAAAATGACTAGATTTTCATTACTATTATACACGTAACGTCTATGCGTTTTTTTATGAGTCAATATATTAAGGTTGTTTAACCCAGTTAAACAATATAGTTAAAGTCCTAATATTAAAACCAGAATCTCTATTCGGGGATCGAAACAAGTTGTGTATAGATCTATATGGGATTGACAACCCTGCGCTCGGGCTGATAGCTACAGTCGGGCATACATGCCTATGAGTGACATTTGTTATCAATAGTTTTTAAATGCCTTCAATGCGTTTGTGTCAGGCCATCTAGTCTAGTATGATTATAATAACTCATTAAAAAGATATTAAAAAACGGTTAGTGTATAAGTCAATTAAACTTGAGTACATTTCAAAGTACTAGTTTTACAAAGATACAACTTATAGTATTACATTACAGTTTATGATAATAACTGGTGGAGCCGGGCATACTCACTTTTATAGGTTTTACAAAGGAATACAAATACAAAATACTAGTTTACAAATATAATGGTTTTATGGGATTAAAACTACTCTTTATATACAGCAAAAAATATAGGATTTTCTGAAATGGTTTTACATATTCAAAGAACAGAAAACAAGCTTTCAAACATAAATACTTATGCACTCATTCAACTTTATGTTGATACTCGCTTTTCAAATTACTTGTATTCTCAGGAAATCAGTAGACAGGTACTCCCCGAGCTTTTAAGAAGACAGAGCTGTTTTGAGTCATGTCTTCTAGATTTTTTATTAACTATTTTGGTGTCAATATACAGTGATTGAACACATGTAAATATTTATACTTTTTAAATACAATGGTTGTTTGTACTTTGATTACTATGATGCATGTGTTGTGCTACTACAAATGAAGTCATCCACCCCCGGACGTTTCCGCCATCTAGTTTCAGGGTGTGACATAATCAAGCTCCCCTAGATTGTCACCGAACCTCTTGATAAGCGCAAAAGACATAAACGATCGGGTGGCGCCCGAATGAAACAAAACTAAAGCTGGAAAACCGTTAGCTAGAAACAACCGTATATAAAAGAAATTATATACAATCAACATAAACATCAAAGTAAATAATGAAATATGGAGAAAATACATACACATAACCACATCTAGCGTTGCACGAGGCTCCTCGGTTGTTAGCTAGAAAGCTCGGCTCTTCATCACTGGCACATTCGCCTTGTCCTGGCGGTTGTCGCTAATCCTCAATGTTGCCGGAGCGGGTGCTACCATCATTCCCCCTGACGCCAAACTCATAAAATTGGCCTTCTTATGGACCCATTGATTGCAATGAAAGAAAATTAGACTTGATTCCTGGGTGGTGGTGGTAGCAGTACAATCCCTATAGAAGTGTCCAGTCTTTCCACACTTAAAGCAGCCAAAACCACCCGTCCTACACGCTCCCTCATGGGTCAATCCATACCTGCTGCACCGACCCTAACCCTGTTGGCCCCTCGAACTTGAGTCCACAACCTTGGGCTTCTTCCCCGAGCCCTCCGGTACCTGCGCCCGAATCGGCTTCATCTTCCTCATAGTCTCCAAATCAATCTCCTGCTAATGAGCATGAGCTATCATGTCATTGCATGTCTTGTAGCTATAAATATTCATAAACTCCTGTATCTCATCCGTCAACATATCATGGTACCAGGCCTTCTTCATCTCCTCGCCCGCCAGATATTGCAGAACCAATAAGGCCCTTTCATGGAACATGGTGGTGATCTTTGCCACAGTCTTGGTAGTCTGAAAAAGGTCTTGAAACTCCCTCGCCAGCTGCTGAACCTCAATCACGAGTGCAAACTCAGCCCTAAATCTCGTAACAAAGTAATCCCAAGACAATGTCTCAACTGCCTCACCTCCCAAAGCATAGTCCACTTCCTCCTACTAATCGCGATATATGTCCTTTAGAAGACAAGATGCAAATCTAACCTTCAACCCCTTAGGGCAAAAAGCTAGTCTAAGAGGTGTTCCCGATGTCCTCTAACCACCGTCTTCTAGCAATGGGTTCTTTCATTTTGAAGAACACAGGAGCCCCACATGCACGAAAATCTTAAAAAGTTAGAGAGTGTGCACCCTCCATAACCACCATCTTAGTGCAAAATGCACCCAGATGCTCACCTATAATCTCCATGATACCCTCCTTGATCATACCAAAGATCACAGGAGTTTGGTCCAAAATGATGTTGGTAATCTCAAACTAAATGAACTCCTGCATCTGATCATTCAAGGGTCCAGATCTAAAGCCCAAAACCGATCCCTCACCAGGACCTAAACCACCTCGAGTAACCACCATAGTAAAAACAAACCATACAAACCATCAGAAAACACTCGAAGAATCTTACACCAAGAAGGTCCCTTAATATCCTTGTTACTCCCTTAACTCGAGTACTGATCATGTTCTTCTAGTAGTACATGCCCAATACTACATTCCACACTTATCCTTACTTGCCTCAAGATTCGTCCCGGTTCCCCTAAGTGACTCCTTAAATAAGGCTTCTGCTAATGCTAACATGCTTCATAAGTTCTCATAGGATACACTTCCCACCACTCTCTACCATCAGCTGCAGAAGAAACCCCCACTAACACTTGCTAACTACCTTACAAATATAATTATATGCCACAGACACTAAAGAATTCTTTGACTACAAGGTCTCACACTACAACGGTCGGACTCAAACAAGAGCTACGCAATGGATTTGAATCTAACCTTTTAAAACTATCTAATTTCCGCAACATGTATCCTAGCATATTTGCTTGATAGTTATCCAACACTAGCAGTGATAGTCTAACAAGCCATCCTAACATATCATCAAAAATCCATACTAGCATGCAGTTCTAGAGGATCATATAGTAAGCGTAAAAATTCATCTCTTCTATCACACAATTCTGAGTAGATCCTTACTCCTAATCTTGCATGTTGTTCTCATATTCTCATACTGAATCAATAAACATGTATGGGTATTTTTGGAACACTTACTTGAGCTCGGCCAATTACATGCATCACACGCTTTCGTTCTAGTAGTAATCCTTTGTAGAAAATCATTTCTTTATGAAAAACTTACCAAATTCATAGTTTGAGTTTAGACACGCCCGAGAGTGTGTCTGAATCCATCAAACCAAGGCTGTGATACCAACTTGTTACATCCCAAAACTCATGAATAAAAATGTTTATTTTTAAGTTAACCAAAATCCATCAAATATTCATATCAACCATAAAAAGGTATGCCAATGTGAAAATAGTTATCAGAGTATAATACCAAAATCATAAATATGCCAAACATGGGTTGATGCACTTTGATCAGGTTGAGCCCTTCCCCATCGAGCTGGAAGTACCCGCAACATAAACTTAAATTGTAAGCACAAATCTTAGTGAGTTTTCCCAAAATACCATATACCATACATACAATGGGCCTCGACCGACATCCATTGGGCCTCACCCATCATTAGGCCCCGTCGAGTACATATATGTCCGCAACATGTGATGGGCCCCGCCCAACATAATCATCAAGCCCTATCTGGTATTGGGCCCCACCCGATATACAGACAAACACATACAATACATGCAAGAGTCACACAGACAACTAGCATTCTAATTACAATAATCAATGTGTCGATATTGGTGCCTTCAACCCGCCAAAACACTATGAGAAGACTCACCTCAATCTGACGATAAGCAATCACAAGCAAGTTGCTGCCACAACGCCTCCTCACATACCCTAATCACTATTCAAGGTAATAAAACACAACTAAAAGGCCAAATCATAATCCGCCTCACAAAGGGTAAAAACCTCTTTACCCTTCCTACCCTAGGCCCAACAAGCCATGACCCATAATAGCTCAAACTACAAACTCAAGGCCCAAAATGGCCTAAACTAACCCCAAGGCTCATAATGGCCCAAACTAACCTCAAGGACAAAATGGCCCAAATAATGACCCAAACGTCCTTTGGTGAGTATCCTAAGTGTACCAACCTGCTATGCTCTGTGTACAAGATCTATAAGTAAAGGGAAAAATAGGGTAGAACATAGTACGTTGAGCGTACTCATATTTATGCAATGTGTACTCCCCTGATGGCTAAAAATCACATTAAGCACTTAATGCCTTAAGTCCAAATGTCCAAATCACATATCTTATTCTTGGGAAACTTCGTAAATGATAAAGTCATCAACTTGATGCCTTTACATGGCTCAAAGAGGTCCACAACTAATTTCTAACCTTCTAACTCCATAATGTGAACATTAACTCTTGCATGGTTGAGTTAAAGCCATCAATATGCTATTTTTATGCCTTAGGGATATCAGAAACATCAAGATCTACTATCATAAGCTTTTGGAGTAACTTGTACTCACATGAATCAACCCAAGGGACCAAAATATACCAAAAACCCTAACTAAGTAGATCTAAGAGATGAATCAACAAGGTTAGGACTTTATACCTCCAATAGGATGATCAAGGTGAATAGATTTTGGATCCACAAACTTCAAATCAACAAATGCTTCTCCAAAGGGTTCTTCTTTCTTCAAGATGTACCCAAAACACACAAAAGACTCAATACTCTCTAAAAATGGACTAGGGTTTCATGAGAAGTGCTTTAGGACGAAGGAGGCTGATGATAGAAGGGGTCTTGTGGTTATAAGGTGCTTAAATTGGGTCCAAACCCTAAATTTTAAGTTTTGCCTCTCACTCGAGTACGCCTCGTGTACCGTATTTATGCCCGACATACTAGGGAGAAAACCCTTTGTCCAAGCTTCAACAAGGTACGCCCCGCGTACCTTAATTACACCCCGCGTAATAGACCACAAAGCAAAATAACTAAATACTTAGAATTTAGGAAATGACCTGGAAACCGGGCGTTAGACCGGGGTGATGTTGATTTGCTCTGATCAACGTTATGACATGTCAAATAGGACTTTCAAACGCCATTTAACTGGTCTATACCCACTACTCTTAAGGAATTGGACACCAACCCGATTACCAACAACTTCGACTCATTTCCCAGTTTTTCTGTCTATTTGGTAGGAAATGTTATGAAATACGTGATTGTTAGGGTCTTTATCTTAATTTTTGGTTAAATTTTAACACAAATTTATCGATTTGTCTTATATTTTCTCTTACGAAATTAAAATTTCTACCGATTTAGATTAAATAACAGGGTGCGTCCTTGCTTATTTAAGATATTTACTATTTTATAGGATTTGATAAATGCCTAATGAAATTATTTTATTTACTTGAATAAAAAGTTTGTCAAAATACATCGTTTTAATTTATTCGGAATTTTTTATTAAAGGAGAAAGCCAATTTACCCGCTTTTAACCTTAAAATAAATCATGTACATCATAAAAGCATATATATTCTTTTTTTCTTCAATTTTGATCATTTTATATACATGCCAAACAGTAAATAACAGTCATTAACTTATTTTGTTTTCTCGACGCATAAATAACTTGTTATTAAACCGTTTTTTGGTATTACATAAATTAATATGCAATTTTAAAAAAATATAAGTTGTTTTAATGAATAAGCAATAACAACCCCAAATAATTGTCGTTTTTACTTGAACTGAATAAGCTAGTAATCTCTTATTCTCTATGCAACTGGTCACTCCCCACTTCAGTGATTCATTTGCTCGAAAAACAAAAAACTCACCGGCCGTTCCTACGATACGTAAAACTAGATGATAAAAATAAGGAAATTTAACAATAAATAATAACAAATGGAGCAAGTAAAATCGTCCAATGATTAGCGAGAATGTGTGGATCCCTAGATTAAAGGATATGGTGAAAATAGTCTTCTACGCAAACGTAGCCTCGATACTACAATCCGTGTTTTATTAGAATTTAAATAATTCAAAGCCTAAATTCATGGGCAGATTGCAAAAAGTAGCATCGCTATTAGATTATAATTTTAGAGGCCAATATGATCATGTTGGCAAAAAGCGAAGATTGTTTAATAATCTCATTCACAACTATTTAATACATTAATGTATACTTTTTTCTTTTTTCTTTTTCTCATATATTCGACTCCTAAATGGAATTACTTAGAGTGTAATGATTATTTACAAATATCATTGTAACCATGATTTGCTTTGATCTTTTAACCCTTTTTAATAAATAAAAATAATTAAAAATAATTTTGTCTAATGTCAATCTTTCATCAATTTTGACATTTGTCATTTTATGATATTTTTTAAATAAATAATATGTACATGTTAATTTATGGTTTTTTCAATTCTTAAAATTAAAAAGTCAGATAATACTTTTACTTATATATATGTAAGTATTAAATGTAATAAATATGATAGTAAGTTCAATTTTGTTCTCATAATTAAAAACCTTTCCTTCATGGAAATCAAAAAGAACTTTATAACCAGTATCACAAAGTTGACTGATGGAGATAAAACTGCCTTTTAGACCCTCCACATAAAACATATCCTTCAGCTTGACCGTGTCGTACTCAAATGTTCCAACACCCACAACAGCTCTTCCACTATTGTCACCAAAAACTTCCATTGGATCATCCTTCTTTGCATAGTCCATTAAGAGAGACTTGAAACCAGTCATGTGTCTAGAGCATCTATTGTCTAAATACCAAGTTTAATCAAGATTTAGAGTTGGTCCTTGGATAGGCACATTGAGATTACCATCATGGGAATCATTGATAAGATCCATTAGACCCTTAACATTCATCCCCTCATCTTCAATTGTCTCCTCTTTGCAGCACCTGGTTCTTAGTACGTATTTCTTTTTATTTTTATCTAAGTGTTTTGCATTTTTGGCCTTGGACTCGGCGAGTTGAAGGACCAACTCGCCGAGTAGAAGTGGGACGGGACGCGGGATTTAAGTGATGGACTCGGCGAGTCGAGTCCGGGACGCGACGAGTAGGCCCTGGCTAGACAACAACCCTAATTTGAGGGTTTGCACCCTATTTAATCATCTCTTTTAGCCACCACTCGTCCCTATTGCTTCCAGGAACACCCCCCCCCCCCCATAGCACACCCTAAGCGTTTTGGTGCAAG
Organism: Lactuca serriola; assembly: GCF_051521515.1. Lineage (NCBI taxonomy): Eukaryota > Viridiplantae > Streptophyta > Magnoliopsida > Asterales > Asteraceae > Lactuca > Lactuca serriola. Next base: position 121,995,665 of record NC_136410.1, on the reverse strand, counting down.
ATCTAAAGCTTTTGAGTGATTTTTGTGGGTTTTGACCTCAAGGAAGAAGGAAGAGCATAGAAGGGTCAAGAGGGGACTGAAGGATTCGAGTTTGGTTCATCATTTGCATCCTTTGCAAGGTATAAAGTCTTTACCTTGCTTGCTTGTTTGTTAGATCCCTTTTTGGGGAAGATTTAGGGCTTTTTAAGCCATATGAGGTAACCAATCATGATTGCAAACATGGTTGGGGATCAAGAAGTCGGATCTAAGTCTTGGGACGGGTCACTAGGCAGAGTTGGGTTGCTTTTACACTCAAGGAAGGCTTCATGCAACATTAGAGCCATTTTAGAGCCTTTTTGGCTCAAAACTCCCGTGCTGCACGTAAAGTTCGTAAATTTACGTGCTAGATCGAGCTTAGGGATTGGATCTATCATTTGGACAAGTGTTGTACATCAGAAATCGAGGATTTAGGGTGTGGAGGTTACCGACTCGGCGAGTCCGTTCTTGGGACTCGACGAGTCCAAGGCATAAAGTCCCATATCTGTTGAGGGTCAAAAGAACTCAGTTAGGGGTTAGAAGGGTTGTAGCAGGTAAGAAGGAGTGACCCAATGCATTGTACTTAGCTTTAGACCTGGAGTTCATGCGAATCGACGAGTGCTAGAATAGACTCGGGAAGTCCAAGGCAATATCCTTGTGATTGGGGATGAACTAGACGAGTTGATCTTACAACTTGGCGAGTCGGATGAAGGACTATTCGATGTTCATATAGAAGAGGAACTTGTCGATTCATCGCCAAACTCGACGAGTCGAGTCGTGCATAAGGACGTGTAAGGGATAGGGACTCGATGAGTTGACGGCCCAACTCAGCGAGTCTGGTCAACTTGAAGTTGACTTTCACTTGGACTAGAGTGGGGGTGAAATAGTTATTTTACCCTAAGAGTAGATACCAATTTCCGATTGAGTGATTTGTGGGGATTGTAGCCGGAGGATTTCCGGAGCAGCAGCAGACAAAGATTTCCCACACAGATTATCAGCAGCTACTTGTTCGAGGTGAGTTACCTTCTAGTAGCGGTGGGTCTACGGCCACAATGTCGGCCCACCATTAGGAGTTGTATGTTAGATGATTGTCTTTGTGATATCATCTAGGTTTTCTACTACCTGATACGTTATATGTTGGCATGATATGTTAAATGCGATAGTAGTAGTGTTCGGTTGTTAGGACCGAAGGGTAGGTCAGGCACCCCAGATATGTCTGACAGTATGTGATGATATGTTTATATGTTGCCATGATGTGTTATATGTGATAGTGGTAGTAGGAGGGGAATAGTCCCCAGATTCGGTTGTTAGGACCGAAGGGAAGTTTGGACACCCTAGATATGTCTGATAGTATGTCATGTTATGCTATGTATGATAGTAGCAGTAGGGGCTGGAATAGTCCCCAAGGGTTCGTTGTTAGGACCAACGGGTAGGTCCGTACCCCAGAATGGCTTGACATGGGTAGGTTAGGACCCCATAATGGCTTGACACGGGTAGGACGACACCCCAGAATGGCTGCACGGGTAGGTCGGCACCCCAGAATGGCCTTACAGGTAGGTCGGCACCCTAGAATGGCCGTACCAAGTAGGTCCGGCACCCCAAAATTTCCCGACAGTATATATGCTATGTAATTGTATGCTATGTGGTACGATGGGGGAACTCACTATGCTTCGTGCTTACAGTTTACAGTTTTGGTTTCATGTACCTCTTCAACGAAGGGGAAGGAGCTGGCGCGGTAGTGGCACATCATACACACATGTTGGCTTTTCACACTAGAGTTTTCTTGGGGTTGTACTCTGACATTATTCTTACTTTTGTGAACTGTTTCAGACATGAGTTGTGGTTTTTATGAAAAGTTATGATTAGCTGGTGTTTTCTTACAAATGTTTTGACAAGTCGATTAATTAAAAATGAAATTTTTGGACTTAAAAATTAGGTCGTTACAAGTTGGTATCAGAGCCCTGGTTTGAGGGATTCGGACACACCTTTGGGGTGTCTAGACACAAATCGAGTGATTAAAAGATTTTTACAAGCAAAATGGTTTCTTAAAAGGTATGATTAGAGGATTTTGAGGAAGAACAAAGTGTGTGATGTGCGCAACCGGCCGAGCTCAAGTAAGTATTCCCCAAAGTACCCATATAATGTTTACATTATGCTTATCAGTTTTAGTAGAACAACATGCTAGAATAGAACTAAGGATCTAGGAATGATACCTTATGTGCCTGCTTTATGTGCTTCAGCTTATGAGAATTGCATGCTAGTATTGAGTAGACAGTAATAGGATAGCCTGTTTAGGTTATGCCTGATAGTATGAGCTCAACATTGTATGCTAGTACAGTTTGTCACTATTAGAACAAAATTGCTTGAGTAGTTTTCCTGCGTCTGAATGCTACTTGCTTTGTGCTTTGTGGGACTCTGAATGATGGGAGTTAGCCATTAGGTGAATACATGACGTCACATGTGATCAGGGTGGGATAATCTCAAAGTGTTGGATTTGGCCCTATTGCGCAGCTCTTGTTTAAGTCTAACCGTTGTAGGGACGAGTCTTTTACTCGAAGAATTATCCGAGCCTCATTACATGTGATGTTATTCAGGTAATGGCTAATTGGCATTACAAGGAAACCTTCAGCAGCTGATGACCAGTTTGGAAGGAGTTAGAGATTTTCCCTAAGGTAAGCCTAGGATGAGAATAGCAGAGATCTGCAGTAGTAAAAGGGACTTGGTGGAGTCAAGGCAGTCCTTGAGGAAGGTATGGATAGATGTGGAAGGTAGTATGGTCCCGTACTACTAAAAGTAGAGGATCCGTACCCGAATTGAGGAAGGCTGAGGCAAGATCGAGGAACATGTAGTGGATGAGATCCCTCTTGATGTATCAGTATCAGTAACGGTTGTCCCTATGTAATGCAGAATGGTGGTACTACGACAAAGGCCAGTAGTTGGCAGCTCAGGAGAGGGATTAGGTTCAAGTTCAGGCTCCAAACCAGTGGATGAGACGCTACGCGAGTTCATCGCGTCCAAGATCACTAGAGGCATCCTTGATTCGACCCCGGTCATCTTTGGGTCAATCAAGGAAGGGATTGTCGAGCTGATGGAGGATCGCCTTAGGGTGTTCATAAGTGACATGGCGACCAGCCAGTCAGGATCCCGTACACTGTCCTTTAAGGACTTCAAGGGTAGTGGTGCGCCAGACTTCCCATGGGGTGAAGGACCCCATTGCCGCCAGACGATGGATTGCGGACATTGAGTCTGCACAGCTGACCAGCTTCTGCCCCATGGAGTTGAAGGTGAGATATGCAACAGGACGCTTGAGAGACAGAGCTAGAGATTGGTGGGAGTATGTTGGTGACTCATTGGGAGCCTCGGCTATTGAGGCTATGACCTGGTCAGACTTTGTGACCAGATTCAGGGTGGAGTTTGCGCCAGTTGTAGAGCTCCAACAGCTGGCCATGGAGTTTTTGGACATGAGATAGACTACAGAGACTGTGGTGGAGATCACCGCCAATTTCAAGGAGAGGGCGTTGCTGGGGCCCCAATATGCGGCAAATGAGCATATGAGGAGGATCTGCTACCATGACATGCTGCGAGCCGACATTCAGGAGCATGTTAGTTTTTCAGCTTGCCCTACCCTGGATTCCATGATTGCCAGGGCAAGGGAGAGGGAAATCGATCTGGAGCATGTCCAGAAAAGGAAGACAGAGGAGGGGAAAACGACTGGGGCTTTAGGGAATAAGCCCAAGGGATCAGATGGTAGGCCGAAAGGCCAGTCAGGACAGGGCGGAAATGCGGCAAGCCACATGAGGGGCGTGTAGATTGGGATCGTCGGGCTGCTACAAGTGCGGAAAGATGGGGAACTTCAGCAGGGATTGTACTGCCCCTGCACCAGTTATTCAGTCGTCTGACTTGTTGTGTTTCCACTGCAACCATAGGGGCCAAAACAAGGCCAACTGCCCCCAGTTGACAGCATCAACGCCAGTAAAGGCGCCAACTCCAGCGACCCTGCGGATTACTGATGGCCGGCAGGGAAAGGCAGAGGCTCCAGTGGTGAGGAGCCGGGCATTCCAGTTGACTGCCGAGGAGGCACGCACTGCACCCGATGTGTTGATAGGTATGACTTCTTATTTATGCTTTTATGTTACGCTGCTGTGATTTTGATATGTTATGTATGTGCTCTATTTAGGATCATTCCATGTGAATGGTATCCCAGTTCAGGTATTGTTTGATTCGGGTGCTACCCGATCATTTATCTCTCTTGCGCTTAGCAAGAAGTTCCCTGAGTCTTCGGGCATGTTCGATTGCCCTCTAGATGTCGATATTACGGACGACCGGTCAGTGCAACCATCTGAGGTCTTTCGAGATTGTGTTTTGAGATTGTTCGAGGAGCGTTACCTGGTAGACTTGGTTCCCATACCTTTACGAGGGAACAAGGTGATTATAGGTATGGATTGGTTGAGCCCCAATGGGGCAGTGATAGATTATGCACAACAGTTGGTGCTATTCAGAACCCCAGGAGGGGGAGAGTTGGTGATTCAGGGTGAGAGACCACAGCGAGGGCCAGCCTTATGTTCGGCAGCGAGGGCAAGGCATTACCTTCAGCCGGGTTGCGTAGGATATGTCGCTTATGTCATGGACACCCGGGAGGCGAGTAAGGCGACAGTGGGCGATGTGCCCGTGGTGCGAGAGTTTACGGACGTATTCATCAAGGAGTTTCATGGGATACCTCCAGAGAGGCAGGTGGAGTTCAGGATCGACCTAGTCCCTGGTGCGGCTTCGATAGCTAAGGCACCGTATCGGTTGGCTCCTCCTGAGATGCAGGAGTTGTCTACACAACTGCACGAGCTGTTAGACAAGGGATTCATTAGACCGAGTAGTTCTCCTTGGGGAGCCCCGATTCTGTTTGTGAGGAAGAAGGACAGGTCGCATCGGATGTGTATAGATTATCGGGAGCTGAACAAGGTAACGGTGAAGAACCATTACCCACTCTCGAGGATTGATGACCTCTTTGACCAGCTACAGGGAGCATCTTGGTTCTCGAAGATTGATCTGCATTCAGGATATCATCAGATAAGGGTCAGAGAGGAGGATGTACAGAAGACTGGGTTTCGGACACGCTATGGCCATTACGAGTTTGTGGTGAGCCCCTTCGGGCTCACCAATTCTCCTGCCGCGTTCAAGGACCTCATGAATCGCGTGTGTAGACCGATGTTAGACCAGTCTGTGATAGTGTTTATTGATGATATCTTGGTTTATTCCAAGATGCTTGAGGAGCACGAGGAGCATCTGTGAGAGCTGCTTGAGGCTTTGAGGAGGGAGAACTTGTATGCTAAGTTCTCCAAGTGTGAGTTATGGTTGTGCGAGGTGTAATTCCTTGGACACCTCGTCAACCATAATAGGATTTCGGTGGACCCGGACAAAGTGGAGGCCGTGATGAGATGGGAGGTTCCGAAGTCTCCATCTGAGATTTGGAGTTTCCTAGGATTAGCCAGCTACTATCGGAGATTCATCCAGGATTTCTCCAAGATAGTCGTACCCCTGACTAGGCTAACAAGGAAGGTCGTGGTCTTTCATTGGGGGCCTGAGTAGTAGGCCGCATTCGAGACACTGAGACAGAGATTGTGGGAGGCGCCAATATTAGCCCTGTCGGAGGGCATGGAGAACTTTGTTGTTTATTGCGATGCGTCCATCTCAGGTTTGGGCGCAGTGCTGATGCAGAGAGGGCATGTCATCGCCTACACGTCGAGGCAGCTGAAGCCTCACGAGGCGAATTACCCGACGCATGATTTGGAGTTTGGGGCTATTGTATTCGCCCTCAAGATTTGGCGTCACTACCTCAATGGGGTTCACTATACCATCTATAAGGACCACAACAGTTTGAGGTACCTCATGGATCAGCCGAATCTAAACATGAGGCAGCGTCGGTGGTTGGACGTGGGGAAGGATTACGATTATGAGATCCTTTACCATCCGGGGCAAGCCAATGTGGTGGCCAACGCGCTTAGCCGCAAGGCAATGCCGATTAGGGATATATGTCTGAGGATGACAGTGGTGACTCCGCTGTTGGAGCGGATTCGGGAGGCCCAACAGGAGGCCATGAAGGAGGAACATTGGAAGAGCGAGCAGATAGTGGGCATGTTTTCTCCTTCGACTATGGCAGCTGAGGATTATTGACACTACACCATAGGGTGTGGGTGCCGTACCACGGGGGTATGCGCCATATTTTGATGGAGGAGGTGCACAAATCTCGGTTTTTCATTCATCCCGGGGAGACGAAGATGTATAGGGATCTTCGTCTGGACTATTGGTGGCCCTGCATGAAGCAAGATGTGGCATGGTATGTGGAGCAGTGCTTGACATGCAAGAAGGTCAAGGCCGAGCATCAGAGACCTCATGGCAAGATGCAGCCGTTGGATATTCTGCTGTGGAAATGGGAAGACATCACGATGGATTTTATCACAATGCTTCCCAGGATCGTGCGGGGAGTGGATTTGATTTGGGTCATCGTCGATCGATTGACCAAGAGTGCCCATTTTATCCCGATTCAGGAGAGCATTTCGGCCGAAAAGTAGGCCGACATCTATATCAGGGAGGTGGTGGCGCGACACGGGGTGCCAGTTTTGGTGATTTAAGACAGGGATGTGCGGTTCACTTCCAGGATTTGGAAGAAGTTTCATGATGAGCTGGGTACTCGTCTGCATTTTAGCACCTCCTTTCATCCAGAAATGGATTGTCAGAGTGAGCAGACCATCCAAACTCTAGAGGATATGCTGCGAGCATGTGTGTTAAACTTCGGAGGTACTTGTGATACCTACCTTCTATTGGCAGAGTTCTCCTATTACAACAGTTATCATGCGAGCATTGATCGCCCTCCCTTTGGGATTTTGTTTGGGAGGAGGTGCAGGACCCAAATATGTTGGGGTAAGGTTGGCTAGAGGGTAATGGGGAGCACTGAAGTCGTGCTCAAGACGACAGATAAGATTCAGTAGGAACGGAGCAGGCTTCAGACTGCTCAGGGTCGGAAGAAAAGCTATGCCGATAAGCGCCGATCAGACCTTGAGTTCCAGGTCGGGGATATGGTTCTCCTGAAGGTATCGCCATGGAAGGGCATTATCCGATTAAGGAAATGCGGCAAGTTGGGCCCCAGGTACACTGGACCATTCAGGGTTATAGCCCGGGTGGGCAAGGTGGCGTATAGGCTGGATCTGTCAGCCAAACTCAGTCAGATCCACAACACTTTCCACGTTTCCCAGCTGCGAAAGTGCCTGGTGGACGACTCAGCAGTGGTGCCCTTGGAGGATAATCATGTTGATGGCAGTCTGAATTATATCGCGTGACCCGCGGCGATCCTCGACCGGAAGTCGAAGGATCTAAGGAACAATAGGGTGGAGCTCGTGAAGGTGCAATGGCAGCACCGGAAGGGCTTGGAATGGACTTGGGAGCCAGTGGACGAGATGATGGAGCATTACCCAGAGCTGTTTCAGGAACAAGCAGCAGACTTCGAGGACGAAGTCTAAAATAAGTGGGGGAGACTTGTAGCACCTGGTTCTTGGTATGTATTTCTTTTTATTTTTATCTAAGTGTTTTTCATTTTTGTCCTTGGACTCGACGAGTTGAAGGACTAACTCACCGAGTAGAAGTGGGACAGGACGCGGGATTTAAATGATAGACTCGGCGAGTCGGGTCCCGGACTCGACGAGTAGGCTCTGGCTGGACAACAACCCTAATCTGAGGGTTTGCACCCTATCTAATCATCCCTTTCAGCCACCACTCGTCCCTATTGCTTCCATGAACCGCCCATAGAAAACCCTAAGCGTTTTGGTGTAAGATCTAAAGCTTTTGAGTGATTTTTGTGGGTTTTGACCTCAAGGAAGAAGCAAGAGCATAGAAGGATCAAGAGGGGACCGAAGGGTTCGAGTTTGGTTCATCATTTGCAGCCATTGCAACGTATAAAGTCTGTACCTTGCTTGCTTGTTTGATAGATCCCTTTTTGGGGAATATTTATGGCTTTTTAAGCCATATGAGGTAACCAACCATGATTGAAAACATGGTTGGGGATCAAGAAGTGGGATCTAAGTCTTGGAATGGGTCACTAGGCAGATTTGGGTAGCTTTTGCACTCAAGGAAGGCTTCATGCAACATTAGAGCCATTTTAGAGCCTTTTTGGCTCAAAACTCCCATGCATGCACGTAGAGTTCGTAACTTTACGTGCTAGATCGAGCTTACGGGCTTGGATCTATCATGTGGACAAGTGTTGTACATCAGAAATCGAGGATTCAGGGTGTGGACGTTACTGACTCGGTGAGTCCGTTCTTGGGAGTCGACGAGTCTAAGGCATAAAGTCCCATATCTGTTGAAGGTCAAAAGAACCCAGTTGGGGGTTAGAAGGGTTGTAGCAGGTCAGAAGGAGAGACCCAACGCATTGGACTTATCTTTAGACCTGGAGTTCATGGCACTCGACAAGTGCTAGAATTGACTCGGTGAGTCCAAGGCAATCTCCTTATGATTAGGGATGAACTCGACGAGTTGTTCTTACAACTCGGTGAGTCGGATGAAGGACCATTCGATGTTCATATAGAAGAGGAACTCGTGTATTCATCTCCATACTCGACGAGCCAAGTCGTGCATAATGACGTGTAAGGGATAGGGACTCGACGAGTTGACGGCCCAACTCGGAGAGTCGGGTCAACTTGAAGTTGACTTTCACTTGGACTAGAGTGGGGGTGAAATAGTTATTTTACCCTAAGAGTAGATACCATATTCTGATTGAGTGTTTTGTGGGTTTTGTAGTCGGAGGATTTCCAGAGCAGCAGCAGACAGAGATTTCCCACACGGATTATCAGCAGCTACTTGTTCGAGGTGAGTTACCTTCTAGTAGCGGTGGGTCTACGACCACAATGTCGGCCCACTAGTAGGAGTTGTATGTTAGATGATTGTCTTTTTTATATCATCTAGGTTTGCTACTACTTGATATGTTATATGTTGGCATGATATGTTATATGCGATAGTAGTAGTGTTCGGTTGTTAGGACCGAAGGGTAGGTCAGGCACCCCAGATATGTCTGACAGTATGTGATGATATGTTTATATGCTGTCATGATGTGTTATATGTGATAGTGGTAGTAGGAGGGGAATAGTCCCCAAGATCGGTTGTTAGGACCGAAGGGCAGTTCAGACACCCTAGATATTTCTGATAGTATGTAATGTTATGATATATGTGATAGTAACAGTAGGGGCTGGAATAGTCCTCGAGCGTCGGTTGTTAGGACCGACGGGTAAGTCAACACCCCAGAATGGCTTGACATGGGTAGGTCGTCACACCAGAATGGCTTGACACGGGTAGGACCGCACCCCAGAATGGCCACACGGGTAGGTCGGCACCCCAGAATGGTCGTACCGGGTAGGCCGGGCACCCCAGAATTGCCCGACAGTATATATGCTATATGATTTTATGGTATGTGGTACGATGGGGGAACTCACTATGCCCCGTGCTTACAGTTTACAGTTTTGGTTTCATGTACCTCTTCAGCGAAGGGGAAGGAGCTGGTGCGGTAGCAGCACATCATACACACCCATGTTGGCTTTTCGCACTACAGTTTTCTTGGGATTGTACTCTAAAATTATTCTTACTTTTGTGAACTGTTTCAGACATGAGTTGTGGTTTTATGAAAAGTTATGATTAGCTGGTGTTTTCTTATAAATGTTTTTACAAGTCGATTAATTAAAAATGAAATTTTTGGACTTAAAAATTGGGTCGTTACACTCTTCTTCTAGCCACTCTTCATGATCCTCTTGTTTGCAATGAAGGCTTTATAGTAGAGAGATGTTCTCCTTCTTCACATGTGCAAACAATTTCAAAGGTTTCCAAATAGGGAGTTCAGATCCATGAAATCGATCCCTTGACTATTTTTAAGGACATCAATGTGATCTTCCCATCTTTTCCCAAGAGAATTTTGAAACTTTAGAACTAAATGAGAGGAATGCTTGACTAGCATACACATATTATTAACCAAGCAGTTAAATCTATTAAACATATGGGTTGGTGATTCACCTTATTGAGTGAAGAAGTGCTCATATCTTCGATTGAGATTGTTGATGTTTGTGGCCAATAATTTCACTGTGCCTTCATAAGCCACTTTCAACATATCCAACATCTCTTGATCAGTCTCGCAATTATGTACATGACGATACACATGACAGGGATGAGAGTTTCCTAACGCAAACCTAGGTTGATACATAGGAATGTGAGCACATTTTTCACTAATTTTACACATCTCATAGTCTGTGGTTTCAAGAACAACCATGTCCATAGTTTTCCATATGGCAAATTTGTGCTCGTTGAAAGAAGCAATCTTGTTAATACTAATGGATTTGGGATTATTAGACGTTGAAATGATTACTTAAGTGTGTCAAAAACCCGCTTTGATACCAATTGAAGGTTTGAATCGATCGGATACACTTCAATTATAACAAACAAGAACAAAATTACTATACAAATAAATAACAAAAAAGTAAATAAAATAGAGGATTCACCAATTTGTCTTTCACTAAGAAAGGGGTTGTTTTCACCAAGAAAATGGATTGTCACATAGACGGTCACCAAGACGATTACGAGACACATTAGGGTTTCACCCTAACGTAGAATATATACTAATCTATACAAGTACGTCCCTTAATTGAAGTTGTATCTAATCTACACTAAGAATCGATATTCATAAGAAAGATATTGGATCTGCCATATATTCTATTCTTATCTATATCATTACCTAATATACAAATGTTATATAAGAAAACGTGGCGACACACTGACGCTAATAGAATTGTTATGATAACGTTGATGGTAATGTAGACGTTGGCTCTGAAATTTGGCGTGTAGAGTGTTTCGATTCATCAGATCATAAGGTGTGAACTTACATTATTTACAAAGCATTAGATTAATTTGTAAACATTAGATGCAGTGCAATAAAGCCCAACCATTCCTTTTGAAACTAGAAGTGCCTGAAACATTTTAAACATAAACCTTAAGCACAAAGCTTAGTGAGTTCCCCAAAATACCACATACCATACATACATATATGCATAAGGCTAAAACGGGTCTATTTCACCCCCAGGTCTATTTTACCCCGGAGTCCCTTCCGACTCAATGTATATTTTCAACCGAACAGGTCTATTTCACCCCCAAGTCTATTTCATCCCAGAGTCCCTTTCGATTCAATCAATGTTTTTCAACTGAACGAGTCTATGTCACCCTTATGTCTATTTCATCCTAGAGTCCCTTCCGACTCAATCAAGGTTTTTCAACCGACCGAGTCTATTTCACCCCACATACATATATCATTTAAGCATACATGCATATAGAAGATTCACAAAGATAGTCAGCACATACGATACCAAGTGTCCTACAGTATAGTGAGAAGACTCACCTCAATCATCTATCAAACAAAAAACATGAGCTAGAGTTGCTGATCCCCGAACTCTTTACACCATAAATTCATCAAAACATCCTTAAATTAAAAACAAGGTACAAAAATCCAAATCAAGAAGTCCTTAAACTATGATTAACTCTTCTAAGGGTGAGAGACTGTTTTTCCATTCCCGAGACCTACCCAAACAGCTGACGAAAAGTCAACAGGTCAAAAATCAAGGTCAACTTATGTTGATCTACGTGTTGCGTACTCCAGCTCTATGCATGTTGTAGAGCCTAATTTTAGAATATGGGATCCAACTAGGCTACACGTTGCCTAACCTTAAGTATGCATCTAGATTCAAAACTTCATTTTAGTCACTTAATACATTAAGACCATTCACTCAAATCTCAGATCTGATTCCTACTAGCTCCATAATGGATTAAATTTCCAACTTTATCAATTAGGATGGTCCAGAGAATCAAGATCTAGTGTTTAAGTCTCAAAGGGACCAAAATGGATTTTTATCAACCGAATCCATTAAGTCCAAGTCTCCAAGCTTCAAATCTGAATCAATATGTTGTTTAGATGAATAAAGTTTCAAACTTTCTCCATAATTATGTCACAAACTTTCAAGATATAAACTTTATACACTAAAATAACCAAAAAGTGGCAAATATGAAAAATGACAATATCTATGAAATTAATGAGCAAGTTAGAAACTTTTTACTCACAGTAGTCTAGGAATGATGTAATCTTGTCGAATCTATACTTGAACTCTTCTTATATACACTTTTCCACTACCTTGCTCTTCAAGATTCAACATTTCAATGGAGAAATAAGATCATAAATGACGTCAAGGCTAAAAAACAAGTGACAGGAGGCTAGGGTTTTTCAAGGAATGATCTTAGGTGATGGAGGCTGGTAATGAGAGAGTTGCCTATAAGTTAGAGCCATTAAATAAGGCTTAAAACTGAAGATTTATGGTTTTGATCTGTCTAGATTATGCCGTATGTAACATAAATTACGCCCTGTGTAAATCATTAAACCCCCATTACGAACTGTGTTACTTTTAGTTACGCCCTGTATAATATAAAAATCCCTAATTTCCACTTCAACTTCAAATAACCATAACTTCTTCGTTTCAACTCCATTTTCAGAGTTCTTTGTATACATGTAAATGCATTGAAGAGGCCCACAATCCTATCTAATTACTTTTTGCATAAAACATACCAAACTAAAATCTTTAATTCATGAAAGAAGACTGAAAGATCAATTTTCCCATTTTACCCTTTGATTCCAAAACACAAATCAATAGCTTGGATCACATAATCAATATCATCCACATCCAATAAGGTCTAAATGTTATTGCTTGGAAGCCAAAGATCTTTAGTTGATTAATTTATTGTCCATAATTCTGAAATAAGAAATTTCTTGAAATAAGATGTTACATTATTATTATTATTGTTGTTGTTGTTGTTGTTGTTGTTGTTGTTGTTGCTGTTGCTGTTGCTGCTGCTGCTGCTGCTGTTGTTGTTGCTATTGCTGTTGTTGTTTGTTGCTGTTGCTGTTGTTTAAAAATGTATTTAAGTATACAAAACCATATTTATTAATATTTAAAAACATTTAGTAGGTATATATGTATTTCTTTCGTATAAATAAAATTATGTACCTACAAATACAAAAATACCATTATATATATATATATATATATATATATATATATATATATATATATATACACACACACAAACACATTAAATACGAAAATGTTTTTATATTTATAAAAAATATTTCCGTAAGCATAAATAAATTTTTTGTACATATTTAAATATACAAAAAAATTTATTTATAAAAATACATATTCAAATGCTAAAATATGTATGATACATTTTTAAATGTATAAAAACAATTTTATACTGCACATATTTATACATATCAAAACTTTCTTATATATATAATTTTTTTTATACATTTAAACTTTTATTGTATTCGGCTTTAATTTTTCTAATATATACTTTTTCAAAAAAAACTTTTTATATGTTTAGATATGTATAAAAAAATATTTATATAGGATTTTTATATTTATATGTATAAAAATATATTTTTATACATTTAAATACTTTTTTAAATGCATGTAATAATAATAATAATAATAATAATAATAATAATAATAATAATAATAACAATAATAACTATTAAATGGTTCCAACAGTGTGTGTATAAACATTTCGCAAAGTAAGTATGTAAACTCACCTAGCCTAGTCGAGAGGCATTGACCATTTGTATAAGAAGTCAAGGGTTCAATACTTGTAACGTCGTTTTCCCTCCATTAGATCCTTTTTTCAGTTAAACGAGGAACTCAGATCAATGTCGCTTGCCAACATCATCTCTGCATCAGCAGTGAGACCCTGTTAATGCTACATAGGTTAAGGTTGACCTGTTGTTGAAGGTTAAAATTTGATAAAGGGTAAATATGAACAAAACTTTTCAAATAATAGGCATTAACGTATAAAAAAAATCGTCGCAAGGACAAAAACAATAAAATTTGCGAAACTTAAAGACTTTTATGTCAAAAGCCTAATCAAAATTCATTAGATTCCGTCTTTGAAAAAATTGGTCATTCTTTCTTTAAATCAAAGATTTTGTCCATGATTTCTCAAATAAATACATATTATCATCATCTCTCATAGAATCTACTCACCCCTTTATCTACTTAACTACCAACCTACCCACTATCACAAACCTACACTTACAAGCTCACAATCACCCCACCCTACCCATCACATCCTTTACACCACCTCATACCCACACACCTACTCATAGTTATACTTACATCCACTCCCATATGTTCACATCATCACCAACATTAATAAAAACCCAAATCGATGTCGATGTCTAACCCACTACACCCATATACCCGTACCCATAACTACCTACTTACCTACCCCCACTCCACCTGACCCCCATACACATACTCACACATACATGTCTATGACCACAACCTACACATATCCCCTAAACCCACCCACCATATCCCAACCCAAACATACACCCATCTACCCCTACTCCTATATCGACATAGAACCTTGGCCCGCTCTACCCACCCACCCACCCCTACTACACCTACCCCACTTATACACCATATCGACACTCATACCTACACATACACACCCTACCCACATATATACCAGACTTACATAATCGATCCTACAGCTATACTTACCCTATACCCACCCTACATCCCAAAGTTAGTTCTGATACCAATGCCCACCACGCCCCATCCTACATCCACCCTACACTCCGACACCAATGCTGATACCATGTAACATCCAAAATTTCATGGCAAAAAATTTTGTTTTAATTATGTTACTTGTAAATAAGTTACTAAAAAACATCGTCAATATCGTATCAACCCATAATCCCATAAGTCAAATATCATAAAACATATCGTGGAATAATAATAATAATAATGTCACAGTACAATCCCAAGAATCTCATAGTGCGGAAATATGGTGTGCGTGTGATGTACAGCTACAGTGCTGGCTCATTCCCCTTTGCTGAAGAGGTACCTGAAACAAAACTGAAAACTATAAGCACGAAGCTTAGTGAGTTCCTTCATCATACCACATACCATACAAACACATACTGCCAAGCATATCTGGGTGCCCGACCTACCCTGCTGAGCATACCAGGGTGTTCAACCTACCCATGCAAGGTATACCGGGGTGCCTAACCTACCCCTATAAAACATAACGGGGTGCCCGACCTACCCGTCCGGTCTATCTCAACCGGTTATGGGGACTATTTCACTCATATTACTACCACATAAAATCATAACATAATCCTACTATCAGGTATATGAGGGTGCCTAACCTACCCCCTGGCCCTATCAACCGGATATAGGGTCTATCCCCCTTACTACCACTATCACATAAAATCATATCATACTAGTACATAAAGCATAACAGATAGTCACAAACCAGACAATTATCATGAATATAATTATCTCAACTACAATCAACTACTAGTGGGCCTGCATTGGTGCCTTTGACCAACTTCTACTGGAAGGTAACTCATCTCATAAAGTTGGGTGTCGAGTCTCATGGGAAGTACTCTCTAACAGCTGCTCCGATGGCTCCCGGCTACCGTAATCATAATACCACTCAATCAGAATTTAGAACATTACCTAGGGTAAAATGACCATTTTACCCCCTTGGCATAGCTTAAAATATTCTAAAGGTCCAATTCTAACATATTAAATCCAATGCACCCATCGCCCATCAAAGGCTCCCTAAGGGCCCATCAATGGACCGATATTCTAAATTTGGCCCAGTCCTTCAAATGGGCCTTTTCACAATTCTAATAACCCCTAAGCCCAAAGTAGAATAATCTTGAGTGGCCCAATATAGCCAAATGGACCAATGCTTCTAATTCCAAATTCCCAGGCCCAAAACTGTACTCTATAATGGGTCACGGGACCCAAAGTCCAGGACCAGTCCTTTAAGGCCTAAAAGGCCCAATATCACCACTATGCATGCGTACGCGTGGCGTACACGCTGCATATACTAGGTTAACTCCAACTTTTGGTCAAGGCCAGCGTACGCTGGCCTTGACCAAAACGGGGAGTTAACCCAGTATGTGCAGTGTACCAGGGTGTATGCTGAGCGTACTTGCCAGCTTTTTTGGGAATTCATTTGTGACTTAATCCATTAAGTGTTTACGTCCAAAATGTAGATCCAGGTCCTTTAAGACCTCCTAATCCATAAAGTTACAAAATTTATGTGCTTGCATGCAGGGTTGGGGACAAAACATGATTTTGGTCTTTTTAACTTGTTTTATGGCTATCTAACACTTGCATGGTTGTGGCTTAACCATCAAGGTCCGATTTTTATGACTTATAGTACTTCTAAGAGCCCAAAAGGACCACTCTTATGCTCTGAACTATCAAGGCTCAAGCATCCTCAACAATGGAGTCGAAAAGTGACATAAAACCCCCAAAAATCAAATCTAAACATGTATTGATCAAGTTTGAAGCTTGATACCTCAAATGGGTCAGAAATGGTGCTTATTTTCTGGATCTACAAACTCCTCTTTGAATCCTTGCTCCTTCTTCAACCTGCTCTTCTTCTAAAACAACAAAATTACACAAAGAAGCTCTTAAATGACACAAACACACAAAAGTGGGCTAGGGTTTTCGAGGCGACTGCTTAAGAGTGGTAGAGAGGCTAGTCCAAGGACATAAGGTCCTTTAAATAGGGATCAAATCCTAAAATTTAGGGTTTAGGACTTGTGCGTATAAGTTGGGCGTATGCTTTGGTACGTTGGGCGTACATGCATGGCCTCCCCGTTGAGTGCACTGAGCGTACCCTTTGGTACACCCTGCGTAATACCCTTTTCAGCCCGATTCTTGAAGTCCAATATCCTGGGCCAAACCAAAAACAGACAATTACTTAGTAAAATAAATAATATTAATACCTGGAAAATCCCGAACATTACAAATCTCCCCTAGTTGAATTAGACTTCGTCCTCGAAGTCTGTTGTTGCTACTGAAAATAACTCGAGGTAGTACTCCCTTATCTCAACTTCCGACTCCCATGTCGATTCCGGACCCTTGCGGTGCTACCGCTGCACCTTCACCAACTCTACCTCCTTTTTCCTCAACGCCTTTTTCTTCCTATCTAGAATGGCTATCGGTCACTCGATGTAGTTCAGGCTATAATCTACCTGAATATCCTCAAGAGGTACTACTGCAGAGTCGTCTACCATGCACTTCCGCAGCCGGGAGACATGGAAAGTACTATGAATCTGGCTAAGCTCGGCTGGTAGATCCAACCTATACGTCACCTTGCCCACCCGGGCTGCAACTTTGAAAGGGCCAATGTAACTGGGGCCCAACTTCCCCCGCTTCCTGAACCGGATGACACCTTTCCAAGGTGACACCTTTAGGAGGACCATATCTCTGACCTGGAATCCAGGTCCGAACGACGCTTTTCAATATAAATTTTCTTCCGACTTTGAGTAGTCTGAAGCCTGCCCCAGACCTACTGGATCCTCTCCGTTTTCTTGAGCACCACTTCAGTACTCCTCATGACCCTCTTCCCAACCTCTCCCCAACATAACGGGGTCCTGCACTTCCTCCCGTATAACATCTCAAAAGGAGGACGGTCAATACTCGCATGGTAGCTATTATTGTAGGAAAACTCTGCCAAAGGAAGGTAGGTATCCCAGCTACCACCAAAGTCTAACACGCATGCCCGTAGAATATCCTCCAATTTCTAGATGGTCCGCTTGCTCTGACCATCCGTCTACGGGTGAAAAGCAGTGCTAAAGTGCAGATGAGTACCCAACTCGTCATAAAATTTCTTCAAGAATCTGAAAGTAAATCGTACGTCTCTATCAGAAATGACGGAGACTGGCACTCCGTGTCAGGTTACAACCTCTCGAATATAGATGTCGGCAAGCTTCTCAGCCAACATGCTCTCTTGGATCGGTATGAAATGGGCACTCTTTTTCAACCGATCCATGATGACCCATATGGAATCCACTCCCCGCGCTGTCTTGGGAAGCTTGGTGATGAAATCCATGGTAATATCTTCCCATTTCCATATGAGGATGTCTAACGGTTGCGTCTTGCCATGAGGCCGCTGATGCTCTGCTTTGACCTTCTTGCAGGTCAGGCACCTCTCTACCTACCAGGCTACATTCCACTTCATGCAGGGCCACCAGTAGTCAGGACGAAGATCTCTGTACATCTTCATCACCCCAGGATGGATAGGAAACCTGGATTTATGGGCCTCATCCATCAAAATCTGTCGTACTCCTCCCTAGTATGGAACCCAGACTCTCCCGTGTAGGTCAGCGGCCCACAGCTATCATAGTCAAATGAGGCCACCTGGCCTACGATTTGCTCGTACTTTCGACACTCCTCCTTCAAACCCTTGACCAGCGCCTCTCGGATCTTCTACAACAGCGGAGTCACTACCGTCATCCTCAAACAAATATCTCTGATCGAGGCTGCCTTCCGACTGAGCGCATCGACCACCATGTTGGCCTTCCCCATGTGATAAAGCATCTCACAAAAGTAATCCTTCACCACATCTAGCCACCGACGTTGTCTCATGTTCAGATTCGGCTGATCCATGAGGTACCTCAAACTCTTGTGGTCCGTGTAAATGGTACATCGAACCCCATAGAGGTAGTGTTGCCAAATCTTGAGGGCGAAGACAAACGCTCCCAACTCCAAATCCTGCGTCGGGTAGTTCGCCTCGTGAGGCTTCAACCGCCTCGAAGCGTAGGCGATGACATGTCTTCTCTACATCAATACCTCACCCAACCCTTAAATGGATGCGTCGCAGTACACCACAAAATGCTCCACGTCCTCTGGCAGGGCGAGGATCGGTGCCTCGCATAGCCTCTGTCTCAATGTCTCGAACGTTGCTTGCTGCTCAGGCCCCCAACGAAAGACCACGACTTTCTTTGTCAACTGGATCAAGGGTACGACTATCTTAGACAACTCCTGAATAAATCTCCGATAGTAGCCCACCAATCCCAGGAAACTCCAAATTTTAGATGGAGACTTCGGAACCTCCCATCTCATCACGGCCTCTACTTTGGCCGGGTCGACCAAAATATCATTCTGGTTGACAAGGTGCCCAAGAAACTGTACCTCGTGCAATAGAACTCACACTTGGAGAACTTGGCGTACAAGCTCTCCCTCCTCAGGGTATCCAAAACCTCTCTCAAGTGCTCTTCATGCTGCTCCTGTGTCTTGGAGTAAACCAAGATATTATCAATGAAAACTATCACCGACCGATCTAGCATCAGTCTACATACACAGTTCATGAGGTCCATGAACGCGGCATGAGCATTGGTGAGCCCGAAGGGCATCGCCACGAACTCGTAGTGGCCATAGCGAGTCCGAAAAGCAGTCTTTTGTACGTTCTCATCTCTAACCCTCATATGATGGTAGCCTGATTGCAAATCTATCTTGGAAAACCAAGACACCCCATGAAGCTGGTCGAAGAGATCATCAATCTTCGGGAGTGGGTAAAGGTTCCTCACGGTTACCTTGTTCAGCTCCTGGTAATCTAAACACATCCGATACGACCTGTCCTTTTTCTTCACAAACAGGATCAAGGCTCCCTAAGGTGAACTACCCGGCCTGATAAATCCCTTGTCTAGCAGCTCCTGTAGCTGCGTAGACAACTCTTGCATCTCGGGAGGATCCAACCGATATGGTACCTTGGCTGTCGGAGCCGCACCAAGGACTACGTGGATCCTGAACTCTACCTGTCTCTCCGGAGGTATCCCAGGCAGCTCCTCTGGGAATACATCCAGGTACCCTCGCACCACTGGTACATCACTCACCGTCGCCTTACCCGCCTCCTAGTATCCATGACATAGGCAACATACCCTGCGTAGACCTGCTAGAGGTAGCGTCTAGCTCTCGCTGTTGAACATAAGGCTGGTCCAAGCTGTGGCCACTCGCCCTGAATCACCAACTCTCCCCCCACTCAGGGTCCTGACCCAGACCAAATGTTGTGCGCATTCAATCACTGCCTCATTGGGGCTCAACCAATCCATGCCTATAATAACCTCGTTCTCACGCAACGGGATGGGAACCAAGTCTACCAGGTCGCGCTCCTCATACAGCTTCAGAACACAATATCTAAAAACCTCTGATGCTTGTACTGATCGATCGTCCGCAATCTCGACCTCTAGAGGGCAATCCAACATGCCTGAAGACTCGGGGAACCTATTGCTAAGGGCAAGAAAGAAAAATGATTGGGTAGCCCCCGAATCAAACAACACCTGAACTGGAATACCTTTCACATGGAACGATCCTAAACAGCACATAATACATATATATAAATATCGTAAGCAACATAAAATAAGAGATATGGAGAAGAAAACATACTTGTCACCACATCGGGTGCGGCACGTGCCTCCTCGGTATTCAACTGGAAGGCTCAGCTCCTCACTACTGGAGTCTCTATATTTCCCTGCCGTCCATCAGTAATCTGCAGGGTCGCTAGGGCAGGTGTCGCCACTAGCGCTGCTACTGCTATCAATCTCGAGCAATCGGCCTTTTTATGGCCCTTCTGATTGCAATAGAAACAAATCGGGTATGATGTCTGGAATGTGGGGGTGGTCGCAATACAATCCTTGCCAAAGTGTCCAGTTTTGCTGCACTTATAGCAGCCCGAAGACCCTAGTCTACACACCCCATCATGTGGCTTGCCACATTTCCCACAATGGCTCTAGCCCTGATGGCCCTGATGGCCCTTCGACCTAGCGTCGGATCCCTTGGGTTTCATCCCCAAAACCCCAGTCACTTGCCCCTCTTCTGCCTTCCTCTTTCTGATGTGCTCCAAGTCAATCTCCCTTTCCCTCACCTTGGCAATCATAGAATCCAGAGTCGTACATGCCGAGTAGCTGACATGCTCCTGAATATCAACTCTTAACATGTCATGATAGCGGGTCTTCCGCATCTCCTCATTTCCTACATACTAATCCACCAACAAGGCCCTTTCCCGAAACATGGCGATAATCTCTGCCACTGTCTCTGTCGTTTGTCTCATGTCGAGGAACTCTCTTTCCAGCTGTTGGAGCTCCACAGCTAGCGCAAACTCTGCCTGAACTTGGTCACAAAGTCTAACCAAGTCATAGCCTCAATGGCTGAGGCTCCCAGAGAGTTACCGACTGATTCCTACCAATCTCTGGCTCTGGCTCTCAAACATCCAGCCGCATACCGAACCTTCGACCCCTTAGAGTAGAAGCTAGTCAGCTGACCAGACTCCATGTTTGCAATCCATCTCCTGGCAATGATGGGGTCCTTCGCCCCATGAAAGTATGACGCACCACACCCCCTGAAGTCCTTGAAAGACAGTGTGCACGATCCTGACTGGCTGAATGCCATGTCGCTCCTAAACGCCCTGAGGCGGTCCTCCCTCAAATCGACAATCCCCTCCATGATCAACCCGAAAATCACTAGGGTCGCCTCAAGGATGCCTCTCGTGATCTCTGATGCAATGAACTTGCACAGTCTCTCATCAACTGGTTCAGATCCCGAATTTGAACCCGATCCTGATGTTGATCCTGATCCTGATCCCGATCCTCCTGCTCCATGATGCGTAATCATCACCATTCTAAAACAAAACACATAATCTTCAGGACCATATATAACCTTGAGAGATCTCATACATTTTATAAATTCCCTAGTTCTGTCTCGGCCCTCCTTGACTTGAGTATAAATCCTCTGTTTTCAGTAGTACGGGACCATACTACCTTCCACATTTATCCGTAGTTTCCTCAAGGATTGCTTTGACTTCACCAGGTCTCTCCTACCACTGTTGCACTCTTTGCTAATCTCTTCCTAGGCTTACCCTAGGGTAACACTCTAATCCAATCTCTACCATCAGTTGCGTAAGAAGTACCTGCCACCTTCACCTAACTAGCTCGCGAATATCATTACATATCACTAAGACCTGATAATTCTTCGAATGAGAGGTCCTACCCTACAATGTTTGGACTCAAACAAGAGCTGCGAAATAGGGCTAGACCTATCCTTCAGAAATTACTTAGTCCTCACAATATGTAATGTAATGTATTTGTTTACTAGTTAGCTATAGATAGCTAGAACTCTTATTAGTACAAAGCAAGCAGAATTCAAGCATTGAGCAACACAAACCAACCATATCATATTCTGGCTTTCATATTACTGTCTAATCAGTACTATCATGTAGCTCAATAAGCACATACAACAGGCATATTAGGCATCTTTCTAGATCCTTAGCCCTATTCTAGCATGTAGTTTTCATACACATACAATACTCATACAATTCATCCTCCTTAGATCCTTAGCCCTACTCTAGGACACAGTTCTCATAATCATATCATAACATAAAATGTATGGGTATCTTGGGCAAAACATACTTGACCTCGGCCGGTTGCGCACTTCACACACCTTATTATTTCTCAAAACTTTTTACTTTAACTTTAGAAAAACCATTTTCTTATGAAAAATCATTCAAAACCTCAATTTGAGTCTAGACACCCCTGAAGGTGTGTCCGAATCCATCAAACCAAGGCTCTAATACCAAATTGGAACATCCCAAATTTCAAGGCAATAAATTTTGTTTTAATTATGTTACTTGTAAAACAGTTACTAAAAAACATCATCAATATCATATCAACCCATAATCCTACAAGTTAAATATCATAAAACATATCGTGGAATAATAATAATAATATAGAGTACAATCCCAAGAATCTCATAGTGTGGAAATTTGGTGTGCGTATGATGTGCAGCTACCGCGCCGGCTCCTCCCCCTTCGCTAAAGAGGCACCTAAAACAAAACTGAAAACTGTAAGCACAAAGCTTAGTGAGTTCCCCCATCATACCACATACCATACATACATATATTGGCATGCATATTTGGGTGCCCGACCTACCCTGCTGAGCATATCGGGGTGCTCAACTTACCCCTATTAGGAATACCGGGGTGCCTAACCTACCCCTGTCAGACATACCGGGGTGTCCAACCTACCCCTTCAGTCCATCTCAACCGGTTATGGGGACTATTTCACCCCTATTACTGCCACATAAATGCATAACATAATCCTACTGTCAGGCATACTAGGGTGTCTATTCTACCCCCTGGCCTTATCGACCAGATATGGGGACTAGCCCCTATTACCACTATCACATAACGTCATATCATACTAGTACATAAAGCATAACAGATAGTGGCAAACCAGACAATTATCACGAAGCCAATTATCTCAACTACAATCAACTACTAGTGGGTCGGCATTGGTGCCTTTGACTCACTTCTACTGGAAGGTAACTCACCTCGTAAAGTTGGTTGTTGAATCTCACATGAAGTAGCCTCAAACAGCTGCTCCAATGGCTCCAGGCTACGATAATCATAATAACACTCAATTAGAACTTATATAGTTACTTAGGGTAAAATGACCATTTTACCCCCTTGGCATAACTTAAAATATTCTTAAGGTCCAATTCTAACTTATTAAATCCCATGCACCTATGGCCCATCAAAGGCTCCCTAAGGGCCCACTAATGACCTAATTTTCTAAATTTAGCCGAATCCTTCAAATGTGCCTTTTCACAATTCTAATAAGCCCTTAGCCTAAAATAGAATAATCTTGAGTGGCCCAATATGTCTAAAAGGCCCAATGCTTCTAATTCCAAATTCCCAGGCCCAAAACTATACTCCACAGTGGGCCACGGGGCCCAACAGTCCAAGCCCAATGCCTTAAGGACCAAAACGTCCAATATCGCCACTCTCCATGCGTACTCGCGGCGTAGCTAGTACGTACGCCCAGTGTACGTTGGCCTTGACCAAAATGGGGAGTTGACCTACTACGCGCAGCGTACCAGGGTGTACACTGAGCGTACTGGCCAACTTTCTTGGGACTTCATTTGTTACTTAGTCCATTAAGTCTTTATGTCCAAAATGCTGATCCATATCCATTTAGACCTCCTAATCCATAAAGTCACAAACTTTATGTGCTTCCATGCATGGTTGGGGTCAAAACATGAATTTGGTCTTTTTAATAAGCTTTATGGCTATCAAACACTTGCATGGTTGTGGCTTAATTATCAAGGTCCGATTCTTATGACTTATAGTACTTCTAAAAGCCAAAAAGGAAATCTCTTATGCTGTGAACTATCAAGGCTCAAGAATCCTCAACAATGGAGTCCAAAAGTGACATAAAACCCCCCAAAAATTAAATCTAAGCATGTAATGATCAAGTTTGATGCTTGATACCTCAAATGGGTCAGAAATGGTGCTTATCTTCTGGATCGACAAACTCCTCTTTAAATCCTTTCTCCTTCTTCAACCCCTCTTCTTCTAAAACACCAACTTTACACAAATAAGCTCTCAAATGGCACAAATACACAAAAGTGGGCTAGGGTTTTCAACGTAACTGCTTAAGAATGGTAGGGGAGGTGTTGGGTTTTGAGCATTCTAACACTCCTATGGTGTTAATGCAACCCTATAAACCTTGGATCTATGTTTTCTCTAGTATACATGCAAATATTAAATATTCCAAGGTTTCATCCTAACTAGCATATTATGAAGCACCTATACTACAAAGTGCTAGTTAGATGACATACCTTTTGATGTAGCCTGATGTCTTCAAGCTTTAAGAGCTTAGCCCCAATAGTGTGGAAGCCTCAAGTGGAATCACAAATCACCAAAACACCTTGGAAGAACTTGAGAGAATATGTATGCACACTAAAATTGGCCCACTCTTATGTCCTCACACACAAGTGCCATTTTAGGTGCTAAGTACTCCTTTATATAGTTTAGTGGATTAGGGTTACATCCATGTAAACCCTAATACCCATGTCTTTTCATTTCCATGAGATCCATGGGTTAAGCTGCATGGACTATCCATGGTCCTACCATGCAAGCCTAGCCCATTTCAAATAAGCATTAGCCCACACTATAAATACTTGAGCCCATATATAATTAGTCATACTTATGATCACTAAATTAATTCCAAATTAATTTAAGATCAATACTAATTAAATAATATGATTTGATATTAATATATTAGAACATATATTATATTAATAAATCATAACTTATACTATTCTCACAAGATTATCCATATAAATTGTTCGGGTGAAGTGCAACCCAAATGGACCATGCCGGGTCGGGTTAAGTACATACCAAGTATAGTTATGAACTTAGACATTAATCCAAATGTCTCCCACTTGGATAACTCTAAAACTATTATTGAGTATGAGTTCGAAACCTAACTGGCAATCGTAACTCTTACTGCCGCTATCGAACTCTGACCTTGTCAACGAACTTTGACCTTTGTCAATGACTTGTCCATTAGATAAGGGATCATATATTTCTCCATTATAGATATCATAGGGACATAGACATGCATTATAATCATTCTCTATGTCCATTTGTTGTTTCCCGATTTCCGATTTATGATGACTGACTGATTGAACAAATCAAATCAGTCCTAGCTTGGCCAAGCACTCACATGTGTCATCATTAAATCATTGAGGGGCCCACATATATCGCTTTTATCCAGAAGGTAAAAGCAATGGATAAACTTCGACTCATATGGCTTGTTCTACTACTTGTTGAATCATACACAAAGGCACATTTTATAACATCGAGTTACCGAATGCGTTTTCATGCAATCAATGTACAACCAACTCATAGTAACAACTCATATCTCTAGGTTTGAAGAATATAATATATTATCGTCTCATGATCACACATGATAAAATCCATGAAGTGATTAAATGAGCGCGGGTTGAATCCAATACTCAGAACTTATGAGCACTCATGAGTGTTGTAGCACAACTTTGTCCACCAACTTGGACCTCTACAAGCCAACCCATGATAGTCTTGATTCATATCTACTTCCAACATATGACCGAATGTGGATGGTTTGAATAACTTAGTCATTCCAAAAGAATAACCTAGTTATTATGGAAGTCAAAACATGCAAAGTGAAACACAAGAATAAATGAATCTAATATGGTATCAAAACCTATGAATATAAATAAAAAACTTTCTATTTATCACCATACTGATTACTTATTATTCATTGTTTCGGTTTTATCAACTTTATACTTGAGTTAAAACACTAGGTGTCCCATGCTCCAAGCATGTACACTATGTTTTTCTAAACAATGGCTTTGCCATACACCAAGTATGAACTCTATGTTTGTCTATGATCCTTTTCTTTGTGAACTAGATCAATTGAACATAATTTCAATGATTCTCTTTTCACACTCCCAAATCCTTGTCGTAAATGTAAGAATTCCTAACATTTATCAAAATCTATTTAAATTTTAAACTTATAAGCACTGTTCCTCTTGTAATGATTATGCACAAAGCCACAAACACTTGGAAACAATCATTACAGAGTATTCCAATGGAGAGCAATTCCATGGAAACGATGTCTTAAATTGAAAACGAACTGCTTTGAACATGCTTCTTGCATTAGGTTTCTTTAACCTTACACAGATTGCTTCCACTTATGAAGACAACTCTATATTCCCATTTTGACTACTACTTCTGAACAAGAGTTGCCTCTTTTCAGACTATATCAATATGGTCCTTCCAATATTAACAGTATACTTCCAACTGTCCTTGAGCAACCAATCTTTGGTAAACCTTAGATTGTCCTCGACAATTGCTTAATCACTTTAATCATATCCAATTCTAGACATTTTTCCCCTTAATGCCCCAAGGCATTTGGAAAATTCAGAAAGGATAAATATTATAGCACATGTAATCGATCTTGTACCCAAAGTAAATGGGATACGATTCACGATGTTTCACATAAAGACATGGTTCTAGACCAGTCTTTTGCCCTAATAATTTTTTTGCCATATTCTCAAAATTTTGACTATGAAAAGGGATGTCGTAATCAGAATCGAATTTTGAGAACGCAACATATAGAATTTTCTTAAGTTGAACCAATCCAACATAAAATTCATATATATATATATATATATATATATATATATATATATATATATATATATATATATATATATATATATATATATACTTGACTAAAGGTGATTAAAATCTCAATATAAGCTCTTTAGAATGATTATAAACTCACAGCTCAAATGCTTCACACAACACCATGAACACTTGGAATAACCTTGAGAATAAGGATACTTTGGTTCCTTCTAGGCAAATCGGCCTTGCCCTTTTGTGTACACACACTAGTACCAATTTCACCAACCAAGGACATCTTTATATAGTGTAGAGATTAGGATTAAACCCTAATACCCATGATGTTTCATTTGCATGGTTACTTCACACCTCATTTTGTGATCCTCGGTATCCCAGTCACAAAACTTGGAGGGCACGGAAACATGCCTTTGAAAAGTTCATTGAATCTCAAAAGAATCTAGGAATTTCTATGAACCAAATTAAAAACTAAATATTTTAGTATTTCGGTTTTGGTGGAAATTGGTGAATCATCATTCACCGACCTTTCAAATATGTTATTACTGAGATTACGGCATGCCTCTTCTATGTATAATATATTGTGATTGGGTCCTAGCCTTAATATTACATTTGGGTGTTTTATTAAGGACTATATCTATATCAAAATTTGACTATGAAAGAGCTTAATTAGTTAAAGTTCTATCTTCTTTACTAATAATAATAATAAGTCACAAAGAATCAATAAAAGCATATTTTATTCATATTACATAATTTAGTTTCCAACTCTTTTCACACATCTATAAACCAAATAGAAAACATATGTTGGTGATTTTAGTGTCATCACGTCATTTTATGTAATTGGAACTAACATGTGAGCTAAGAGACTTCATAATTTGTACTGTAATACATATATGGATATGTGCGGAGTGCATGCATGTAAAAGATCAAATTAGAAGTTGGTTCGGCAACAACTCGGGGACCCAGGGGCAGCGCCCCTGGGTCCGAGGTTTCCAAAGGGGTGGCGCCCCTTTGGCTGGGTCTAGGGGCAGCGCCCTAATAGGGTCTAAGGGATAGAGCCCCTGGCTAGGGTCTTACTGGATTATCCTAAACTGAATTTTGCATATGAGAACATAGTTGGAAACTCGAATTCTTGAGGGTGATTATGGTAAAACTAACGAAATTCGTTAGTTTTGAAAACCATTGATTTCCTCATTAAATTCCGAACTTCCCTAACTTGCTTCCATAGCAACCCATAACGACCAACCCTAAGAGGCCAACCCCAAATCTTGTTTATTATATAAACGAATCTTCTCTTTGAGAAGATAGACGCAATCATTAGCTTTGTTTTCTTCAGACGAACATAGAATCCCTCTAGCAATTTGACTTACAATTTATGTGCCTAGATTCGTAAGTGTCCTCTTGGATTATCATAGACTGAATTTCTTGCAACCTAGAAATATGGTAGAAATCTCAGTTCGGACATTGCTCACACAATCCAAAACGTATCCAAATCTCCAACATAAACCCTACTTCCTCCTTCTACAAACAACATACTCATTTTATATCAACAAAACTCATAATATATTACAATACCTTCAAATTTCAATTCCTATGAATTCTAATTCCTTTGAGATATTTAATTACATCCTAAAATATATGGTGAACCAAGCCCCTAAATAGTCCAATATGAGAAGATATTATGATTTAAGATAAAAACATTATAACAAAATATTAAGGCACAAATGTTTATTTTGTACTAGGTGTGAGACCCATGTATTACATGAGTTTATTTAAAAAAAATTAAATTTAAAATTTTAACAATTTGAAAATTTTGAATTTATAAGAAAAATGAGAAATTTTTTGAATTGTTAAAATTAATGAGTCTTTAATGTATTGGATATATTATATATATAAACTTTTTCTGATAAATACCTTACATATATATTACCTTATATATTAAATGTGGAACTTTAATTTAATAAAATGAAAAATACAATAAAATGACAAGTAGAAAATAGAAAATTTAAAAAATCTAGAAAATGCCATGTGTCTAAATGAATGAGAATAGGACATGTAGCAAAAAAAACATTCATTTATTATAGTAGATACGATATTATTTCTAGGTATATAAAGAAATAGAATATTGATATCAAAGATAATTTAGTTTCATATCATTACCTCGAGTTATTTTAAATAAATTTATGTAACTTCCTTGTAAAATATATCTTTATTGTTAACCAATTATGTATTTTCGAATGTTTAATTGAATGTTGAATAAAACATAAGGATTTATTGCAGTTTCAAAAGAGATCAAGTAAAGTAAATCTATTTCAATGTTATAAATACATGTGGGACAAAGAGGTGGTTTATAATGAAATGTAAAACAAAAATCATGTCCACATAATTTTTCGAACGTCAAATATTTGATTAGAAAAAAAGACTAGTGATTGGCTAAACGTACAAAAGCAGTTATACTCGATAATTGGGGTACCAAATTAGTTCACCCAATTCAAAGCGGAACCACTCTTGAAACTATTGAACCAAAAGAAACAAAATGCTTGCACTTCATCGCAAGAAAAATATGAAACCAACCGGTTTAGAGTGATTCTTTAAGTTTTGTGCAAGTTTCATTAGTGAAGAAGATACTAAATAAAATTTCGTCTGTAGGTTCATTCGGGAAACATAGTAGCTCCACTTTCTTTCAAGAGAACATTGTTGATGTTGAATTGGAGTCTCCAAATGCATTAGTGGAAGTAAAGAAAGAAATACTTAAAAAGATTGATAAGATGATTGCCGTGAGAATCTAATTAAGAGGATGGTGGATTTCTCGAAAAACATAAATGAATAAAGACATTTTGTTTATCACTTAAGGGGAGCTTCTTGGAAACTAAGGTGCTGTTTGTTTTTTTTGAAGGCAAAATGTCTGCAGTCTGCGGACCACATCTGCAAGCCTCTGCGGCAGAAGAGGTGGACCAAATGTCTGCGGTCTGCAATAAGAAAACTGTTTGTTTTTAACGTCTGCAGCCGTTGAAATAAATTAATTTTTCAATCTTAATTTCATGTCATAAAGATTAAAAATGCATTTTCAGCAAAAAGAGAAAGAAAATAAAAAAATAAAAAAAACGGGTGGTCTTTTTTTTTTTGGTTAAAATGAGGTCTGAAGACCTTTGAAGACAGTGGCCCGACCTCGCGCAGACGTTTTTTGGTCTGCGCACTTCCAAAAAACAAACACTCTGCGAGGGAATATGTCTGCGCGGCGCACACAAAAATGGTTGCGCAGCTCTTCACAAAAAAAACAAACAACCCCTAAAAGTGACATTCCGTAAAGTGGAGTCTGCCAAATAATAAATGTTGGAAACTTTTAAGATCTACAATGAATGGTAGCTAGCGATGGCGGTGGTGGCGGCGACAATTTGTGTCCTAATTTATTTTTATCTATAACTTTTTTGTTACAATTCCAAATGAGTTCATTATTTTTGCTATTTCTGTAACATCGGTCTCTTGAGGTATTATTTAAGTCATATAAACTAATATTAGTTTTGGACTAGCACTTGGACAATGGACCTTTGGAGTGGACCTTAGCAAATTGGGCCAAGAAGTTGGGATGCCGATAAGTCATACGTTGGGCGTAACCTAGCATACGCGGGGCGTAGTGGTCCATTGGATTCGAGAGACTTGGGGGCGTACGCGCAGCGTACCAAGAGGTACACCCAGCGTACGCGGGTAGATGCCAAACCCTAATTTTTAGTGTTTAAGACATATAAATACCCCATTATAGCCTACCCTTTGGCCTCCTCACCAGTTCCTTGCCCTCAGTAAACCGTAGTTCGTCTCATACTCCATTGTTTTGTGTGCTTGACCTTTTTTAGTTCATTTTGGTGCAGAAAGGCTTGGATGAAGTAAAGAGAAGTTTGAGGAGAAGCACTTTAGTATCTTGAGCTCAAGGATCTAAAACCCGTTTATGTATGTATAGTATGTTGGACTTCGGTCCGATGTCGGGGTTAGCCCGATGCAGCTTATATATTTTTGGAATTCGGTCTGACGACGGGGTGGTCCTGAGAAGTAGTTATGTATGCTTGATGTCTTTTTGATTCATGCGTGTTGTATGTTATGTGTTATATGTTCCGGGCTTCGGTCTGATGTCAGGGCAAGCCTGATGCAGGTTATGTGGCTATGTTATATGTTTATGATTTTATTATGTTCATTTTATGTATACCGGTGTAACATCCGGAAGTCCAGGTATCATATTTTAATTATTTATTTTAAGTCAGGAAGAGGGACTCGACGAGTTAACGCCAAAACTCATCGAGTAGGATCGCGATTGATGACTGGATTAAATGAATGGACTTGGCGAGTCGGCTAGTGGACTCGATGAGTCCGCGCTGTGGGCAAAAACCCTAAATCCTCGGGCCTGTGCCCTATTTAAGGGACC
Organism: Lactuca serriola; assembly: GCF_051521515.1. Lineage (NCBI taxonomy): Eukaryota > Viridiplantae > Streptophyta > Magnoliopsida > Asterales > Asteraceae > Lactuca > Lactuca serriola. Next base: position 121,964,347 of record NC_136410.1, on the reverse strand, counting down.
TTATGGCCCTCATTTGCGGCTACCAGTCCAAATAGAGAAACCCTAGCTTGAGCATAGTGAGTGAGAGAAGAGACATCTAGAGCTTTATTATTGTGATTTTGCAAAGTAAAAGAAGGGTTTCAGCAAGAAGGACCAAAGGAGGTTGTCATTCCGAGATTTTGGAGCAAGGAGCTTCACTTTGAGGTAACAAATCGGCCCTCTCATTATGTATGGTGTAGATTGTAATAATCTAGGGTTTCTTGACCCTTGTCTTCAAAGGATTAATGGAGTATATGAAGTCCTAATGTGGAATAAGCATTAGATCTGGACCTTAAGAGGTCCAGAGGGTCCCAACCTTCCAACTTTATGCAGTTCCTTTGGAGTTGTGGACCTTGGTTGTCGTTTTAGGAGCTATTTCATCAAATAAGGACATATGAGTGTTGCATGAGCTTAAAGATTGAACCTTTACGTGATTATTGGGTGTTAGGAGATTAGATCTATAAGTTAGAGAAGCATATCTGACCTCAGAAGGTCATTTGAGTGTTGCCATGGAGGGAACTCGCCGAGTTTATAAGGGGACTCGACGAGTCGAGTTAGGTTGCCCCATAATTCGTGACCAGTGGTAACCCGTCGAGTGAAAGGCTAACTCGACGAGTCGAGTGAGGCCTTAGGGGGATTCTGAGAACACGCATGGACTCGCCGATTCACACGAGTGCACTCGACGAGTCTGATCAAAGTTGACCATTGACTAGACTTGACTTCAGTTGACCTTAGGGTTTTGGTCAAGCTGGTTCAAGAGAGGTCACGGAGCGGTAGAATGGTCTTCTACCCATTCCTTAGAAATGAGGACAAGAGAAAGTATTGATTAGAAATGTTAATATGTTAATAGGAGGAGGCTAGGTCGGGCTATCGAGCACGAGAGGTTATCTGACATCGTACGAGGTGATTCTTCTCATTATACCTTACCTAGAGTGGTAGTTATGTATGACCGGAAGGTCTTATGTGCTATGATGAGTATGTGATCTATGTTGTTATATGATGTGTATGTGTTGTGTTATGTTATGAGTACTATGATATGGACCGGAAGGTCAAGATGTTATGGACCAGAATGTTAGATAAGTGAGGCCGGAAGGTCTACTAGGGTTATGCGATGGAAGTCCTCTAAGACACATTGACCGGAAGGTCTTGCAGAGTCACAACGTTGAGTGGCGTATGTGTTATATGTGGCATTTTGGGGAACTCACTAAGCATTTATGCTTACCGTCCTGTGTGATATGTGTTTCAGGTACCAGCAACGACCGTGGGAAGGCGCCGGCATGATCCGTACACATTCATAGAGTTTTATGTATTTGAGATCTTGGGATTGTTTTATTTGGATGATATGTGTTACATTGGATTTTGATATTCTTATGAATGAAATTATGTTTTTTTTAAATGAAAAATTGTTTTGGAAATTCACATTGTTACACCAGACTTCGGTCCGATGTCGGGCAGGGCCCGATGCAGGGGCGGGGCCCAAGTTATGTCGGACCTCTTTTCGATGACGGGCAGGGCTCGATGCTGGATTCGTCTAATGTCGGGTGGGGCCGTATGCTGTGGGCAAGGCCCAATATATGTTATATGTGTTATTTTGTGGTATGTGGTAGTTTGGGGGAGCTCACTAAGCTTCATGCTTACAGTTTTCAGTTTTGGTTTCAGGTAGTTCCACTAGCAAAGTGAAGGGCTCGGGATGATCGCATGGCACACACCACAGCCTTCAACCTGAGATTGGTTGAGACTCTAATATTTTTGTCATATGTTTGGTCACAATATTTGATATGAGGTTTTGAGATACACGACACATGGTTTTCTTTATGATTATGGCTTTATATTAATTTTCAAAACGACAAATTTGGCTTGTATTTTTTTGATGTTTCAAGTTGGTATCAGAGCCTTGGTTTGAGGGATTCGGGCACACTTTCGGGTGTGTCTAAACTCAAACTAAGGAAGTGGTATAAACTTTTCAAAAGAAAATCATTCTTGTTACAAAAAGGGTTTGGAAAATAGAAAAGAATTTTTAAAAAGAGAAAAAGGGTATGGTGCATGCAATCAACCGAGCTCAAGTAAGTAATCCCAAATTACACATACAAGTTTATGTTACGATATGTTTTTTCAGCTTTATGAGAACAACGTGCTAGAGTAGGACTAAGGATCTAGGAAGGATGCCTTATGTGCCTGTTATATGCGTATTAGCTTTATGAATTGCATGCTAGTACAGACTAGACAGTATGATAGCCGAGTAGTATATGCTTGATTATGTGTACTCAATGCCCGAATGCTGCTTGCTTTGTGCTTTCAGGAGTTCTAGTTGTCTTTCACTAATTAGTAAACGAATATTTTAAGTTACATATTGCAAGGACTAAATAATTTCAGATGGTTAGGTCTAGCTCTATTTCGCAGCTCTTGTTTAAGTCTAACCGTTGTAGGGTAGGATCTCTCATTCGAAGAATTATCTAGTCTGAGTAATATGTAATAGTATTCTCAAGCTAGTTAGGGGAAGATAGCAGGAACTTCTCATGCAGCTGATGGCGGAGAGTGGGATGGTGATTACCCTAGGGCAAGCCTAGGATGAGAGTAGCGCGTGAAGCAGTAGTAGTAAAAGGGGCTTGGTGGAGTCAATTCAGTTCTTGAGGAAAGTACGGATAGATGTGGAAGGTAGTATGGGCTCGTACTACTGAAAGTAGAGGATCCGTACTCGAATCAAGGAAGGCTGAGATGAGACCAGAGAACTTGTAGTGTATGTGATCCCTCAAATTATGATTAGTATTTTGACGTTTGTTATGATGTGTTTTTCAGAATGGTGGTTTTACGCCCTAGACCAGCAGTTGGCAGTTCAGGTGCTGCAGAGGGATCGGGCTCAGGCTCTAGAGCCAAGTAGCTAGATGAGCATACTAGGGAGTTCATCTCCTCAGAGATAACACACAATATACTTGAGCAGACTCCTATGATATTCGGTTCGATCAAGGAGGGTATCTTGGAGCTTATGGACAAGAGATTTAGTGCGTTTCACACTAAGGTGGCGGCCATGATGGGGTCGCGCACGCTCATGTAACAATAGCGAAATTCAGGTCAAAATTTAAACTTTTATAAAACCATAATTAAATATACTAAGTGGTAGATATCGTAACAAGGTTTTCATACATATAAAGAACACACAAATCCGAGTTATAACGAAGAAGTTATGACCATTCTAAGATTTCCGACAAAACCGACAACACCGATTAAACGAAAAATGCAAAGTTCCAATACAATACTTTTTAGCCTTAAATATCTAAATGGAAGTAATAGATATCATTAAACCGTGAACATACATAAAAAGAACGTCCAAATCTGACTTCGTATGAGGAAGTTATGATTTTTCTAAGTTACGGATATAGCAGTAGGTAGCTAAAAACTCGAATCGGAGATCGAGCAACTTTTGGCTGGAATGACCTAAACGAGAATCGAAGGTCTCGACAATGGTAATTGTTGGGTTGAAGATTCGTTTGAAGATTGCGTCAATGGGCTCGGCTGTTAGTCCATTTAATTTTGTATTCCGGTTTTGGGCCTGTCCATACCGTGAGCTTGCTAGGTTACTATATAAGTATATGCTTGCATGCATAATTAGGTTAACAATTAAGAATATTACGATAGATTTACAGTTTCTTTCATCGTTCTTGTAAACCTCCAACCCTCTACAGTTGATGTTCTTTATCGAGCTCTTCTGAGGGTTATTTTATAATCATTCAACCTGTTTGATTCATCGTTGAGTTATTCTTTATTTTACATTCGTTCTTACAGTTTAAATATTTATTCACCTGTTTAAGATCTAATCGATCTTCAAGATTAAGTATTAATCTCATCAATTGGTATCAGAGAAGGAGGCTGTGTAATCGATACACATATTTTTGTGAAAAGGTTTCAATTAGGGTTTTTCCGCAATTACTAATATTTATTGAGCCGTCATCTCATTATTGACGTATCTTGATATTTATTGTTTTGACCTAATCTGAGTTATTACAAGTCTGATCTTTTAACAGGTTTTTTCGATCATAATGGACGAATCGCAATCAAATCCTATCAATATTTCCAACAGCATCGGTTCGACGACGAAGATTCCAATCCTATATACCCATGATTATGAAGTATGGGCGCATCACTTTGAAGACTACGTTATAGGATCTGAGGATAATGGATACCTCATATGGGAAGCAATCATTAATGGACCTTTTTCTCATTCTGCATCGTCAAGAATTGTCAAAACTCAAAAGGAGTATAACGATCTGCTAAAGGATGTCAAAGATATTGCACAAGATGAAAAGGATAAATTCCAGTGTAATATCAAGGCGTTAAGATTGATAAGATTCGCCCTTCAGTCCGACACCTTCAGGTTGGTCAGCTCATGCACGACGGCAAAGGAAGTTTGGGATAGACTTCGCGAACTGTACTGTACAGATGAGGATCTCGAACATTCTATCCAAACCTTGCTCTTATCTGAGTTTGGAGAATTCAGGCAAGGAGCCGAAGAAACCGTGACCCAGTCGTTCGATCGCTTCAATCATCTTCTCAGCAGGATGATCAAACATGACATTGAAAGGAAGCTTATCGAGCAGAAGGTTACATTCTTAAATGGTCTAAGGTCAGAATGGAGAGCAGTGGTGTCAACAGTCAAAGCCCATGAACAGTTTAAATCATATTCTTTGGTGAAACTGGTGGGTATTCTCAAGTCTCAGGAGAAGATTGTGCTGCAGGAAAAGAACGTTGTTTCAAGCCTAGGTTCTCTGGCCCTCCTATCAAAAAGTAAAGCTGTGATGGAGGATGAAGACTTCAACTTGGAGGAGTATGACCTCACATCTGAGGATTATGCTATGATGGTGTCTAACCCCAAGAGGTTCATAAAGAAGAGATTCCCCAGCAACAAAAACCGAAACTGGCAGGGGAGTTACAGTTCAGAAAAGGTTAATAATGAACCGAAGGTTGAAGAGCCCAAGAAGGAACCGAAAGCAGATGGTGATTCTGGAGTAAGCTGTTACTACTGTGGAGGGAAGAATCACTATGCTAAGGATTGTGTCCTTAAGAAGATGGCTGAAAAAGATGAAGAAAAGGATGAGGAAGCTTTGCTACAGAAAAAGCTTGATGAGATGAGGAAGAAGAAATCTACCACTAACCCTTCCATGAATGCTCTTATTGTGCAGGATTCGGTTGCTGATGACGAGTTCGGTGGAGTTGAAGTTTGGTCAACCGACTCAGAAGACGATGAAGTGAGGAAGCCTTCACATAGAAAGGCTTGTGTGGCAAAGGAGGAAAGCAGTGGAGGACGGTGCTTCATGGTGTCCGATGTATCTCAGATGAGGGGATACAATACTGATGGTGGAAGTAAGGAACCGAAGGAGCAACAGGACATGTGCTTTACGGCCAAACCACTCAGCCAGCAGTTCAATGAGCTCGATGAACTGATCAAGAAGGTACAATCAGTTTTCGTTTCATTTAAAGTACCACAATCCTCATATGAGAAAGAACTAAAAAATGTTAATACAAGAATTTCTCATCTAGATAGTAGTTTAACTCAAACTCGAGTCACCAATTCTAACCTAACTGATCAATTAAGCAGGGTGTCGTCGAAGAGTGAGGAGCGGCGCATGTGGATCGAGTTGAAGGAGTCTGAATTAGTTAAAATAAAAGACGAAAACATTTATTTACAAAGAGACAATTTAAAGTTGTTAAAACAGCGGAATGTTTTTTGTTTAATTGCAAAACGTCTTTATTCTAATATTACTCAGCTTCACTTGGACTGTGAAATAGGCCAAAAGATCCATCGCATGATTTTTCCCTTCCTTGAGTTTAAGGAGGATGAAATTGATGCCGAAGCTTATAATTGTGAGAGTGTGATATCATCTGATGACGTCAATCCGACCTACATGTATGGACTGGACAAAATAGAATCTTTCATTAAATCCAAGGACCACAAGAACATGCTTAAAAATCTTTTGGATGAAAATGATAGACTTAAACTGAGAACCGAAACCATACAAAAATTTGACTCTTTAAACGCCAACCTGAGCTCAGAAAACAAAATTGATGTTGAAAATGCATCTGAGCTTAATGAGGACGACAACATGAGTGAAATTTCTATAGAGGACACGGTTGACTGCTCAGAATTTGTAAAAAACGAACCTGAAAACCACAAGAATCTAATTTCTGAAAATTCAGTGGAGTTCGATCGATTGTCCCAACAAAAGTCCCCAATCTTAGTAGAGAAAGCGGTTGTATATCAAAAGGTCCAGACCACTCCAAATCAAGTGTACAAGGTCACTGGAGTAACCGAACATCAGACTGCTGAACTAACAGCTATTGTAAACGAAGACAATGCTGGTGGATGTGATGAGTTCTTCTGGTCAGCACCAATCGATAATGCAGATGAAACGGTAGGCTTGTCAGAAAGGACTTCATGGATTAGTAAAGGTAGATACATACCAGAACCTCTGAACAAGCCGGATAATTTCGATGTGCCAAGTACTAGTGGTACGAAAGACATTCCTCAAGAGAATGGAAGTTCGGCAAAAGAAGACATTCCTTCTAGTTCCTCAGTTCAAAGCGAAACTCCCACAGCTCAAAGTGAACCTGCTAAGGAGAAACCGAAAAGGAAAGCCAATATTCATCATCAACCGAAGCAGATGAGGAATCTGAAACGTGAAAGGAACCAGAGATACAGGAAAAATCTCTCTGAAAGGAAACAATTCTGGCAATCCCAGAATGTATATTTCTCACATCAAGACAAGAATCTGAAGTTTGAGAACAATCCTGTCAAAAAGCATGAGAGCCATAACAACCGTAGGCCACGGTTCGGTTCAGAAGATAATAACACCCGAAAGCCAAGGTTCGGTTCAGAAGAGAATACCAACCAAAACCAAAGGTTCGGCTCTGAGAATGACTCCAACCGAAAGCATAGGTTCGGTTCAGAGAACTGCTTCAACCGAAAGCAAAGGTTTGGTTCTGAAGTTAAAAGAGATCAAAACTCTAAGGTCAGTCCCACCAATAATCAAAAGCAAAAGGGTCACCTAGAGTCTCCAGTCAAGAAGTCATCTCAATCTAAGTCCATTCCTTCTCATTCATCTAATTCTTCTAATTCTTCCAGTTCATCTCCATCTAGCTCTAAAGCTCATTCTGTTCATTCCCAAAAATCTTATTCGTCAGCTGAACAAAAAGGCAAACAGAAGGTTGATGCATCCAAACCAGAGTCTAAACCGAACGCACCTGATCCTAATAAAATCAAAGTTTTTACCATTAAAAGGAAAGATGAAACAACACTTATAAAACGAACATATCTTGTTGACATCTCTCTTACTATTACTGTTCCCATGAAAAGCTCACGAGGACCCAAGAAACTTTGGGTTCCTAAATCTGCTTAACTTTTTCAGGTTATAAGTGACGAGCAGTTCGACGAAGAATGGTACATCGATAGTGGATGCTCACGTCACATGACAGGGAGGAAAGAGGAGCTTCGGGAATACAGGTCTCTTTCAAATGGTGGCAACGTCAAGTTTGGAAACAATTCTTTCGGCACCATAAAGGGATACGGAATGATAACTAATGGTGATTTTACAATAAGGAAGGTGGCATATGTGGAAGGACTCCAACACAACCTCATCAGTGTATCTCAGCTTGTTAGAGGTACGGGTCTCAAAGTCTCATTCAACGATGAAGGTTCTGAAATTATTGAGAAGAAGACGAAGAAAGTAATTCTCAAATCGGAGCGTAAGGGTGAAATGTTTCCTCTAAACCTTAAACCCATCAAAGGAAACCCAGCTATATGCTTGTTATCAAAAGCTCAATCTGACGAAAGCTGGTTGTGGCACCGAAGACTCTCTCATCTCAACTTCAAAGATATTAACAAACTTGTCACTGGAGGTCATGTTCGAGGCCTTCCATTGCTCAAGTTCGACAGAGATCATTTGTGTGCTGCATGCGAAATGGGGAAGCAGAGTCGTCAAAGTCATCCATCTATAATTAACACAAAAGTTGTTGAACCACTTGAATTACTTCATATTGATTTGTGTGGTCCATCATCTATCGAAAGCATCGGTGGTAGCAAGTATATTCTTGTTATTGTTGATGACTTTTCACGATTTACATGGGTGTTCTTTCTAAAGCTCAAATCTGAAGTGACTCATAAGCTGAAATTGTTCATCAAGCAGATTGAAGTACAACTCAAGAAGGTCGTTCGCAACATCAGGAGCGACAACGGTCTGGAATTCAAGAACAGGGAATTTGAAGAATTTCTAGCAGAAAAGGGAATAACTCACAACTTCTCAGCTCCCTACACACCTTAACAGAACGGAATTGTCGAAAGACGAAACCGATCTTTGTGTGAAGCTGCTCGAACTATGCTAAGTTTCGCTTCCTTACCTCTTTATTTTTGGGCTGATGCTATTTCTGCTGCTTGTTTTACACAGAACAGGTCCTATCTCAACAAGCGATTCACGCTCACACCTTATGAGATTCTCAACAACAGGAAGCCCAATGTGAAATTTTTCCATGTGTTCGGCTCACGGTGTTTCATGTTTAACTTTAAAGAGCACCGCAACAAGTTTGATGTCAAAGCCGATGAGGGAATCTTTCTGGGCTACTCTCTCACATCCAAAGCATACAGAATCCTCAACAAGCGTTCGAGAAAAATCGAAGAAACATATTACGTGACCTTTGACGATAGCTATGTCAAAAAGCTACAGACCAAAGAAGATACCACCGGGGAAATCTTTCCTCAAACTGGCCAGGTCACAATCTCGATCGCTAATCTATTCGAGAAGTTTATGGAGCTATTTGACGAACCAGAGAAAGCTACTCTCTCAGAAGCCGGTGCAGCAGACAACAAGGTAGACCACATAAAGCAAATTGTCGAAGAAGCTGCCAGGAGAATGAATGAAGGAGGATCAAATTCTGATGAACCTCCATACCATAATGCTTCAGTCGAGGGGGATCCAAGCTCACATGTTGAGGGGGAGCCAAGCACTACTACTGCTACCGAAAGTCCAACTGCAACCGAATGTGCTTCTCCAACCGAAGGTGCATCAACGCCTGAAAGTTCAGCACCACAAGAAACCTCTGATCCTCAAGTTTCTCCAATCATTCCAGAAAGCTCATCTAACGAGGGGGAGCAAGCTGATATGACTCTCGACTATGAAAGCCAATCCGAGCCAGAAGAAATGATCAACGCTGAACTAGATCCCACCTTTGATCCAAACTACCCTCCTCTCACCAAATGGACCAGAGATCATCCTATCTCTCAAGTGGTTGGTGATGTCTCCGAAAAGGTTTTGACCCGATCACAACTGAAGGCAAAACAGACATCCTTATTTTCAAAGGTTGAGTTTTGTATGTTCAACTCATTCGTATCAAAAGTTGAACCGAAGACAATTAACACTGCTCTCGATCACTCCGATTGGGTTCAAGCAATGCAAGACGAACTGAACGAATTTGAAAGGAACAAAGTCTGGCGCCTGATTACAACTCCTCAAGATGCCTCGGTTGATGGTCTCAAATGGGTCTTTAGGAATAAAATGGACAAGGAAGGGAATGTTATAAGGAACAAGGCTCGTCTAGTGGTAAAGGGTTATTGTCAGGAGGAAGGAATTGATTATGAAGAGACTTTCGCTCCTGTAGCTAGACTGGAATCCGTAAGAATCTTTCTTGCTTACGCTGCCCACAAAAACTTTGAAGTTTTCCAAATGGACGTCAAGTGTGCATTTCTTAATGGAGAACTCGAAGAAATCATGTATGTGGAGCAACCTCCGGGGTTTGTGAACAAAAAATATCCAAATCATTGCTACATTCTGGATAAAGCTGTGTATGGCCTCAAACAAGCTCCTAGAGCCTGGTATGAAACGCTAACTAAATTCTTAAAGATGTCTAAATTCAAACAAGGTTCGGTTGACCCAACCTTCTTTCGCAAAAAGGAAGGTAACCACCTTATGATAGTTCAAATTTATGTCGATGACATCATCTTTGGCTCAACGAATCCCAGCCTAACAGCTGAATTCAGAAAGCTGATGGAGACTAAATTTGAAATGAGCTCAATGGGTCCTATTAACTTTTTCCTTGGATTAAATATTAGACAGGGACCCGAAGGCATCATTATCAATCAGGAAGCTTACACGAAGACTCTCCTAGTAAAGTTTGGTGTGACGGGAGACTCAAAAGTCAAAGTCCCAATGGCATTCGGCACCAAGCTAACTCCATCTCTAGACAAACCGGCTGTTGATATCACGCTCTATCGTCAAATGATAGGCTCACTAATGTATCTTACTGCTAGCAGGCCTGACATCATGTTTTTTGTATGTTATTGTGCTCGATTTCAGGCAAACCCACGCGAACCTCACATGCTTGCAGTGAAGAACATCTTACGCTATCTCAAGCGAACCACCTCCTTAGGTCTATGGTATCCTTCCAACTCAGGCTTCTTCGTTCAAGCCTATTTAGATGCTGACCTTGGAGGATGTGGACTCGACAGAAAAAGCACCACTGGCGGCTGTCAATTCCTTGACGGGAAGTTGGTAAGCTGGCAATCCAAGAAACAAACGTGTGTGTCGTTGTCTACTGCCGAAGCGGAATACATAGCCGCTGCATCCTGCACCTCTCAAGTGATTTGGATCCAGAGTCAACTTCGAGACTATGGACTCAATATGAAGAAGATCCCACTATATTGTGACTCTGAAAGTGCAATTAGGATCTGTCATAACCCAGTGCAACACTCTAAAACTAAACACATAGCACTGAGGTATCACTTCATCAAAAATCACGTGGAAGATGGAAACGTCGAAGTTCATTTAGTAAGAACCACTGATCAACTGGCTGACGTCTTTACCAAAGCTCTTCCTGAAGCATCATTCAACAGAATATTGCAAGGGCTAGGTATGATGGAATCAGAGTCAGTACCTCAAACGTAAGAAGCGAAACTGACCGAACGTTCGGGTTCGGTTAAATCATCTGACTCGCTCATCACCACAAAGGTAGTTTTCTTGGTTGTATATTTCTTGTACAAAGTTGTTTATCTTATTATTAAAAATATTTTCTGATTACATGTCTAAATTCCTTGGTTTTCTAAAATTTTCCAAAACCGAAACCTACCGAAGGTTCGGGTTCGGTTTTTCAAAATTTTCTTAAACCGAAACCAACCGAACGCTCGGGTTCGGTTTTTCAAAATTTTCTTAAACCGAAACCAACCGAACGCTCGAGTTCGGTTTTTCAAAATTTTCTTCAACCGAAAGCAACCAAACGCTCGGGTTCGGTTTTTCACATTTTTCCCAACCGAATTCAACCGAACGTTCAGGTTCGGTTTTTCAAAGTTTTCCAAAGTTTTTTTTTTTCGAGTCTTATTTTCTTTGCTTACTTTTTACCTTTTATTTTTTCTTTTAATTTTTCTTATTTTATTTTTTTTATTATTATCTACTTCAAAAACTTCAAAAATAATTTTTTTCTTCTTTTAATTTTGTTTGTGTGATTGTTCATTAATGGGGATATAATTATTGGATTACTTAAGTGTCCCTACAAGCATGTTGCTGTATGTGTCTCAAACCTCATAAGATTCTGAATAAAAGCCTTCATGACCTGGTATTAACAAACCTTGTCTTCCCAATAAGGCTACTACATTTATTCTAATCGTGAGCTACCTCACTCTCTTCTCACATGAGTTAAGAGCTTTTCTGCTTGGTCCTTATTTTCGCAGCAGAGGTACTTTAATTTCTTACACCATCTCCATTACATTTCTCCACTATATTCGTTTCATCAACGTAACCCTTGAGACTCTCAGAAATTACCACTGAGGTTTATGGTTACACAACATCTGTATTTGTGATCTTAGTTTCGTGTCACTACGAGCTGAGTGAAACCCAAAATTGAACATCTAACGAATTGACGGTGAACAATTAATTTGCTCAAGTTTTCACCAACGAATTGACGGATGTATCCTACTGAAATCACAATTTTTTTTGTGTGATTCCTATGAAATTGTTAAAAACCATAACATTTCTTCCCTTGGGATCCAGTTTTTAATTTTTTTTTTGAGATTTTATCTTTTCCAAGATATTTAAAACTAATTCCTACCTACTTGTTCAACAGACTACACCGCTCTCACAAGTACTTTGTTCATTTTCTTTCTTATTTCAAGATTAGAATTGCTGAATCAAAGCGAAAGCCACCTTTACTTAGCCTAATTAAAAGAAGCCTTTCAACATTTATTCATAAATGTTTGATCGTAATTCAACGGGAATCCACATAAACACTTTAAGGTCTCTCTTGATCTTGAAGGAAGAGATTCGTGCCCGGGATCACTTGTTTCGTGTCTTTATTGACATCACATTTATTCCTTCAAAAGAGCTGCTTTATTCCTTTTTTTTACACTCTTAGCACGAAAATCTTTGATTTTCCAAAATTCCGTTACTAATTACTACAGGCTGTATTATTGCTTTGGTGGTTATTTATGAAGCTGTGGTCAAAAATAATCCACGTGGGTATTTAATTCCAAAGATGCCGTTTAAAAGATAAGACGAAAGGTTGCTGACTCGACGGGAGTTAAAAGGATTGAATTTCAAACGACGGTAAAAATGGGGCGCGTGTGGATTTGAAACGCCCATACTTTTACTGACATCATGGACGCGTGTGTGAATTTCAAGGGATTTCTCTCTGGCACTTAAAGGCGCGTGAGGATTTGAAACGGTTTTCTTCTGAAACGGCGCTTGTTGGGTGGCGTGATCCTAGGAATCTGACACTCTCTCTCCTACGTGATCATCACATAGAAGATCTGAAACGAGTTTTCTCTCTCCATTCCCTCTCTATAAAAGGCAGTCTACACTCTCATTTACCTTTTTACTGCTTCCGGATTTTCTAGAGAGCAAAAACTCCCAAAAGCTTCATTGTTCATCTTCTTCTTCTACTACCTTCAACAATGGCGGAATCATCCTCAGTCCATGCTACCTCCCACATCCTTCCTATTCGTCCTCAACAATGCCTGGTGATCGATCTCAACCCTCTGGCGTACGACTCCTACATGTCGCCGATCATCGAGTGCCTGAAGTACTCCCAAATCGCTCCGGCTCTCTCCAGGATTGAGTCTGTGCCCATGGCGACTCTCTCGCAGGTTTATGTGACTGCCTATTACGACAAAGCAGTCGAGCGGATGTTCTTCGAGGTTGCTGATCACAAGACCTCCATTTCTCGACAACGTTTCTGCACACTGCTAGGGTTGGCTGATGACCCATCGAGAATTAATCCGGAGACGATTCCGGTTGGGCATCTGTATAGCATGTTTTACAATATGGGGTACACGGAGGTCCTCACCTCCGTCGCAAAGTTCAAAAAGTCTTGCTTGCCGCCACAGTGGAACGGCATGTTCACAGTCCTCTTCAAGGGCTTATCAGAACGGAGCTCAGGATCCGACGGGGCTAGTCGACTTTTCTTGTCGATTATGTATGCAATTTACAACGGGGTCAACTTAGATTTTGGGTTGGTTCTCTGGCAACAGCTCATCCAGAGCCTTTCTTCTTCATCACGACATTCTGAGGTGTCGTATGCCCGGTTCTGGATTCTAATCACAAAGTGGGCAATGGACAGGTTTGATATTCCCACTGCTGCTGGTGCATCGATGTCTTTAATCGGTACGTTTCATACCAAGAAGATCATCGTCTCTGATGCATCTAAATTCTCGTTCATTGGCTCTATTCCGGAGACAATGTATGGCGACGTTCCCTCTGACAGCAGGCTAATCCGGACGATCAAGGAGTTCAGGGCAACTGGACCTAGGGACCTTACACCTGAAATGCTGAAGTCCATCCATGATGCTGACAAACCGGTGAACAGGGGCAAAAAGGCGTACAAAGGGAAGCAAGCGACCAAAGCTCCTAAAGGTCCTTCTCCCAAGAAGAGGAAACAAACGAAACCTGCTCAGTCCCCGCAGCCGAAGAGGAGGAAGACTCAACCGAAGCGAAAGCTTATAATCCCTTCCTCTTCGAGTGACTCAGAAAACGAGAGTTCGGGTTCGGATGGCTCTCAAGGAGGCGAAACCCCTCAAAGAGGCAACACACCACCCCGCTCACCTACCCCAGAGATGGAACTTCATAATTCACCAGTTCCTTCACCTCCTCAATCCATCCCTACTTCCATTCCGACCATAATTCCCACTACCACTATTCCTCCAACCTCTTTCCCTATACCACCACCCATTTTCACAGATACCACCACAACCACTACAAAGGTTACAACCAACGTATCTGATATGGGGGGTTCATACCACTACAACCGAACCACCACCCGTAACCGAACCACCTCAAACCGAAACCCAGCATACAACCGAACCTACCCATACTCAACCACCACCCGAAACTAACCCCACACCCACTCAACCTGAACCTACCAAAACCACCACACCTCCAGCTTCACCACCCCCATCATCTCCAGATCATGCCTCTGATGGAGATAACCCGTTTCTTGGTGGAGACAACATGACCTTCGATTCGGTCTACTTTAGTCCGTTTCAGGTTCAGAGTGACGAAGAGGATGATGCTCCAGTGACAAAGAAACATTTGAAGGAGCTAAACGAGAAGGTTGATCAGCTTCTTGTGTCATCCACAAACGCTCAATCATCTCTCTCTGAAGCCGCTCTTTAGAAGATTGTTGATGCCTTCTCCAGGGCTCAGCATGATTCGGTAGCTTCAGCCACTGCCGCCATAGACGCCTCCACAAAAGCATGTGAGGCTGGGACCGAAAAAGTCGATAAACTATTCTCAGACGCTTCTTCCCTGTTGAAGTCCCTACAGGAGAGCGCTGATGCCAGAAAGACAACTTTGGAACCAATAGTTCAGCAGTTGGCCAAGTTCGTCTCAACGGAGTTACAGTCGTTCGCTACTCTTTGCCAAACCATAAGCGACGACAACTCGGCCCTTCGTGCCTCCATCGATGAGCGCCTCGCTAAGCTTCAGGAGGATCTCGCTGCTGAAAACTCATTGATGGACGTTCTGGCAAGCAAAACCACCGCCCTAAAGGTCAAGAGCACTCAACTTTCAAACTCACAGCAACAACTTGAAGCTCTTCGATCCGAACGGGAGGTTATCAAAACATGTGTTTCGGATGTACATGCTGCTCTATCTAACATCCTAGAAGCACACAATCCGATTCTAAACCATTCGGTGAGGCGAACCCTTGCTGAAAAACTTGCTCCTGCCATGGACCTTCTCAACAAAGTCGAAGGTTTACCTAGTTTCGTGTCCGATCCGAAACAAGGGGGAGAAGTAAAGTCCAGATCGAAACCACCTCCTTCCTCCAAAGCTACTCACACAACCGAATCAACTTCGACTGGTCAAGCTTCGGGTTCGGGTGTGAAGGATAAAGCGAAACACATAGCTGAGGAAGAAGATGAAGATGAAGATGATGAAACCATTGCTGACATGTTGAAACATAAAAACAGTCGCAATGTGGATGATGATGTCAATCGTGTGGCGCGAGAGGCTGAAGAAGCCGAACGCATGCAAAAGGAAGCCCACGATCTCCTCGAGAGCAGGAAAACTCTCTCCCTGCCTGGACTCGGGAGCGCATGATTAAAGAGGCCATAGATACTCCTAGCATCTTATGGCTCGAGTCGGTGATCTCGTTCGACTGCTATAATTTTGTCGATTCGCAGTTCGACATGCCGTTAACTCGAAAGGCGTTTATCTTCCACACCTTCTCTAACATTTTTGAAGTCCCTCATCCGAACCCTGAGGTGGATAGGGAGTTGATCGAATTCTATCTGAAGGCTGCTCGTCCTCAGTATCAAACTTGGAGCGCCCAGAAGATAGTGAACATTCGGATCTTAAAGCCTTACACCGAAGGAAGGTTCATAAACGTTCGGTTCAAGGTGATTCGAGGGTCTGCGAGAACTGAACACCTTATATCTTTGGCAGACTTACCGAATTTAAATCCTCATGATTGGATCGTCTTGCATAATATCCTTTTGACTGATGAAGCTGAATATGGTCCCATTATAGACCATCTCAAAAGGATGTTAGTCTGTTACATCATGGAGGTTGCCCTAATGGATCAGGAGGTTGCCACAGTCTTCAAGAAGAAACCGAAGATTGCTCCTGTGGGATCGGCCAGTGATCTCAATAAAATGAAGATGGGCAAGATCGACCCAAGACGTAATTCGGTTATGTTCACTAGAGCTGAAGGACAAAAATGTCTCTTCGCTTTAGCTGACAAACATCTTTACACCACTGCTTGTCTGGAGCATGTGTTATCGATCATCCGAAGGTGTAAAGAGAATGCAGCGGATGATGTAAAGTACTTCAACGACATGATCCAGTGGTACATCCGGTTTAGACAGACAATATTGTTGGATTAATGTCTAAGTCCATAACTATATTTGGTATGACTTGACCCGACCCGACATGGTCCATTTGGGTTGCATACCATCATGCACTTGGATGAGAGAAATAAGACACTTATGGTTATTAATATATTATAAGTTCTAGTATATTAATAATAAGAATAATAAGATTATTTAATTAGTATTGATCAAGAATTAATCTAGGATTAATTAAGTGATCAAAAGAAGACTAATTAAATATATGGGTTGATTGTGTAAATCATCCATAAATGTATAGTGGGCTAATGCTCCATGGATAATCAAGTTGGGCTAAAACCCATAGGATGGTTCATGGATGCTCCATGGTGTATTTGAACCCATGGATCCAAGGAAATGGAAAGTCATGACAATTAGGGTTTGCCCTAATTGTAACACTATATAAAGATATTATTCTTGGCAAAATCGGTGACTAGAATCACACTAGTGTGTGAAGTGAAAGGGCTAGCCGATTTTGATGAGTGTAGAATTCTCTCAAGTCATTCCAAGTGTTTTGATGATTGTGATTCCATTTGAGGTGTCACACTTGGGGCACTAGGCACTCAAGCTTCATGAAGACTTTCTACACCAAAGAGGTATGTATTCTATCTTGCTATAGTTATTGTTTTGTATGCTAGATTAGGATAATACCTTGGAAGTTCTTATTTTCATGTATAATAGAGAAAACATAGATCCAAGGTATTTAGGGTTGCATGTACACTTAGGAGTGTTAGAATGCTCAAAACCCAACAGTGGTATCAGAGCCTAGGCTTGTTTTCTTGTTATACCTGCAATAGAAGCTGAAAAAACGAATCTGGTGCTGTCTGGCCATCAGACTCGGCGAGTCCATCAGGAGACTCGGCGAGTCCATGCCTAAAAAGTGATGAATTCGATCCAACTCGCCGAGTTGGTTCATGCACTCGACGAGTTGGACCCCCAGACAACATATTTTCGAGTTTTTTGGCTAGAAATGGACTAGGAACATTACCCTAAGTTGTTTTTGAACTTATAAACTTGTTTTTGATGTGGTAATGTTCATGCTAATCCATTTTCAAAGATAATTGTCAATAGATTCATGTTTTGTATTAGTTTAAGGTTTAGACTAATTACATGAAAAAGTTTGATTTGAATTATCTTGTTCTTATGAGTTGCTTAGATTAATAGAAATGTTGAGTGAAATAGTTGTTTTCAATCCATTTTAATCTAAGAGTTGAGTATAAAATGTGTTTGTGTAACTTGTCCTCAAGTTACATGAAGAGTCACATTAAAGACTCATAAAACTCATAATAGTTGGCAATGGTTACAAAATGAAGAGTCTTGTGTCATTGAATGTTTTTTTTTATGACTCCATAACTTGTCCTCAAGTTATGGAAGTTCAAGAGTCACTTCATTAAAGAAAAATATGTAACCATAATTAAATCCATAAGTTATAAAATAAAGGAAAAAGTTACTTCTTTTATTAGTTTAAAGTCTTCCATAACTTGTCCTCAAGTTATGGAACTTGAAGAGCTTTTGGATTAAAACTACTTTAAACACATAAGTTATGGAAATTAATTAGTTTTGAATAGTTTCAAAACTTGCCCTCAAGTTTTGGAATTTGAATAGTTTTCCTTATGAATACTTTAATTCCAAATTAGCCCTTAGAATTTTAAAAGTTAAAATTCAACCCTTATACTTTATAATATTATAAGTTAATAATATATATATGTATAAGAGTAAAGTCAGTCTTACCGCTAGTACGCCTCATTCACGAAGCCGGTCTATAAGGTGGGTATAAGGTTGTTGCCTATAAAATGGCAACTTAATGGGTGTCCACTCTCACCCACCGCTTGCTTGACTGGTGGAGGGTCGTTAGCCGAACGGGTTTGACAGGACTAGAATTCTCCCTTCATTAAAAGTATTAATGATAATACTAAGTAACTAAACTCTTAATAATACCCAATCTTAGTTACTTAGGAAAAATGTGAATAAGGTGCTAATCCATGAAATTACACTTTGCACTTTGTTTAAGTCGTTAGTGGAGCGTGTGTGGTTAACCGGCACACTAACTTGGACTTAACAAGGTAGGTAAAGGGTGACTTAATATTTATCATAGTATCGATGGAGTGTGTGTGGTTAACCGACACATCGAATGAGGGGTAATTTATTAAGGGTACCAAGTGATTTGCATGGTTACTTCACACCTTGTTTTGTGATCCTCGGCATCCCAGTCACAAAACCTGAAGGGCACACTCGAGATTGAAACATGCCTTTGAAAAGTTCAATGAATCTCAAAGATCTAGGAGTTTCAAAACCAATTAAAACCTAATTATACATTTCGTTTATCTTGGTGGAAATTGGTGAATCGTCATTCACCTACCTTCAAATATTTTATAGCTTGGATTACAGCATACCTCTTCTAAGTTATAAAATAGTTTGTTGGGTCCTAGCCTTAATATTTCATATTGGGTGTCATATTAAGGACTTAAAATCAACTATCTTGAATATCTCCCAAAAGATGTCTGGTTTAGACACCTATGATCTTCCGAATCTCTTGAAACAAGCTTTCCTAATGAAGATGATGTCCCATGGATATCATACTTCTTCACCTCTTCAAATTATTCTCCCCAACCCACAAGTTCTTGAAAAGTTTAAGGTCACTCAAGCCCTATTGGCAAGGCAAGGTCTAGGTGTGAGCACATCTTGGAGATGTAGTCACATATTGACAAGCCGGGAGAGTTGGGTGTCAAAGTCTTGAGAAAGTTGGTGGTTCAATCACTTTCTAAGTCACATAGTGAGTTCCTTTGGGACACTTATGAAATAGACTATGACAAGACCCTTAATGATATTATCTAAGATCAACTTCCTTAAAACTTGATGGACATTGACAATAGTGACACAGGAAATCCAGAAAAAGCATTCTCTTCCCAACGGAAAGGGATCGGCCATAGTCAACTCGGTTGACCAAATGGTAAAGAGAAAAGCTAAGTCTGTGATAGTCCCGTGTACCATTATCAAAGGGTCCATATGTTTATATTGCCAAAGGATGGGGCATTGGTTGCGAAGCTGCCAAATTTACCTAAGGATGTTAAAGTCAATAAGTTTGACTCTACTTCAGGTAAAGTCCACTATCTAACTCTGTTAAGTTTCTATTCTGAGATTCTTGATACATGATGTGACTGGGTCACATGGTGATGTTTTAAGAATGAAAGAAAAGTGAAGAAACTTAAAGAAAGAATATGCTGAATCTGATGGCGTAGATGGATTTCTATCGCATAGTTTGAAGATCGGATTCTTGAGCTACTTCTCAGGAGTTATGAGATATTGCTTAGGAATAGATAACAACAAGTTTTCATATGGATTGTAAGGATAAGTTTTTTTTCCGCAATGTTTTAAAATAAAAGAAAATTTTTTGATTTTATTTATTTTAAAATATCCTTACAATGGCATTTGAGGAAAAATTGTTGCTTATATGATTCCATTAAGAGCAAGAGTGGAAATATGAAATTGATTCTTTCATTTGTGGTAATGTCTAGATTTACCAAATAAGGAAAGATTCTCATCACCCAAGTTTCAATTGGACCGGAACTTGGAATCATGCAAGTTGTATAGCATGATGAATGAGAACTTTCAAGTTTTGGAAAATTAAGACTAATTACTTATTCACATGGATGTGTGAGTCAAGTGAAGGACTAAAGGATCGAGTACACAGTCTTGTGCACTGATTAAGTCCACCACAAAAGTTTGATAAAACTATTCATCATAGTTTACTAAAGCACAGTAAATATGATTATACTTACAAGCTTAAGTGTAATTCTGAGACATTGGAAAAAGGTTCCAATGTATGGCAGAGCAAATAAGAAGAATCAATTTAGGCAGAAGGATAAAAGTTTCTCAAATCTGAAAAGATGGGAGAGTACTTTAGTATCAGCTTTTGTGATCATCTTAATGATTAAGAAACCATAGCACAATTAGTTCTCTAAGGAAATCTTAGTGCATTCTTATGACTAAGAAGAGGAACTTGAATTGTTGAAGTGGTTAAATCAAGAAGATGAGTCATACTTCGTTCCAATACAAGTCTTAGAGTCATACTTCAAGATTGTAACTTGAGTGACATGTCTTAAAGAAGGTTTAAAACACTTGTCAAATGTAAGAGTAAAAGTTTTCTACTCTTGTACATTTGAAATTGGTAAGTTGTGATGTTTTGGATAAAACAAAGACCAACTAAGGCCAATTGTGTGAAGTGTTTGTCTTGATTAGAATCCACACTATCTCTTGGATGTTTGACAAGGGAGTCTTATAGGTCAAGAGGACAGTGGGAGTCTTAAAGGTCTTGAAAGTCTCAAGAACTAATCAAGAATAAAACCTGAAGTTCTTCACTAGCACACGACTTGAGGTTTATAACCTATCGTGTTGACATATTATGTGCCCATTCCAGTTAAAGTTGACTTTGCATATGAGTTCTTAGAGTTCTCAATGTGTTGCATAACAACTTGGAAGCAATGGTAGGCCCTTGAGCTGCCAGGTGGCAAGAAATTAAGATTGAGTTCAGTCCATATGAGTTTGGATTTGTCATTATCCTTGTCTTGTGACTATGATTTTGACAATTCACATGGATAAGAACACATACACCAGTAAATCTAAGTGTCATAAGGTTTCTCTCCGATTCATGGAAATGATGGTGAGGAAACACTTTCACTAAGTAGATTTTAGCTAGATAGCAATTGTGATATTTGCATTCTCAAAGTCGTTAGTGGAGCGCGAGTGGTTAACCGGCACACTAATATGGACTTGTGAGAAGTGGCAAAAAGGTCTAACTGTTATGATTACGGCATACCTCTTCATAATTGTTTAGACTCACAAGTGTGCTATCTAAGGGAAGGTGTATGATTTTGATAAAGTCTTATCAAAACAATCTAGTATCAGAAATCTGAACTTTGGTAAGAAAGTCAATGAAGTATTGATTTCTAGAAGTCTAGCTGATTTCTGAGTACATGTCAAAGCTAGTGGGAGCATAAGTGATATGCTAATAATCATCATGTTAGTGGGAGCATGATAATTATGACAAGTATTGCAAGTTAGCAATGTTAATTATAGAAAACAAAAGTTTCAATTCGTGAGGTAGCAGGGGTTGAAAAAGTTGTTTTGCTATAATTAAGGGAGAGGAAATTATACTTCATCTCAAATCTATAAGCTTAGATCGTGAGGTTTTAAATCGTTTAGTCAAGGATATATATGAATTTCATGTTGGAATGGCTCAACATAAGGAAATTCTGTATATGGGTCCATTATTTGCGTTCTAAAAATTCGATTATGATTACGGCATCCCTTTTCATAATCTGAATTATGAGAACTTGGCAAATTGAAATGGACATATTATAGCAAAAGACTAGTTTAGTCTTTATGTGAGACATCATGAATCGTGTCCCATATGCTTCGGATATAGGATCGATTACATGTGCTATAATCATCCGTTCTAAAATTTTCAAAATGCCTGGGGCATTAAGAAGGGAAAAGGTTTAGAACTGGATATGACTAAAAGGATTAAACATTTGTCGAGGACAATCTAAGGTTTACCAAAGATTGGTTGCTCAAGGACAATTGGAAGTATAGTGATAATTCTGGAAGGACCATATTGACATAATCTGTAAGGAGGCAACTCTTGTTCAGAAGTGATAGTCAAAATGGAATCTGGAAATGTTTCAAAGTTAGAATTTTCAATCTGTGTAAGATTAAGGAAACTTAATGCAAGAAGGATATTTCCAAGGAGTGGATCTCCTTTGGAATACTCTGTAATGATTGTTGCCAAGTCTTTATGACTTTGTGCATAATCATTACGAGAGGATCAATGCATATAAGTTTAGAATCTAACAGATTTCAGTAAATGGCATGAATTTGGAATTCTTGCATTTGCAGTAAGGATTTGGGAGTGTGAAAAGAGAATCATTGAAGCTATGTTCAATTGATCTAGTTCACAAAGTAAAGATCATAGACAAACATAGTATGCATACTTGGTGTATGGCATGACTAGTGTTTAAGAAAACATAGTGTACATGCTTGGAGCATGGGACAACTGTTGTTTTAAATTCAAGAATAAAGTTGATAGCTGAAACAGTATACAATGAATAATGTGTAATCATATGGTGATAAATAAAAGGTGTTTTATTTATGTTCAAAGGGTTGATACCATATTGGATTCAATTATTATTGTGTTTCATTTTGCATGTTTTGACTTCCCGAATAAACTGGGTTATTCTTCCGGAATGACTAAGTTATTCAAACTATCCACAGTCGGTCATATGTTGGAAGTAGATATGAATTAAGACTGTCATGATGGGTTGTAGAGGTCTAAGGTGTTGGACAAGGCTACAACAATCATGAGTGCTCATAAGTTCTGAGTATTGGATTCAACCCGCGCTCATTGGAATCACTTCATGGATTTTATCACGAGTGATCATGAGACGATAATATCTTATATTCTTCAAACCTAGAGATATGAGTTGTTACTATGAGTTGATAGTACATTGATAGCACGAAAACGCATTTGGTAACTCGGTGCTATAAAACGTGCCTTTGTGTATGATTCAACAAGTAGTAGAACAAGCCATATGAGTCGAAGTTTATCCATTCCTTTTACCTTCGGGATAAAAGTGATATCTGTGGGCCCCTCGATGATTTGATGATGACAAATGGAAGTGCTCGGCCGGGCCAGGACTGATTTGATTTGTTCAATTAGTCAGTCGTCATAAATCGGAAATCGGGAAACAACAAATGGACAGAGAGAATGATTATAATCCATGTCTCAGTCCATATGATATCTAGAATGGAGGAATATATGATCCCTTATCTAATGGACAAGTCACTGACAAAGGTCAGAGTTCATCTACAAGGTCAGAGTTCGACGGAAGCTTTTGAGAGCTACGATTGCCAGTTGGTTCCTGAAGTCATACGCAATAATAGTTTTAGACTTATCCAAGTGGGAGACTGTTGGATTAATGTCTAAGTCCATAACTATATTTGGTAAGAGTTGACCCGACCCGGCATGGTCCATTTGGGTTGCATACCATCATGCACTTGGATGAGAGAAATAAGACACTTATGGTTATTAATATATTATAAGTTCTAGTATATTAATAATAAGAATAATAAGATTATTTAATTAGTATTGATCAAGAATTAATCTAGGATTCATTAAGTGATCAAAAGAAGACTAATTAAATATATGGGTTGATTGTGTAAATCATCCATAAATGTATAGTGGGCTAATGCTCCATGGATAATCAAGTTGGGCTAAAACCCATAGGATGGTTCATGGATGCTCCATGGTGTATTTGAACCCATGGATCCAAGGAAATGGAAAGTCATGACAATTAGGGTTTGCCCTAATTGTAACACTATATAAAGATATTATTCTTGGCAAAATCGGTGACTAGAATCACACTAGTGTGTGAAGTGAAAGGGCTAGCCGATTTTGATGAGTGTAGAATTCTCTCAAGTCATTCCAAGTGTTTTGATGATTGTGATTCCATTTGAGGTGTCACACTTGGGGCACTAGGCACTCAAGCTTCATGAAGACTTTCTACACCAAAGAGGTATGTATTCTATCTTGCTATATTTATTGTTTTGTATGCTAGATTAGGATAATACCTTGGAAGTTCTTATTTGCATGTATAATAGAGAAAACATAGATCCAAGGTATTTAGGGTTGCATGTACACTTAGGAGTGTTAGAATGCTCAAAACCCAACAAATACTTGCTCTAATCACGCGTCTGTTTAACACTGTGAAGAAGAAGGTACCTGCTTCAGCTGCAGGCCCAAGCAACAAGTGAAGATCTCGCTCCAATTGACGCAAAGGGGGAGATTGTTGGGTTGAAGATTCGTTTGAAGATTGCATCAATGGGCTCGGCTGTTAGTCCATTTAATTTTGTATTCCGGTTTTGGGCCTGTCCATACCGTGAGCTTGCTAGGTTACTATATAAGTATATGCTTGCATGCATAATTAGGTTAACAATTAAGAATATTACGATAGATTTACAGTTTCTTTCATCGTTCTTGTAAACCTCCAACCCTCTACAGTTGATGTTCTTTATCGAGCTCTTCTGAGGGTTATTTTATAATCATTCAACCTGTTTGATTCATCGTTGAGTTATTCTTTATTTTACATTCGTTCTTACAGTTTAAATATTTATTCACCTGTTTAAGATCTAATCGATCTTCAAGATTAAGTATTAATCTCATCATTAATTCAGCGGTAAAAAGTCTGGCAAAAACCGACGTCAGATAAAGAAGTTATGAATTTCAAAAGAAATTCCTTAATCACGACATTTTAAAAATAAACAATAAAAATAATTTCGAAATTTGCCGACGGAGTCTAAACAAAAGTTGTAGATCGTAGTCTCACCTTCACGTGGATATAAAGAACATCGAAAACGGAGTTCGTATGAAGAAGATATGAATTTTAGAAGTTTGCTAAATAATAAAAATATAAATTTAATTAAACCCCGGTATTATCCGAAGAACGAGTCAGCGGTCCGATCCCTCGTACGCCCCGCGTACTCAGATGCTAGGCTTCGGATTGTCCACGTCGCTTTGATGCTTCTTCCGAGGATGCGGTAAGCCATGACGTCTCGTACGCCCCGCGTACGAGCGTACGCCCCGCGTACGTGAGGCTTCCAGACCCTATAAAAGGGATGCGAAGGTGTCGGCCATATTTGCTAATTTCCTTCCTTTCTCGCACCGAAGCTCTGCGTTTCAACCGTCGGAGTCATCCCAAGGGCCCAGTTTTCATATCCAAGTTTGAAAGGAAGTTTTACGCTCCCGAGATTCCCGAGAATCCCGAGAAATCCGCTTTCTCGAGTAGAAGTTCTGCTCGGTTTTCGTCTCGCTTTCTTCAAGCTATCAAGTGAGTTCATACCCCTACAACCACACTTTAAATGCTTTTTAAATGCTTTTTCAACACTTTTAAGGGGGGGAATACAAGTAAACACACGACTAAAATCGTGTGAAACATCGATCTTTTGCTATACTTTTCATACTGTTGTTTTAACTATCTTATGAAGTCATTATCATGCAAAACACCTCATAACACAGCTTTACCCTCTTGGGATACAATATGTTTTGATAAATAGAAATAATGTTTTATTTATACGTTTACATACAAATACATCTTATCAAGGGTAACATCCTTTAATAAATCATTTTATGCATTCAAAGAACTTATGATTTATGCTTTGTCAAACATTGTGAAAAAGGATAAACTTTGCATACAAAACTACTACTTTAATACAGACTTAGTTGAGAATCCGTGAGACGTGTACATCTTCAAATCATATCTTTTTGGTAAAAGGTACCGCTTCAAGTCCTGTCTATAACCAGAGTCTCCCATTCGGAGAACGTGTCAAATGTGTATAGATCTATACGGGAAGTCATGATCACGCGCCCTGACTGTTAGCTACAGTCCGTCCTTTGGGGTGACAGTTTGTCATAATGCTACGACGCCTGAAGAACGTTGCTACAGGCATATTATGTTCAGTATGGTTATAAAACTCATCAGATATACAATTATTATGGTAGTATGCTTTTATGAACAAGTAGTTACTAAAACTATTCTTCATCTAACAAGCGCGATCTTCGTATAGCTTTATTATATAAAACTATGCCACACCTTTTAAGCACGTCGGTTGCTTGCGATTTTCGGTCTTAGAGACTGCCAGTTACTTTAGGAAAATAAGGGTTTTTCCCGCATCTAGAAGAAACAACTAATAGGAAAATAAGGGATTATCCTGGTGCAACTGTTTACAACTTATAACACGAACATTCATATGCATTTCATACTTTTATAAGAAAATAAGGGTTTTTCTTGGAAAACACAACAAATCATATCTCAACTATTAGGGAAAATATGGGATTTTCTGGATCTAATACATTCATTTTCAACACAACGAATCCTAACTCTTTTCATTTGAAAATGCCGAGTTTTCTGGAAAACATACACGAACTTTCGAATGGCGTACATTTCTCAAAACACTACTTATGAACTCACCTACTTAATTGTTGACACTTTCTCTTTGAAATAACTTGTATTCTCAGGCAACCGCTAAGTAGGTTTGGAAATCAACTTTTTGGGATTAAACGTGCTGACGTTAATTACTTCTTTTGATAGATGTTTATGTATTTATCTTTTGAACATGTAACGAATACAATTATGTAAACATTTTGGAAACCTTAATATATATGGTGGTGTGAACTTTCCTTTCTATGAACTGTTATGATACTGAATATGACGTCCTCCGCCCCCGAACGTTTCCGCCGTTCTGGTTTGTGGGTGTGACAGATTGGTATCAGAGCATTGTTTATAGTGAATTAAGTATATCAAAACCATTTTTGGTATACAACTATAAACACAACTGGGCAAAAACACTTTGAGTAAGAGTCAGACTTTTAAAAATTAAATTTATTTAGTTTTTGTAAAGTAGGCATGCATTCATTTCATATTTACAATAGGGTCAGTATCATAATTAAAGCAACATAGAAGTATTATAAATAAGTTGTGCAGTGCAGGTATGCCTTGGGACATGTAATCGGAACTAGGAAGAATATAGCCTGATCAACTATATTTGTCCGAGAGCCGACTAACGTATGCCAAGGAGTGTCTGCAATGGACAACATATTTAAAACTTACCAAACGCACATCTTTAAAGAATACTAAGGGAGTATTCGAATACCTACAACCATTAAACTTAAGGGTAAATTCCATGTGCTTTAGCTTATAGTCAATTCTTAACCCTAGTCTCGTATAGACTCAAATGGCCGGATTCCATCACCCAGGTGACCCCTACTACCCCAACCAAGGTAATGGAGAAAGGATAGAGAATGATCCTGAAGAAGGAATGCAAGAAGACTTAGATCCCAAGGACGATAACCTACCCTTAACGGCTCCAATTCAAAATCCTAATCCTCGACCGGAATTTCATGTCTCGACGCCCCTTTGGGCAACTAACCTGAATAGGTGGAGCCGCGAACAAGATCAACCCCTTCCATTCAACGGAGACCGAAGCTTCTACAATCTAAGCGAGGGAGGATCGGCAGACAGAGCCCTCCCTATATTGGTTCGTCGGATTTCTCGCATTGGTGAACAAGGACGGACGACCATCCATCGAACTGAGGAGGATGATGCGAACACTGGAGTCAACACAGTTCGCATCCGACAGTTAGAATTAGCTCACGTGAGAATCGTAAATCGAAATGAAGAGTTACAGAGAGAAATAATGGCAACTCAAACCGAAGTGATAGAACTTCGGGCAAACCAGGCAAGACATGAACTACGTATGCTCGAGATGGAGTGTCAGTTGGCGGAATCTGAAGCCCAAGTAACCAGCTCGCGTAACAAATAATACCTATCTGACTTCCAAAATTTTGTCATAACATAAGACCTCGGATAAAGTCCTTACCTTTCTTAACCTTGTAATCGGAGACCTTTAGACAGGTCAAATTTTCCTAACTACAAAATGTAACGCACCATGTTTTATAATATATATGATGTACTTCCTTTATTAAACCCTTTGCATGCCCCTCCAATTCATGAGTTTATCTACTCTCCTGATGAGTCGAACTAAAAACCCTATTCAAGGATAAACCAAACTTCTGATATAACAAATCACTAATGCGCGACTTTCGAATCATTAAAACTTATAGTTTTTCTTGTTACTTCCTTATCAGAACAATGTCTCCTCGTAGATCAGCACGTAGAAACGCAACCCCACCACCACCTCCCCAATATGACCCCAACATAGTGCAATTTGCTATCACTGCGGCCGTAACAGCTGCACTGTCTCAAGCAAACTTTAGCAGCGCAGCAAAGGCTGGAAATAATCAACTTACCAACGCAACCCCATTCCTACAATTGGACACCGCCACTTTGCAAGCTACAGTTATAGCCACCGTGGCAGCCATTATAGCATACAATAACTCTGTCAACTCAAGCAGGGAAGGAAACGATATAAAAAATCCTAATCAAAGAAACAATCGAAGCCACCTACCAGTAGCTGCCTATAAGAATACCGCAAGGTACGGACACAAGAACATGAAACGAAAACCCTGGAGCAAGAGGGGAGGCAAATCAACTCAAAGAAACGCCAAAAAGCAATCAACAAACCATACCCCTACACCCAAAAGGTCGTACAACGGCAACCAGCCTAAGTGCAACCGATGCAACTTTCATCATCACAGACCCTGCCGTGAATTGCATTGCGTTAGTTGCAATAGAAAGGGGCACACTGTCCGCTACTGCAGAGACCCAGCCCAACTAACTGCTCCAGCCACAAATGTAGGAGTAGATCGTGCTTGTTTTGAATGCAGAGTAACGGGACACTTCCGAAGGGACTTCCTGCAGTCAAACATCATGAATGCTGGTGGAGGAGGCCGAGTATTCGCAATGGGCCAAGAGGAGGCTATTGCAGACCCCACAGTTATTTTGGGTACATTTCTCCTCGATAACTTATTTGCATACATTCCATTTGATAGTAAGGACGCAGAGGAGTTCCGTGAGTAACAAGTTAAAAATCTACTCGAACAAACACCCTAATCATTAAACAAAACTTTCATAGTAGTAACAATAGAGATAGACTAAAAAGCACTGAAAACACATACGTAGAATGCACTATCCCATTAGCGAACGTCTTACAATGAGAAGTACCGACATTGGCATTCGACGTGGTTTGTTGTGGCCCTACCCATACCATTTCCATTAGTTATAAAAGACCCTTTCACTTTAACCATCGACTAACGAAATTCGATCGATTTATAACGACAAACCCGACACAAATCCCAATTGGTTTCTAGTTTCAAAACCCCGAAGTACTCATGTGAGGAGTACTATATCTTTACAACCTTCCCGAAGTATCCCCCAACAGATCATTTAGAAATACCACGCATACAACAAGACAAATCCAAGCTCAGAAATTAGGAATGAATCCAACCATTAGCTGCAAAACATAGCTGCCCTAATGCATCGAGTGAATAAGCTAACATTTAGAAGAACATAAGTAAATAAACCCAAAACCACACAATCCCGATCGATCGAAGTGATAGGCGGAGTAATGAAGGACCACAGAAACATGCACATTAGGATCTAGATTCATAAAGGAACAAGAGGAACAAATGGACCAGAAGCACTCACGCCTGCCCGCAAGAGTTGGAGTCCCAGTCAAAATGCGAATTTCGTGACGAAATTCTCTCTAACGGGGGGATAATGTAACAACAACAAAATTCAGGTCAAAATTTAAACTTTTATAAAACTGTAATTAAGTATACTAAGTGGTAGATATCGTAACAACGTTTTCATACATATAAAGAACACAGAAATCCGAGTTATAACGAAGAACTTATGACCATTCTAAGATTTCCGAAAAAACCGGCAACACCGATTAAACAAAAAACGCGAAGTTCCAATACAATACTTTTTAGCCTTAAATATCTAAATGAAAGTAATAGATATCATTAAACCGTGAACATACATAAAAAGAACGTCCAAATCTGACTTTGTATGAGGAAGTTATGATTTTTCTAAGTTACGGATATAGCAGTAGGCAGCTAAAAACTCGAATCGGAGATCGAGCGACTTTTGGCCGGAATGACCTAAACGAGAATCGAAGGTCTCGAAAATGGTAATTCAGTGGTAAAAAGTCTGGCAAAAACCGACGTCAGATAAAGAAGTTATGAATTTCAAAAGAAATTCCTTAATCATGACATTTTAAAAATAAACAATAAAAATAATTTCGAAATTTGCCGACAGAGTCTAAACAAAAGTTGTAGATCGTAGTCTCACCTTCGCGTGGATATAAAGAATATCGAAAACGGAGTTCGTATGACGAAGATATGAATTTTAGATGTTTGCTACATAATAAAAATATAAATTTAATTAAACCCCGGTATTATCTGAAGAACGAGTCAGCGGTCCGATCCCTCGTACGCCCAACATACTGTCGTACGCCCCGCGTACTTGGATGCTAGGCTCCGGATTTTCCACGTCGCTTTGATGCTTCTTCCGAGGATGCGGTAAGCCATGACGTCTCATACGCCCCGCGTACGAGCGTACCCCCTGCATACGCGAGGCTTCCAGACCCTATAAAAGGGATGCGAAGGTGCCGGCAATATTTGCTAATTTCCTTCGTTTCTCACACGGAAGCTCTGCGTTTCAACCATCGGAGTCATCCCAAGGGCCCGGTTTTCATATCCAAGTTTGAAAGGAAGTTTTACGCTCCCGAGATTCCCGAGAATCCCGAGAAATCCGCTTTCTCGAGTAGAAGTTCTGCTCGGTTTTCGTCTCGCTTTCTTCAAGCTATCAAGTGAGTTCATACCCCTACAACCACACTTAAAATGCTTTTTAAATTCTTTTTAAACACTTCTAATGGGGGGAATACAAGTAAACACACGACTAAAATCGTGTGAAACATCGATCTTTTGCTATACTTTTCATACTGTTGTTTTAACTATCTTATGAAGTCATTATCATGCAAAACACCTCACAACACAGCTTTACCCTCTTGGGATACAATATGTTTTGATAAATAGAAATAATGTTTTATTTATACGTTTACATACAAATACATCTTATCAAGGGTAACATCCTTTAATAAATCATTTTATGCATTCAAAGAACTTATGATTTATGCTTTGTCAAACATTGTGAAAAAGGATAAACTTTGCATACAAAACTACTACTTTAATACAGACTTAGTTGAGAATCCGTGAGACGTGTACATCTTCAAATCATATCTTTTTGGTAAAAGGTACCGCTTCAAGTCCTGTCTATAACCAGAGTCTCCCATTCGGAGAACGTGTCAAATGTGTATAGATCTATACGGGAAGTCATGATCACGCGCCCTGACTGTTAGCTACAGTCCGTCCTTTGGGGTGACAGTTTGTCATAATGCTACGACGCCTGAAGAACGTTGCTACAGGCATATTATGTTCAGTATGGTTATAAAACTCATCAGATATACAATTATTATGGTAGTATGCTTTTATGAACAAGTAGTTACTAAAACTATTCTTCATCTAACAAGCGCGATCTTCGTATAGCTTTATTATATAAAACTATGCCACACCTTTTAAGCACGTCGGTTGCTTGCGATTTTCGGTCTTAGAGACTGCCAGTTACTTTAGCAAAATAAGGGTTTTTCCCGCATCTAGAACAAACAACTAATAGGAAAATAAGGGATTTTCTTGGTGCAACTGTTTACAACTTATAACACGAACATTCATATGCATTTCATACTTTTATAAGAAAATAAGGGTTTTTCTTGGAAAACACAACAAATCATATCTCAACTATTAGGGAAAATATGGGATTTTCTGGATCTAATACATTCATTTTCAACACAACGAATCATAACTCTTTTCATTTGAAAATGCCGAGTTTTCTGGAAAACATACACGAACTTTCGAATGGCATACATTTCTCAAAACACTACTTATGAACTCACCAACTTAATTGTTGACACTTTCTCTTTGAAATAACTTGTATTTTCAGGGAACCGCTAAGCAGGTTTGGAAATCAACTTTTGGGGATTAAACGTGCTGACGTTAATTACTTCTTTTGATAGATGTTTATGTATTTATCTTTTGAACATGTAACGAATACAATTATGTAAACATTTTGGAAACCTTAATATATATGGTGGTGTGAACTTTCCTTTCTATGAACTGTTATGATACTGAATATGACGTCCTCTGCCCCCGAACGTTTACGCCGTTCTGGTTTGGGGGTGTGACAGCTCACCTTCACGGAGTTCAGAGCATGTGGAACTCCCGACTACCTCAGGGCTCGGGACCCTATTACGAGTATCAGATGGTTGGCGGATGTCGCCAACGGATTCTGCAAGAGTAAATGCCCCGAGGGGGACAAGGTTAGGCTTGCGTCCTGTCTTCTGAAGGACAAGGCACATGATTGGTGGGAGGAGGTTGGGAGAGCCATTAGTGATGATACCGTGCTGGATGCGATGACCTGGAGTCACTTCGCAACCAGGTTCAGGGCCAAGTTTGCACCTGCTATTGAGGTGCAACAGCTTGCTAGAGAGTTTCAGGACCTCCATCAGACTACAGAGACAGTGGCTGAGATCACCACCAAGTTCAGGGAGAGAGCCCTTCTTGTTCTGCAGTATGTGGCAGACGAGGAGATGAAGAAAGCTCAGTATCATGAGATGTTGAGGAGTGATATTAGAAAGTTTATGAGCTGCTCCAGTTGTAAGACGATGGAGGACGTGATTGCTAGGGATCGTGAGAGAGAGATTGTGGTTGATTAGTGTTTAAGTCCATAACTATATTTTCTATGTACTTGGCCTGAGAGTAGCATGGTCCATTTGAGTTGCATATCATCAAGACAATTTGATAGGATGGACTTTTGAGAAGAGGTTATTTATGATTTGTTAATATATTATAAGTTCTAATATATTAATATGAAATCATATTATTTAATTAGTATTTATCAAGAATTATCTGTGAATTTTTTTGTGATCAAAAGAGACTAATTAAATAAATGGGGATTGATTTGGTAAATCATTCATTCTTATAAAGTGGGCTTATGATACATAGTTCTTTATGTTGGGCTAAACCCATGTGGTGACTCATGGATACTCCATGGAGGTTAATACCCATGGAACCTAAGGAATGTGGAAAGTCATGCACATTAGGGTTTGCATGGTGCAACCCTAGTTGTGCCACACTATATAAGAAGCCCCTTGGTTGGTGAAATGACACTAGAGGTTCTTGGAGAGCCATAGGGTCAACTTCTTGTATGCACCATACTCTCTCAAAAGTTATCATTTGCTCTAGGTGTGTTGTGATTCCATTTGAGGCATTCATACTATTGGTGCTAAGCTCTTAAAGGTTCAAGGATTCCAACTACAACAAAAGGTATGTCATCTAACTAGAATTTTATAGTATAGTTACTCGATGTATGCTACTTAGCATGATGCTTTTGAAACCTGAAATTTTGCAAGTATAATAGAGAAAACATAGAGGAAGCCAGAGGTGGGGTCTGGCACGGCGATTTCAGGAAAAAATCCCAAGGTGTTTGACCACAGGTCTAGGAGACAGTAGAGCCATAGTCGTTGTGGAAAATATGGCAGGTTGCACGATGGGGTGTGCAAGGCAGAGAGTTCCGGCTGCTTCAAGTGCGGCCGAACTGGGCATATGAGCAGGATTGTACAGCTACTACCACAACCACTATAGCATCTGATCTGATTTGATTTCATTGCAATCAGAGGGGACACAAGAAGTTATAGTGTTCAAGTCTAGCATCAGTAGGACAGGTGGTGGTACCCGCTCCTACCACTTTGAGGATTACAGACGGCCGACAGGGTTGGGCTGAGGTGCCAATGGCAAAGAGCAGAACCTTCCAGTTGACAGAAGAGGAGGTAAGAGCGGCCCCTGATGTGGTTACTGGTATGTATCTTCTCCATTATCTCTTTATTATTTCTGATTATTATTGATGTTTATGTATTTTTTATAGGATCGTTCTTAGTGAACAACATATCAACTATGGTACTGTTTGATTCGGGGGCTACCCGATCTTTTGTGTCGCTCGCACATAGCAAGAGATTTTGTAGAGCTCTGGGGGAGCTGGATTGCCCTATCGATGTTGATATAGCCCATGATAGGACCGTCAGAGTAGCAAGGGTTCATAGAGGATGTACGCTATTGTTATTCGACGGGCAGTTTTTAGTGGATTTGGTTCCTATTCCCCTGCGAGCGAATAAGGTTATAGTTGGTATGTACTTGTTAAGCCCTAATGGGGCAGTGATCGACTGCCAGCAGCAGCTAGTGAGGGTTCACACTCCTAGCGTGGGAGAGGTAGTGATTAGGCCTGTCGAAAAAACCCGAAACCCGTTGTACCCACCCAACCCGTTCCGAATTCGGGTAGAAGGGCTTGAGTAGAACGGGTAACGGTTATGAACATTCGGGTAATAGGTGAACCCGATAATAATATAGGTCGGGTTTTAGGTATGATTATTTATTTTCGGGTATACCCGAATATCCAAATTCGTTTTTTAACTAATACCAAATAAACAATGCAGTCACGTACGTACACTTCAAATACAACAAAACCCTTCATAACATATTATAATGATTTGTATTGTTATTATATATGTATTTGTTAATTGTATGGAGTATTTTCCTAACCAATTCTTTATTAAACCAACCAACATGTAAAAAACTAAAAAAAATATCAATAAGTGTCACTTAATAAATTTTCGGGTATACCAGAAACTTACCCGACCTAAACTCAAACCCGAATACCCGAAACCCGAAAACCCGAATTACAATATAGGTCGGGTATCGGGTATTATTTTCTTAAGGAAATACCCATTCTACCCAATCCGTTCTACCCGAAACCCGAAAATTTTACTCGTTCGACACCCCTAGTAGTGATCCAGGGAGAGGCCACAATGCGGACCGATTTTCTGTTCGAAAACGAGGGCGAGGCGCCACATTCAGCAGGGTTGTGGAGGATACAACGCTTATGTCATGGATACCCGGTATAAGGGTAAAGCGACGGTTGATGATGTATTGGTAGTGCGAGAGTACTCAGATGTATTCCCGGAGGATTTACCTGTGATATCTCCGAAGAGACAGATTGAGTTTCGTATTGACCTGCTCCAAGGTGCGGCTCCGATAGCCAAGGCACCATATCAGTTGGCTCCTTCCGAGATGCAGGAGTTGTCTACGCAGCTGCAAGAGCTACTAGACAAGGGTTTTATCAGGCCGAACAGTTCGCCATGGGGAGCCCCAATTTTGTTTGTGAATAAGAAGCATTGCTCGCATCACATGTGCATAGATTACCGGGAGCTGGACAAGGTAACGATGAAGAACTGTTACCCACTCCCGAGGATCGATGATTTATTTGACCAGCCTCAAGGAGCATCTTGGTTCTCCAAGATTAATTTACGGTTCGGATATTACCAAATGCGGGTCGGAGATAATGATGTGCAGAAGACCGCTTTTAGGACCCTCTATGGTTGTTATGAGTTCGTGGTGATGCCGTTGAGGCTCACCAATGCTCCAACCATGTTCATGGACCTCAGGAAGCGCATGTGCAGACCGATGCTGGATCGACCTATGATAGTATTTATTGATGACATCTTGGTTTACTCCAAGACTCGGGAGCAACATGAGGAGCACTGCTTCCCACCCTCAGATAGACGGACAGAGCGAGAGGACGATTTAGACTCTCAAGGACATGCTTTGAGCATGCGTGTTAAATTTTGGTGACAGTTGGGATACATATCTTCCATTAGCGGAATTTTCGTATAACAACAACTACCATTCCAGTATAGACCGGCCTCCCTTCGATATGCTTTACGGGAGGAAATATAGCACCCCAATTTGTTGGGGTGAGGTCCGTCAGAGGATCATGGGGAGTACGAAGGTAGTACTTAAGACCACGGAGCGGATCCAGTAGGGACAGAGTAGGCTTCAGACTGCTCAGAGTCGGCAGAAGAGTTACGCAGACAAACGACGTTCGGATTTGGAGTTTCAGGTGGGCAACATGGTCCTCTTGAAAGTGTCACCCTGGAAGGGTGTTATCTGGTTTCGTAGGCGGGGCAAGCTGGGCCCCTGGTACATCGGCTCCTTCAGGGTCATAGCCCTGGTGGGCAAGGTGGCATACAGATTAGATCTTCCAGCCGAGCTCATTCAGATCCACAACACTTTGCATGTTTCTCCACTATAGAATTGCCTAGTAGATGAGACAACGATTGTACCCTTGGAGGACATTTAGGTTGATGAAAGCCTGAATTACATTGAGAAGCCAGAGGTGATACTGGATTGCAAGACGAAGGAGCTGAGAAATAAGAGAGTCGAGTTAGTGAAGGTGCAGTGGCATCATCGAAAGGGTTCGGAGTGGACTTGGGAGTCCGAGGAGGAGATGAGGACTTGGGAGCACTACTCGGAGTTGTTTATGGATTCAGCACCAGCAGACTTCGAGGACGAAGTCTGATTCAAGTGGGGGCGAATTATAACATCCGTCTCTCGAGGTATTATTTAAATCATATAAATCAATATTAGTTTTGGACTAGCACTTGGACAATGGACCTTTGGAGTGGACCTTAGCAAATTGGACCACGAAGTTGGGCTGCCCATAAGCCATACATTGGGCGTAACCTAGCGTACGCAAGGCGTAGTGGTCCATTGGATTCGAGGGACTTGGGGGCCTACGCGCAGCATACCAAGAGGTACGCCCAGCGTAAACGGGCATATGCCAAACCCTAATTTTAGGGTTTAAGACATATACATACCCCATTGTAGCCTCCCCTTTGTCCTCCTCACCAGTTCCTCACCCTCAAAAAATCATAGTTTTTCTCATACTCCCTTGT
Source organism: Lactuca serriola (assembly GCF_051521515.1). NCBI lineage: Eukaryota > Viridiplantae > Streptophyta > Magnoliopsida > Asterales > Asteraceae > Lactuca > Lactuca serriola. The sequence continues at coordinate 121,927,626 of NC_136410.1, read as the reverse complement.
TTTGTGTCCTTGACCATTTTGAGTTCATTTTGGTGCAGAAAGGATTGGAAGAAGTAAAGAGAAGTTTGAGGTGAAGCGCTTGAGTATCTTGAGCTCAAGGATCTGGAACTAGTTCATCTTTTGGCACCTAAAGGAGGCATAAAGCTCCTATCTTTCCTTTTAGAATCTTAGATCTAGGGTTTTGAAGTTTTGGACCATTTTAGGTCCAAAAAATGGGTCTTGTTCATGCAACTTCGTTTTTGAGCTTAAGGTTGCAACCCTTGAAGCTCAAAGTCTCCCTTAGCAGTAAAGTTGCATGCTTTGAGGCCTTTATGGAGCCATGCATGAGATCTAGCCATTTCCATGGAAGTTTATTGTTATTTTTAGAGTTGGATTCATTTGGTGGTTGCAAGCCACCAAGTGATCGACATTATGGGTTAGGACAAAGTATTAGACTCAGATCTGTAGTTTGGAGGTAGGGTCTTAATGGATTAAGCAGTTTTCAAGAAAATGGCTTGACAGGAAAGTACGCTGGGCGTACCCTCCATTTCGGCAGTACGCGCAATGTACAGAAAGGTACACTTAACGTACGCTCAATGAGTGGGCTTAATGTTATTGGGCCTCGGTTTGAGCGAAGCTTTGGACATATTTGTAATGGGCCGTGATAGGCATTCAGGAGTCAGTCATGGGCCCAAGGATTAGTTGGGCTTGAGATGAAAGCCCATTTAAGGAGTTGGGCCCAATTTAGAAAATTTAATGGGCCTTAATTTGTTTGAAAGGACTAGAAAGGATTAGGCCTAGGTCATGGACCAAATAAGATCAAAGGGGTAAAATAGTCATTTTACCCATAGAAGAATCCTTAGTTTTTTACTAAGTGTTTTTTTGGTCATAATAGTCGGGGAGTAGTTGGAGCAGTAGACAGAGTTACCTTTGCACGAGTTTTCAGCAGCCAGATTGAAAGGTGAGTTTTCCTCCAGTAGGAACGGGTCTATGGCACCAACGCCGCCCGTTTATGTATGTATAGTATGCCAGACTTCAGTCCGATGCATGGGTTATCCCGATGCAGTTTATGTGTTTCCGGACTTCAGTCTGATGCAGGGGCGGTCCCGAGAAGTAGTTATATATGCTTGATGTGCTTATGATTCATGTATGTTGTATGTTATGTGTTATATGTTCCGGGCTTCGGTCCGATATCGGGGCAAGCCCAATGCAGGTTTTGTGATTATGTTATATGTTTATGATTATGTTATGTTCATTTTATGTATACCGGACGCCGGTTCGATGCCGTGCGGGGCCCGATGCAGGGGCAGAGCCAAGTTATGTCGGACCTCGGTCCGATGTCAGGCGGGGCCCGATGCAGTGGGGGAGGCCCAGTATGTGTTATATGTGTTATTGTATGGTATGTGGCAGTTTGGGGGAGCTTACTAAGCTTCGTGGTTACAGTTGTTAGTTTTGGTTTCAGGTACTTCCACTACCAAGGGAATGGCTCGGGATGATCGCATGACACACACCACAGCCTTCAGCCTAGGATTGATTGAGACTCTCATATTTTTGTCATATGTTTTGTCACAGTATTTGATATGATGTTTTGAGATACATGACACATGGTTTTCTTTATGATTATGGATGATTATGGCTTGATATTAATTTTCAAAACAAAAATTTTTGCTTGTATTTTTGGGATGTTTCAAGTTCTTCCTATTTGTCTTTGAGATATATTAGAGTAAAGAAACCTTTGGTTTCAATGTACTAGAACCCAATATTTACATGAACCCCTGAGGGCTGTACTTTGAAAACCAAATACAAACACTAAGAGCTTTGCCATTCATTTATCCTTGTTATTTAAGCTCTTTTTTAATCATGGGGAATGCTCTAAGAAGGAATACATACCTTAAATTCCATATAAAAGGTATAGAGTCGATCATAATCTTCCTAATCTAAACATTTCACACTATAACAACCTACTTTATTGTCTTATCTAATTATAGCATCCACCTTTTTTATATCTTCTAATTTAGGTCTAAGCACCAAATTCTTTTACATCATTTCACTTATAAGGAATATTATAAAATTTATTAATAGAATTAATTCCATACCATACTGTATAGACAATGTCAAACAGAATTTCTCATATGTTGTCCATTTTCTCATTATTTTCCAAGATCTTGCAATCCGTTATATTGTTCCATACTTTTGGTACATTTAAATTATAATGTACTTATTGTCCTTTTAGACCGGTTACATTACAAGTTGCTTACCTTACTTTTTTTTTTATTATTATATAATTATGTGATTTTTTCGTTTATCCTACTTTTAAGCATAATGAAAGTATACATTGTGACTTTCACCATTGTTTCATAAGTACAACATCGAAGATTATAATTGTCTTTTTTCATAAACGAATTTCACTTAAAATTTGTCTTTAGACATATTTTTCATAAATTCATTATTTTGTGCTATACTAGCATATGTTACGACACGTATAAGTAAACTCCACTCTTTTATTTTTAACTTTAAAGTTTGATAACCGTTGGTTTCTTAGCATTTTATATTTTTTTCCCACTTCAAGGAAAAAAAATTTAGAAAAATCCCAATATTTACAGAAAAGTTACACTTTAGTCCCAAGATTATTTTTTTGAACGAAAAAGCCCTGAAAACCGGCACAAATTTGCAGTTTGACCATTTTTGACCAGTTGAAATCGGTACCAAATTAATTTGGGGCTATTTCGTAAACTAACTCAAAATATTGTGACTTTTTCATAAACAAAAAATATTATGACTTTTCTGTAAAAAAAATATTAGGACTTTTCTACAAACAAAACCATTATTATTATTATTATTATTATTATTATTATTATTATTATTATTATTATTATTATTATTAGTATTATTATTATTATTATTAAAAATATAAATAAAAATACTATTTTTTGAACTTGTTATTATTAATATTGTTACTAATACATATAAATGCATTTAAATGAAAAAAATAATATTAATGACATTGTTTAAGGGTGGAGATGGAGGAGATGGTGATGCTTTTAGCATTGAAATCACGAATGTTTGCTTGTATATTTTACTTTGTATATGGTCATTCATATTTGTTATGCATGTATATTTGTTATTATTGTTTAAGGGTGGAGATGGAGGAGATGGTGATAGCCTATGTATCGCGGCAGCTGAAGTCGCAAGAGACGAGATACCCCACACATGATTTGGAGCTGGGAGCGGTGGTGTTAGCTCTCAAGATTTGGAGACATTATCTATATGGGGTCCACTGTACCATATACACGGATCACTAGAGCCTGAAACACATCATGGATCAGCCAAAACTGAACATGAGACAACGCAGGTGGCTGGATGTATTTAAGGACAAGAATGTGAGATCCTTTACCACCTCGGTAAAGCGAACGTGGTGTCGAATGCTCTGAGCCACAAGTCAGCTGGGTCTTCCACCTTAGCGATATGTATGAGGATAGCAGTGGATTCCCCTCTTGTGAGTTTGATTAGAGATGCTTAGGCTGAGGGCATGCAACCAGAAAACTGAAAGTTAGAGAGGATCAGGGGCGAGAACACCCGGTTTGTGCAGGATAGCTGGGGATTGTTGACCCGATGTGGTCGGGTATGGATTCAGATGTTTGGTGGGGTCAGACAGACAATTATGGAGGAGGCTCACAAGTCTCACTTTTCTATACACCTGGGGACCACCAAGATGTACTGGGACTTGAGTTTGAGCTAATGGTGGTCATGCATGAAGCGAGAAATCACTTGGTACGCTGAGAGGTACTTCACCTATAGGATGGTCAAGGCCGAGCATCAAAGGCCGCATGGCACGCTGCAGCTCCTGGAGATTCTCATGTGGAAATGAGAACAAATCATGATGGACTACATTACCAAGCTGCCGAGGACGGCGAAGGGGTTTGATGCTATATGGATCATCGTAGATCGATTGACCAAGAGTGCCCATTTCTTGGTCATACAAGAGAGTTCATCGGCCGAGATGTTAGCCGACGTGTATGTTTGTGAGATCGTCGCTCTCCACGGGGTTCTGGTCTCTATTGTTTTCGACTAAGATGTTAGATTTACCTCACGTTTCTGGAAGAAGTTCCAAGAGGAACTAGGCACGCGACTGCATTTTAGCACAACATTTCATCCGCAAAACGACGGGCAGAGCGTGCAGACCATACAGACCCTCGAGGATATGTTGAGGGCATGTGTCATTGAGTTCGGTTGGATCTGGGATTCCCACCTACCCCTTGTAGATTTTCCCTACAACAACAACTATCATTCCATCATTGGCACCCAACCTTTCGAGCTGTTGTATGGACGGAGATGTCACACCCTGGTATGTTAGAGTGAGGTTAGACACAGGGTGATGGGACGAATGGAGGTAGTCTTGCAGACTATCGAGAAAATTCAAAAAGTTAGACAACGACTACAGACTGCTCAAAGTTGGCAAAAGAGCTACGCCGATAGACGCCGATCTGAGTTAGAGTTTCAGGTCGGTGAAATGGTACTCTTGAAGATCTTGCCTTAGAAGGGCGTGATCCGCTTCAAGAAGAGGGGGAAGTTGGGTCCCCGATACATTGGACCATTTAGGATCGTTTCCAGAATTAGCAAGGTGGCATACAGGCTAGAGTTACTGGAGGAGCTTAGTCGGATCTACAACACTTTTCATGTTTTGTAATTGTGAATGTGCATTATGGATCAGGAGGCAGTGGTATCGTTAGATGACCTTCAGGTCGATGAGTGCCTACTGGAGAGGAAGTTGAAGGTTCTACAGAACAAGGAGATACCTTTGGTGAAGTTACAATGGGAGCATCGGAAGGGATCCGAATGGACGTCGGAGCCCGAGTCCGAGATGCGGGAGCATTACCCGGATCTATTTGCCGTAGCAGACTTCGAGGATGGAGTCTAAGTCAAGTGGGGGAGAATTGTAACATCCTGATATTTTTCACATATTTCCAAACTCTCCTCTATCATTACTTTATCATTTATAGTCCTTGGGGTTGAAGTGAAGAGCCAAGATAAGTTTGAGGGCCAAGTTTGCAAACTTGGGCCAAGAGGGAGTACATTGCACGCACATAAGAGTATGCTAAGCGTACTAAGGTCTGCCTTAGTACGCTGGGAATACACTTGTGTACGATGGGGGTACAAATGTCAGGGTGAAACCCTAATATTTAGGGTTTGGGGCCTATATAAGCAACATTATGAGCACCAAACCTTCCCTTACCTCAGCCTCCACTGCATAGAATCGTTCTCCCTAAACCCTATCCTTTCCTTTGTGTTTTTTATTGAGTGTTCCTTGAGTGCTTGAAGAAGAGGGTGTTGCATCCTACAATTGGAGAAGAAGATCAAGCTTGTAGATCTGAAGTTAACTTGTTCCCTAGAAGCTCCAGGAGGTAAAAAGCTCCAAACTTTATGCATATATGTATGGATCTTGTCATTTTGCTTTAAGAAGAACCATTTCTTGTCCCAAAAGCCATAAGATGGTGCATGATGTTATTTGGACAAAAAGGATTGTCCTTCCAGACTCTTGAAGGAATTTGAGTGATAAAAATGAGGTCCTTTTAGCTGAATGTGTTCTATGCATGGAATAAGAAGGTCATAATGGATTAAGACCAAGTATTAAGAGCTTTTTCGATGTACAAAGTGATAAAGTTCATGACTTTATGGATTAAGACCAAGTATTAAGAGCTTGTTAGGTCACTAGATCTGAAGTTTGGGCTTTAGTGCTTAAGCCATTAAGCGCTTAATAAGGTTTTGGCAAACCTTCGAGTATGCCCAGTGTAAATCCAGTATGCCCAGTGTACTGGGTCAACCACCCCGATGGTGGTCAACGTCTGAACGAGTACCCCCCACGTATTAGAGGAGTACACCCAACGTACGTCCTCTATTAGGCCCTTGACAAATGGGCTTCAGGTTTTGGGCTATTTATGGACTATTTGGATTTGGGTCTTTGCTGGACTTTATGAATAATATATTTTAGGCCAAGACGGGATAATGGATCATGGCATTAGGCCGAATTATGAATTTGGGCCTAATTTAGTAAATTGGGCCAATATTGGACTTTATAGAAGGACTTTCAAGTTAAGGACTTGGTATTGGGCCTTGGCCTAATAAAGAGAATGTACTTAATACTTAGTCGAGAAGGTTATTTTGGGTATTAACTTAATATTTTTAAGTAATAGTTTGGGATTCCTAGTGAGACAGGAGTCAGAGATTTACGGTAATTCGGCACTACTTACGAGCTGAGTAACCTCACTATATTAAGGGGTCTAAGGCACCAAGACTAGCCCATTGGATATGTTATCCTAGCAGTGGTAGTATGTTGAGTATGAGTTAGTGTTGCATGCTGGTTGCTACGCTAGTTAGGTAGATCTGTAGGACTACCTGTGTTGTTATGTGATTATATGTATACGCAGTGGTTGTGTTATATGTTGACATGTTATGTGAGATGGGTTGGGGTGATACTACTCAGTGTAGTAACCAACAAACCAGGGAGCATTCCAGATATGAGCTAAGGGAGTCTTGTACTGTGGGCTCGAGAGCATTCTAGTTATGAGCTGAGGGAGACTCGTACTGTGGGCTCAATGGCAAACCGGATGTTACTTGTGGACCCGTAAGGCAATTCAGACTTACATTGTGGGCCCTGGGTGGGGGGGGGGGGGGGCGGGTAATCCAGTCTGTAAAGTTATGGACCCAGTACATGTTGTTGTTTTTATATGTGTTATGTGTAGTGTATCGGTATTTTGGGGGAACTCACTAAGCCTCGGGCTTACAGTTTCAGTTCATTGTTTCAGGTACTTCAGGGGATCGCGGCAAGGCGAACACATGATCGTACAGCTCCTCATTTTTTTTGTTTATGTTTCTAGGAAGACTCTGATATTATACATTTTGAAAAAAACTTTGTAATGTTTTGATGATTTCTAAATGTTTTTAAAAGTTCAAATTTGGCATGATTTTTATGGATGTTACACATCAACTATAGCTCTAATTTCTCAAAACATTTTTGTTTCAACACCTACCTTTCCTCCATTTGATTCTGATCCGTTTCAACATTCTCAGGTTGAGGGGGAGAATGGTCATCCTTCCCTCGAATCATTTTTTTTATATAGCTAATGATGTAGCAGATCAATTCGCTAAATTTGATTGTATTCCGAACAACAACTAAGATGATGCTAACTTCTTTGACTTTCCGAACCAAGACGATGTCGACATGTCTAGTTCAGAAGTTTAGGGGGAGCATCATCCTAAAATTCAAATTGTTCAGGGTGGAGCAGCACAACATCATTGTTAATATCATATCATTTGCTGCACATGAACTTCCGAGATTACACATTTGGAGAAAGGATCATCCTCCAAATCAAGTCATCGGAAATCTCAACGCTGGTGTAAAAACTTGTTTTGCTACCAACATCCGAAATGAGTGTCAATTCTCGGCATTCATTTCAATGGTTGAACCAAAATCCATCATGGAAGCATTAGAGCATGCTGACTAAATTCCAGCTATGAAAGAAGAATTAAAAGAATTTGACATAATTGAAGTGTGGGCTCTCATCGCTCCTCCTCAGGATCACCCTATTGTTGGCACAAGATAGATATTCCAAAATAAGTTCGATTATGTTGGATTTATTATTAGAAACAAAGAAATATTGGTGGCAAAAGGATTCACTCAGATCAAAAGTACTTGATTACGACGAGTCTTTCTCACTTGTTGCTCGTCTTTAAGACATCAGAATATTTGTTGCTTATGCATCTCAAAAAGAATTTAAAGTTACCAAATGGATGTTAAAAATGTCTTTCTTATTGGTGAACTAGATACCAAAGTGTATCTTTAACATCCCCCTGGTTTTGTCAATATTTCATATCCAAACTATTGTTAGAAACTTCAAAAAACTATATATGGCCTCAAGCAAGCTCCACACGCCTGGTACGAGACTCTAGCTGATTTTTTAAAGTGTTCCGGTTTTCAAAGAGGAATTTTTGATCCTACTGTATTCTAAAGATCGAATGTAAACCATCTCATATTTGTCTAAATTTATGTTGACGACATCATCTTTGGATTTAACGATGCTTGTTGATTTCTTAAATTTAATGGTTAGTCGATTCCAAATGAGAATGAATCGTGAATTAAGTTTCTTCCTAAAACTCCAGTCAAGCAAACCAACAGAGGAATCTTTTATTCACTGGGAGCATATATTTCCGAACTTTTGAAAAAGTATTCAGAGGACAGCTGTGCCTCTGCAAAGGCTCCAATGGTTTTTAGACACAAGATCTTCTCAGACCCGTCAGGTGTTGTTGAATAAAAGAAGTATAGGGGAATGATTGGATCACTACTCTACCTTACTGCAAGTCTTGCATACATCATGTTCTCTACATGCCTCTGTGCAAGATTTCAGGGTGATCTGAAGATGTCTCATCTTCTGGATATCAAGAAAATATTCTGATATCTCAATGGAACAAATACCCTAAGAATTTTGTATTTGGTTAATGAAAGTTTCCTTCTTCAAGCATACTCTGACTCAAACTATGGAGGTCTTCAACTAGATAGAAAAATCACTTCAGGAGGTTGTCAATTTTTGGGTGGAAGGTTGTATAGTTGGTCATCTAAGAAGCAGAACTGTATTGCTCTCTCAACAGCCGAAGCAGAATACATCGTTGCTATAAGCTGCACTTCATAATTTCTTTGGACGAATCATAGCTTCTAGACTATGGTTATCAATTTCAACAAATTCCAATCTATTGTGATTCTCAAAGTGCAATTACAATTTCTCAAAATCCAATTTAGCACTCTATGACCAAACACATCGATATTCAGTACCATTTCATTAAATATCATGTTTTAAAAGGAAACACCGAACTTATTTTTGTTCCATCTAACGATGAAATTGATGATGTCTTTACTAAGACATTAGATGAAACCAAATTTAATGGATTTATAAAAAAAAGGTTATGATGATGCCTGATCCACAATTCTTCCAAGAGACTTGTACTCTCTGATGGGAACATCAGAATGTAAAATAATTTCGAAGCCAAATTCATTTAGCCTCGGAATCGTTTCCTCTTGAAAAATATAGGATCATTTTACGTGTCTTTTTGTCTAACCTCTTCTTCTAGTTTTTATGTTCTACAACTTTCCTCATCTCTTGAAGCTTTTGACCAATATAGTTACATTGGTGTTTTTTCATTAATCCCGTCTCAGAGTTTATTTCAAAATCAAGTGTTATGAAGTTCATCTCGGAATTCAAATCCGAAACGATAATGTGCCTTCATCTCTTATCCTTGTTCGAGCTGTGATCCTTCAATTCTTGGAATCTAAATCTTTTGAAATAGGTCCTCTAATATCTTAATGCATTTTTACCACTGATGTCAATTTGATATTGTGCCATATTTAACTCTATACTATGTACTAATAACGTGTTCATATTATTTCTGAAGTATCTTATGACATATCATCTCGGAATCCAATTGTTGCGTGATTCTCAGTTGTAAAAGAATTTCAAAGGTTTTCATTTAAGTTTTTTAATCTCAAACGTTTTCTCATTTATATATTAACAATTACTTTTCTTTATGATTATCCTTTAATTCTCAATAGACGTGCTTTAACACACGTTCCTATAAAGCACATGTTAACTCAGAACTGAAACGATGGTTTTCTTTTTTGGAACAAACGGACGTCCCATCATTTGTGTATAACAGTTATTAGGAATTCCATTTTTGGCAACACTTCAAATGCAACCCATTTTGTGTTTGAGTGTCATCAATACTTTTGATTCATCTTGACTCGGAATATCCAACTTACAAAAGAATTTTGAATCGTAACTATTCCGAATTTTCACTATATCTATCCTCTTCGTTAGAGCTTTCTCTGTACTCTATTCTTCAAAGCATTCAGGCACTCATCAATGGCGTCTTCCCAAAATGTTCCTGAAGTTTCAAAACTTGCAACTAAGAAAAAATCTTTCAAGGGTTCCTCCTCATCGTCATCGATTGAGCCTATTCTCAGGGAAACAACCTAACTTGCACTAGGTTGCATGGATTATGACGAATCCATTTGATTGATGATTGAATTCATCTCCCATCACCCCATCTCTGTTCCTCTCACTAAAATTCCAAGCCTTAAACTTCCTCTTCGCATTCTTCACATAGATTTTGAGAGAATCAAGATTGAGAATGACGTGCTTGAAACTAAACTCGTTGATGACAAGATTGTTCCTCTGCACAAGAAATTTTTTCTCAAAGCTATTGGTATTCTAGAAAACCCCAAGGGTTTTCATGTTCAAAAGCCTATGCTTGAAGAGTTCTAGTCTTTTGTTAATGAAATTGGGTAGAATGGTGAATTCAATGCCAAGAAGTTCAAGAAGTTAGTTGTTCCTAGTCTTTGGACTGTCATGATTCATCTAATCCTTCAAGTATTATCCGGAAAGCATGGTGGTACTGACACCATGAGGAAGGACTATTTGTATATCGTGTACAACGTCTACTTCGAAAGAAGCAATGTAGTTGGGTTTACCAAATTGTTATGGTAGGATTTTTAGAAATTTTCCATCAAAATTAAGCCTAACGAGATATCGAGTCCAATATTTTAGGCTCCGATGCTTTAATAACTATATGAAGAAAGATGAGAAGGCATTCCTCTCAATTCCAATCTCAAAGAGGTATATCTTTCCTTTAAGGCCATTAGAACTTATAGGCTTCCAAACCAATCTGCTTTCGGACCTATTCGTCACTTGCCACAGCATATGTTCGTTGCAGTTCAATCCAACTCAAATTAACTTAAACACCATGTTGAGACTTCGGTTATGTATGACCCTACACAATCTACCTGAATCTCGGATTAGCAGCATTCAAATGCGAGCAAACTAGTCTCTACTGGTGGCCGAAAGAAGAAAACGGCTAAAAAAAAAACATTACTCCCAAAAGTTCAATCCAAAAAGAGGACTAAAGTTAGTGGATCCTCTCAAAAGGAAACACATATTGGCATTCGATCTAACTCTAGATCACTGCTAACCCAACCTGTACAATATTATTAAGTAGCCTTAGAAGTTTCAGTATCAGACACACACACTCATGGAGAGTTTGCACACAATCTACCCCCATCTTCCCAAAAAAGATGGTGCAGGTATTGAATATAGTCCCTTGAACCCCCATAGGACACACCCACGAGTCACTTTGGAAATCCCTCTCAGTTCTACACTTGCACAATCAGGAGCCCCTGGTTTTAATTCTAAGATTTTGGAAGCTAGAGTTATCGCTCCTACTTCTAAAGCCCTAACTGGTCTAATACGTGGTTCAGTTAAAGGATGACCATGTACTTCTGATAAATATTGCTCTGATTTTGTAGACAAGGCTCATACACGTTATCCGAAGCTAACAAAAGCTCACGTGGAGTACATGCTAATGTCAATGCGTCACCAAGCTATTCAAAGCAATTTGCCATTCACTTTTACAAGTGATACAGAAACTGATCAAGATTTCATCTCTTCCGAACAAGCTCATCAAACCACTATATAAGATGTTCCCAATCTAAAAATTGTTTCGGATGATCCTCCTCCAACTTTTACAAGCGAAGAAACTCTTAAGCCTCCCTCTGACGAAGAACATTACAATGATATAATGTTTAATGATGATAGCACATTTGTTGGTGCTATTCCGATCACCACTTTCAAGTCATTATAGAAGCCCTCCTCTTCAAAACTGGTAAACATTTTCGATCTTTTCTCCAGCTACTCAGAAGTAGAAGAACTAAATGTTGATGCCAACACTCCAAGTAATCATGGCAACGAAACTGAAACCAATTCAGCTGATCACCCCATTTCTTCAGAACCACAAGATGATGAAGTTGATGATGAAAATGATAAATAATCTGAGAGTTCTACCTTGGACCTAGGATCTTCAGATGAAACATCACAAATCCTTTTGCCTTATTAGAACTCCGAAATAATCTTGCTAGTGTTGTTTCCAAGGTTGAATCACTCAACAAGTTTGTAGCTCAACTCGACTCTAAGATCAATTAGAAGGTTACCAACCTCGACTCCAAACGTGAAAACATTCTCAAATATCTCTCCGAGATCAAAGAAGCTGGCCATTCAGAACTTGATCGGGAAAGTCAACTTGACTAGCTCATTTCTCTTCACTTCAAGCATACTCTGGAAGAAGTTGAATAGAAATACAACGACAACTTTGATCACCATTTCTCCAACACCACTACTATGCTCAAGATTCATGATGACATGATTAGTGCGACCAATGAACTGATTAAACCAACTCATGTTCATCATGGAAATCAAACCCAAAGGCTTAAGAAAGAGATTTGGAAGAAGGACGAGCTGAATCTAATTATGTAATAGGTCCTCATCAAGATGCTCCAAGCATGATGGAATATTGTTGATGTTTCGAATAACAAGTTTGATGAAATGCTCTTGATTTTGGGTTCGCTGTTTGCCCATCTAAAAGCTCAAGCTCCCATCGATGAAGCCTACGACTCTCTCTCCAAACAAATAAAAATGAGCTTTCAAAGAGTGTTCGAACACATAGTTGACCTTCAGGCCAATGCCATACTTGCATCGGATGCTGGGCGTTCCATTGCAAGAGTGCGAGAAGGAACTAGTCAGAGAGAAAAATGAATCCAATGGAAGCCTGTCCCATGAATTTTGCTCTAAGATGAATCGATAAATGATGACTCTCTCGAGGTTGAAATCATTCAACCTCTTAAGAAAGGCGATGAAGAAGATGAAGAATATTTTAAAATGTTGTTCTAGGACTTCAAGCTATTAGGGAAGAGCCAATGAAGGTTCTCTCGGAAGAAGAAAAGAGGATATGGTCCACTATCTCTTGGCTATCGACGAGCTGGGGAGACCCAACTCGACGAGTTGGCATTGGAAAGGAAAACCCTAATATTTCGGGTATTTCATCTGATTTAAAGGACTTAACTGCTAGGGATGACCTCCTTACCAGCCTCCTTGCCCAGAGAAAACCCTAGAATCACCTTACCACTTGTTCATTGAGTTTTGTGAGTTTTAGAGTGATTGTTGGAGATCTTTGAAGGAGGTTTTGAAGATAGAAGCATCAAGCTTTGAAAGGTGATCTTTGATCCAGAAACTCTACATCAAAGGCTACATCTTTGATGTATAAAGTCATGACCTTGACATGTAGCTTATTAGATCTCATCTCTTGTAGTTTTCGCTTGGTTTTGGGACTTTGACTTAAGTGACCAAAGAAAAGAGGTTTTCAAGGGTTGAGGGTGTAGATCTAGCCTCTACATGACCTCTAAAGGATTAAAGTTGCAAACTTTAATAGCCTCCATGTGCCATTCATGCTATCTGTCCATTATAAAGCCAAAAATGGACCTTTGAGAGTGTTTCAAGCATGCATGGATGTAAAGTTATAAACTTTACGCGACTTGTCTACCCTTGGACATCATATCTGTGTTTTGAGACATTAGAATGAGAGTTTAAGGGCTTAATGTGTCAAGAACTTCCTTAAAGGAACCAGGGTTTGCGTTTAGAACTTATTGAATGAACCTTAGGGGTAAAGTTGGAAAATTTATCCTTGTAGACATCTCTATTGAAAGGGATCTGAAGTTTGGAACCTTTGGATTCAAGAAAAAGGGCTTAATGCATTAAGTGGGTTGAAAAAATGTAGAATTCAACGAGCTCATAGATAAACTTGGCGAGTTGGGTTGGGGTTACCCTGATTCTGTTGGAAAACGGAGGAACTCGACAAGTTGCACGAAAACTCAACGAGTTGGATCGCAATATCGCGATTGTGGCTTTGAGGTTGACTCGACGCGTTAAAGGATAACTCTAAGAGTTAGGTCAACTATGAGCGTTGACTTTGACTTTGACGTTAACCTTGACCAAGGTTGACTCTTAAGGGTTTAAAGGGTTGAGTTGTATCTAAGGAGTTGTTTATGATCCGGGAGGTGGTAGAGCTGATACTAGGAGCATGGACCTATTTAGCTACAACTCGCATTTGAAGATGAGTCTCCTCACCACACCAATGGGTCGCAGGGCACCAAGGCCTACCCATGTTATTAGTATTGGATTAGTGTCTAAGCACGTAACTATATTTGGTAAGTATTTGACCAGGTTGTGCATGGTCCTTTTGGGTTCCCTTCACCAAAGCAACTTGATAGGATGATTTATGAAGAGAGAGGTTATTACGGTTTATTAATATATTATATGAATAATATATTAAAAGAGAAATCATATTGTTTATTTAATATTAGACAAGAATTAATTAAGAATTAATTCAATGTCTAAAACAGATTCATTAAATAAAGGGGACTAGAACTGCCAATTGTGTGATAGTTGAATATTGGGTTAGGACGCCTCATGGATTAGGCATGGACGAAATTAAAGATGTGTCCATATTAATTTCAGCCAAGGAGGCCCTGTTCCAGAAGGTTCCTTGGACTGCTTAAGGCCTAAGCTGTCTAGAGTTTTGACTGAAACCCTAGCAACACAAGTATAAATAGACCCATAGGGCATCGGATTTTAGGGACTTGAAACCTTAGAAGAGTTCATAGCCGAAAATTGTTTCTCTCCCCTCTCTCCAATATCATCCTCTTGCTTGTGGTGTTTGTAAGCCATTAGAGGAGTAACATTTGTGACTCTAAGCTCCAAGACAAGAAGATTCAAGCTATTGTTGAAGAGGTAATCATCTAGATCTGTTTTATATGTTATTTTCAGAATATGTATGCTAGATTTAGGGTTCATTATTCATGGATGAATTGCATGTACAATTGAGAAACCTAGATCCAAGTTTTAGGGTTTACATAAGCACATAGGTTGTTTATTTTGTGTAAAACTCATCAGTGGTATCAGAGTATTGATTGGTTTCTATCGTATTGATGCCTTGTATGTTCATCTCATTCAAAATCGTTTTTTATGCCCTCTGCCCGACCTGACTCAGCGAGTCACTTGATGGACTCGGCGAGTCGGCTCAACTCGGTGAGTCCAGCTTGTGACTCGGCGAGTTGGGGAGTCATACAGAGGGAAAATCGGTATTTCTTGTTGTTTTGCTGAAGGATAATTAGCAAAACATCCTTTGACTAATAAAATCTGATTATTATTATTATTATTATTATTATTATTATGTGATTATCCTTACCAAAACAAAAGATAATTACCAATTAATTGGATAATAAATTCCTTATATGATAAGATTTGATTATTTGAATTATTTTATGAATTCTTGTGAATAAAATGGAATAGGTCAAATTTAGATAATCATTAAATTAAATGTTTGATTTTAATTATTTGCTATTTGATCCTATGTGTTTTAAAAAGTTCAAAACTTGGCCTCAAGTTTTGACATTTAAATTTTTAATTAAAAGTTTAATTTGGATTATTTAAATTTCAAACCCTAGAAATTTACAAGTTTAAAATTCAACCTTATACTTTATTTATTATTAGATTAATATATATATATATATATATATATATATATATATATATATATATATATATATATATATATAAATTAAATGCTAGTCTTACCCTTAGTAGGCCTCATTCATGAAGTCGGTCTATAAGGGGGTATAAGGTTATGGCCTATAAAGTGGTCGTTTAATGGATGTCCACTCTCACCCACAACTTTCTAGATTGGTGGAGGGTCGTTAGTCGAACGGGTAGGATAGGGCAAACCCTTTCCTCATTAAAAGTATAACGAATTATAAAGTAACTAAATGTTTTTACGAAATTCCCGATCTTAGTTACTTTAGGCAAAAGTGAATTTGATGAAATTCCATGAAATTACACTTTGTACCCTTGCTAAGACGTTAGTGGAGCGTGTGTGGTTAACCGACACACTAATTGGGTTCTAAGAAAAGGTGGCAAAAGGTGACTCGATGTTTGTCACAGTTCGATGGAGTGTGTGTGGTTAACCGGCACGTCGAATAGATGACTGTAACATTGGGTGCGCCATGTACATTTGCATGGTTAGTCACACCGGCTTTGTGATCCTCGGCATCCTAGTCATAAACTTGAGGGGAATATCGAGATTTAAACATGCAATTGAAAAGTTCAATGAATCTCAAATGATCTAGGAGCTTTCAATACATTTAAAACTTAATCTTTTTTTCGTTTTTCATGATGGAAAATTAGTGAATCGTCATTCACTTACCTTTAAATTAATTGCTTTTTAGATTACGACATCCCTCTTCTAATTTGTAAATAATGTTGTTGGTTCCTAGCCCTAATTTCTCGTTTGGGTGTTTAATTAGGGATTCATTTCTAATCAAACTTGTCTCTTTTCTATTTCAAATATCTAATGTGAACAAAGCTTCCGGCTCAAATTCCTCTGGCTCATTCTTACTCATGAACTTGTATGGGAGAGTGATCTTTGACGGGTCCAATTTCATTGAATTGATCCGCAACATCCGAATGGTCACTCGTTACGAGGACAAAGAGTATGTCCTCGATGAGAAGCTGAAGGAAATCAACATCAACACTACCACTGCTGAAGAGATTGTTGCCTTTGAGGCCCATGACGTGATGCCACGAAAGTCCATTGCATCATGCTGGCGACCATGATTGTAGAACTTTAGAAGTCCTATGAGGAAAGGTATCCCTATGAGATGCATCAAGATCTACTGAAATGGTACCACCAAAGTGCTAGGCAAGAAAGGTACAAAGTCATCACTTCGATGGTCACTGCTAGAATGGGTAGTGGAGAGTCCCTTACCGCTCATCTGCAAAAGATGCAGAGATATGTTGATCGCCTGCTAAAGTTAAATGTTAACTTTAATGATGAGCTAGCAATTGACATCATCCTTCATTGCTTGCCTCCCTGCTACAACCAGTTCCGCATGACCTACCACATGAATAAGGAGGAGGTCACTTTGAGCAAGCTTCAAGGCTTGTTGAGGACTGCTGAGAGCAACCTCAAAGACAAATATGTTGCATCAACTCCTACTCCAGCTGTTGCCCCAGTCTTGGAAATTGGGAAAGGAAAGGGCAAGAAGAGGATGGTTGCCTCGAAGAGAAACCGTAAGGGAAAGTCCCAAGATGGTACCTCTTCTAGTGGAACCAAGGCTGGTTCTACTAAACCCAACTCCAACTCCAAGGAGACAGAGTGCAATTACTGCCATAAGATGGGACATTGGAAACGAAGCTGCCCAGAGTATCTGCAAGCGATCAAGGATGGAAAGATCAAGCTATCCTTTGAAGGTATTTAAACTATTAAATCTAATGATTAATCGCATGCTATTTCTTGGGTTCTGGATACAGGATGTGGTTTTCACATTTGTTCTGATTTGCAGGGACTAATAAGAAATAGTGATGTGGAGCATGGGAAGATAAACTTGATCATGGGGAACAAAAGATCGTCGCCTGTCAGCAAGATTGGAGTTTACTCTTTAATGCTTAGTATTGGATTAGGATTAGATTTAAATAAGTGTTTCTATTCGCCAGATATGGCAAGAAACACAATTTCATTTCATGGTTTGTATAGACAAGGATTTAGATATTCATATGATAATGAAAAAGGTTATATTAATGCTTATCTTAATGGTGTTTTCTATTTTGAATAATTGCCTTGTAATGGAATATATGAAATTGTGATGATTTAGGAAATGATGTGTTGTGTATCGATTCTTCCAATAGTTTGGATAAAGCATGCTTGTGGCATTGTCGTCTTAGACATGTCAACAAGAAACGCATAGCCCAACTCCAAAAGGATGGAGTGTTGGAGTCATTCGAACTTAGCGACGATGACGTGTGCGAGTGTTGTTTACTTAGAAAGATGTCAAGTCACCCTTCACTGTCACTAGTGAAAGGGTTGAGGGTTTATTGGATCTCATATACACCAATGTCTGTGGGCCCATTAGATCCACTACAAGGGATGCGAACAGCTTCGCTGTGATTTTCACCGATGATTATAGTAGATATGGGTATATCTACTTAATCAAGCACAAGTCAGAAACCTTTGAAAAGTTCAAGGAGTTTAAACAAGAAGTGGAGAATCAGCTGGGTAGGAAAATCAAGATGCTTCGATCCGATCGAGGTGGAGAGTACCTACTTCTTGAATTCCACGACTACCTCAAGGAATACATAATTGTTTTGCAATTTATGCCACCTAGGACACCGAAGTTGAATTGTATGGCTGAGAGGCATAATCGAACCTTTCTAGACATGGTTCATTCCATGACGAGTCGTGCTTCACTACCTATCTCATTCTAGGGTATGCCTTAGAGACTGCCGCCCATATCCTTAACTTACTTCCTACCAAGACGGTTGCCAAAACACCTCACTAAATGTGGATGAGGAAAGCTCCCTCATTGGCACATATCAAGGTTTGGGGTTGCGGCGCTTTCGTAAGACGAGAGACTCATGACAAGATCGAGCCTTGTAGTGAGTGGTGTATTTTTGTCGTCTACCCGCAAAAGTCCTTTGGTTATCTCTTCTATAGACCGAGTGACAATGTTGTCTTCGTCGCAAGGAGAGAGCTTTTCCGAGAGCGAGAACTCATAAGCCAAGGGGACAATGGGAGGCAAATCAATCTTGAAGAGATTAAAGATTCGAGCGATGAAGGAACCTCTAACGCTGGCGCTCAACACGAGGAGGAAACTTCGGTTTAACCGATTGACGAGTCCTTACCTCTTAGACGTTCTGAAAGAGTTAGAGTTCAACCCCAAATTTATGGTTTTCATATTACAACAGAAAGGGATACGTTCATTAGTGATAGTACATTAGTGAATTTGGAGAAACCTAACAGCTACAACAAAGCCATGGCAGGCTCGAAGTCTACAAAGTGGAAAGAGGCGATGGACAGCAAGATTCAGTCCTTGTACGATAACCAAGTTTGGAGCTTGATTGAAAATGTGTCAGGTCGTAAGACGGTCTGGTGCAAATGGATCTTCAAAAAGAAGACTGACATGGATGGGAATGTGTACACTTACAAGGCACGATTAGTTGCGAAGGGCTTTACTCAAACTCTCGGAGTTGACTATGATGAGACCTTCTCACTGGTTGCAAAGATTAAGTATATTAGGGTGATGCTAGACATTACTACATTTCATGACTATGAGATATGGCAGATAGATGTCAAAACCACTTTCCTTAATGAAAAGTTAGCTGAGGATGTTTACATGAATCAGCCAGAGGGTTTTGTCGAAGCGAATCACCCCAATAGAGTGTGTAAGCTTGATAAGTCCATTTATGGACTAAAACAAGCGTCTCACAGATGGAATCTTTGTTTTTACGAGAAAGTAAAAGAGTTTGGTTTTCTGCGAAGCGAGGATGAATCATGCGTATATGTGAAATCTAGTGGGAGTATAGTGAGCCTCCTCGTATTGTATGTTGATGATATACTACTCATAGGAAACGACGTCCCAACCCTGTAGGAAGTCAAGTCCTGGCTTGGGAAGTGTTTCACTATGAAGGACCTCGGAGAGGCTGCTTATATTTTGGGAATAAGGATAGTAAGAAATAGGAGTAAAAAAACTAATAGGACTTAATCAGGATACTTAATTGGACAAGGTACTAAATTGTTTTAGTTTTGAAAATTCCAAGAAAGAGGAGTTACCAATCCAAAGCAATACCAAGATGAGTAAGACTCAGTGCCCGAGTACAGAGGCTGAGATAGCATAAATGAGTCTAGTACCTTATGCTTCCGCAGTTGGCTAGATCATGTATGCTATGAATTTTACTCGCCAAAATGTGGCCTTCGCTTTGTGCATGGTCATCATATATCAAGGGAACCTTGGTAAAGCCCATTAGACCGCAGTAAAGAATATTCTTAAGTACCTTCGGAGGACCAAGGAGTGGTGTCTAGTCCTCGGTGGGAGTGATGACTTAAGGGTATGAGGGTATAGTGACGCTAGTTTTCAGACCGACATGGACAACTGCCATTCGCAATCGGTCTGCATCTTTAATCTAAACGGAGGAACAGTGACTTCGAAAAGCTCCAAGCAGGAGACTATGGCTGATTCAACGTGTGAATTAGAGTACATTGCTGCGAGCGAAGCGTCAAAGGAGGAAATATGGTTGAATAACTTCATTGGAGATCTTGGGGTTGCGCCAGCTATACAGGAGCCTATGGAAATTTTCTGTGATAACAAAGGTGTAGTTACCTTGACCAAGGAACCGAGGGATCATGGCAATCTAGGCATATCGACAGGAAATACCATTTCATTAGACATCGGGTAGAAGAAGTAATCCTCGTAGTGAAGAGGGTATCCTCAGAGGAAAAACCAGCAGATCCCTTTACGAAGGGACTGACTAGGGTGAAGCACTTGTAGTACGCTAGGAGCATTAGGTTGAAGGATGATATTAGTTTTGATTAGATAGTTTAGAAACGTGTAATAGATAAATTGTGATTAACATTTGATGATTAAATAAATGGGTATTATTTATTAGTAAAGTTATTGTCTTATGTTAATTATTTACCTATTGTTTCATTTTGCATGTTTTGACTTCCTGAATAATAAGATTATTCAAACAGTCCACAGTCGTTCATATGTTGGAAGTAAGTACAAAAGAAGACTATTATGAATTGGAGTGTAGATTGTCTAAAGTGTATTGGACATAGCAGAAGGTTTGCTACAACGTTCATGTTTGCTTATGAATTTGATTTGAGCATTGGATTAGACCCGCGCTAGCTGGTATCACTTCATGGAATTTATCTCGAGTGATCGCAAGACGATAATATCATATGGTCTTAAAACCTAGATATAAGGATTATTGTTTGCAAATTGGTTGTGCATTGATAATGCGTAAACGCGTCAGTAAATTGATGTTATAAAACACATTGTTGTGTATAAGTTAATTAGTGAATGGTAAACGCACATAAGTCGAAGTTTATCTTTTCCTTTTATCCTAAGAGGGTAAAAGCGATATCAGGGCCCCTCGATGATTTTGTTTGACTTATGTGTTCAGCCCGGTCAGGACAATGTTGATGTGTTCAGCCTAGTTCTATGTCAAAAAAAATCAGAGATCAAGAAACAAACTGTTGGACATTAAGTATGACTTAGTTCCATGTGATTGTCCACACGATATCTAGAACAGAGGACGATACGATCCCTTATATATAGGACAGGTTACTGATAAGATCAGAGTTTGACAATGTCTTTGAGAGCTACAATTGCTAATCGGATTGTGCTTACATTTATAGTTACTAGACTTATCCAAGTGGGAGACTTCTGGATTAGTGTGTGAGCCCGTAACTATATTCGGTAAGTATTTGACCAGGTTGTGCATGGTCTTTTTGGGTTACCTTCACCAAAGCAACTTGATAGGATGATTTATGAAGATAGAGGTTATTATGGTTTCTTAATATACTATATGAATAATTTATTAAAAGATTAATCATATTATTTAATTAATATTAGACAATAGTTAATTAAGAATTAATTATGTGGCTAAAAGATAATAACTAAATAAATGGGACTAGAATTGTCAATTGTGTGATACTTGAATATTGGGCTGGGAAGCCTCATGGATTAGGCATGGACGAAATTAAGGATGTGTCCATCATAATTTCGGCCAAGGAGGCCTTGTTCCAGAAGGTTCCTTGGACTGCTTAAGGCCTAAGCTGTCTAGAGTTTTGACTGAAACCCTAGCAGCGCAAGTATAAATAGACCCATAAGGCATCAGATTTTAGGGACTTGAAACACTAGAAGAGTTCATAGCCGAAAATTATTTCTCTCCCCTCTCTCCAATATCATCCTCTTGCTTGTGGTGTTTGTAAGCCATTAGAGGAGTGACATTTGTGACTCTAAGCTCCAAGACAAGAAGATTCAATCCATTGTTGAAGAGGTAATCATCTAGATTTGTTTTATATGATATTTTTCAAATATGTATGCAAGATCCAGCTAACTTGTGGCTCAGGGCGTCCGCAACCACGTTCACTTTACCTGGGTGGTTAAGGATCTCACAGTCATAATCCTTGACAACGTCAAGCCACCTACGCTGTCTCATGTTAAGGTTCGGGTAATCTATGATGTGTCTTAAACTCTTGTGGTATGTGTAAATGGTATAGCGGACTCCATAGAGATAATGTCTCCAAATCTTGAGAGCAAAAACAACCGCTCCCAACTCCAGATCATGAATACGGTATCTTGTCTCGTATGGCTTCAACTGCCGCGACGCACAGGTTATCACCCGTCCTCTCTACATGAGGACTTATCCCAGTCCTGTGATGGATGCGTCATACAACACTACGAAATACTCAACTCCCTCTAGGAGAGTCAAGACTGGAGCCTCGCATAGTCGCTGTCTGAGGGTCTCATATTTCGTATGCTGCTCAGGGCTCCACTGGAAATCCACCCCCTTCCTCATCAGATGAGTGATGGATATTGTAGTCTTGGAGAAATCATGTATGAATCTCTAATAGTACCCTTCCAATCCCAAGAAGCTCCTGATATCCGATGAAGATTTCGGAACCTCCCAATACATAACCACCTCTATTTTGGCCGGATCGACCAAAATCCCCTCCTGGTTAACGAGATTTCCAAGGAACTGAACCTATCGTAACCAAAACTCTCACTTTGAGAACTTGGCATAAATTCGTTCTCGTCTCAAAACTCCCAATTGCTCCCGAAGATGCTCCTTATGCTGCTATCGGGTCTTGGAGTACACCAAGATATCATATATGAATACGATGACCGAGCGATCGACCATTGGTCTGCAGACCTGATTCATCAGGTCTATAAATACTTCTAGCGTGTTAGTGAGCCCAAACCGCTTCACCATGAACTCGTAATGTCCATAACGATTTCTGAACGCGGTCTTCTCCACGTCCTACTCCCTACCCTGACCTGTTGGTACATGTACCTCAACTCTATCTTGGAGAACCAAGATGTTCCCTGCAACTGATCGAAAATATCATCTATCCTCGGGAGTGGATAATGGTTCTTCACCGTCAACTTGTTCAACTCCTAGTAGTCGATGTACATGCGGTTTGAACCATCATTCTTCCTAACGAAAAGAATCAACGCTCACCACAGAGAACTGCTCGGACGAATGAACTGCTTGCCCAGCAGTTCCTGCAGCTATGACGACAGCTCCTGCATCTCTGGTCGTGCCAACCGGTACGGCACCTTGGCGATAAGGGTCACACCTAGCACCAGGTCGATCCTAAACTCGACCTGCCTCTCCGGAGGCACTCAGGGTAACTCCTCCGGAAACACGTCAGGAAACTCCCTGACTACTAGAACCTCTAAAGATGAGATCTGATCCCTGACTAGCGTATCTACCACATAATCTAAATAACCCGCACACATGTGTTGAACGTACTGCCGAGCCCTGACAGCTAAACAAAATCCTGATCCTAATACGGTGCCCTCAATGAAGATAATCAGTTCTCCCCCACTTAGGGTTCGAACTACCAGCCGCTAACCTTCGCAGTCGATCATAACACCGAAGCGACTAAGCCATTACATACCCACAATCACACATACGTCCCTATTGGAATCGGAATCAATTCTATCGGGAAAGATACCCCGAAATAATCCAACATGCAACCCCGATAGACCGAAGAAGCGTAAATCCCATGTTCGTTAGCGATAGAGACTCGAAACGGACACTCTAGGTCTCCTACTAGAAAACCGAACTCCCTAATGAATGACTAAGAGAAAAATGACTGCCTCGCCCCCAAGTCAAATAATAACAAAGTAGGTAAGGACTTCATTATGAATGTACCTAGCATGGTAGAGGACATATAAGCATAAACCAAATATAATCAGTAAGACAAAGGATTGATACATAGCAGCAACCATGTCTGGAGTTGTCCTGGCCTCCTCTGCAGTAAGTTGGAAGGCACGTCCCTGAGCTCTCGGGGACTCTGCTCTACCCTGTCTCCCATTAGTAATCCTCAGTGTAGCCGATGCGGGTTCCTGTGCCAGCTTGGTGATCTCCGTCACCATCTCTATACCGTGTCTCAGATCCAAAAACTCATGTGACAGCTGCTCGCGCTCAACCCGTGGAATGTAGCAAGCACGGAACATCTCCCTGAACTTCTCCCAAGTAACCGTAGCTCTCTCATAATCTAAATACGACCTAGTTATCAACCCCCACCAGTCCTTTGCCCCAGATATCAACAAGTTCAGTGCACATCTAACCTTCTGGTCAGCAGGACATGAGCACATGAAGAAACACCCCTCCACGTCCGATAGCCGCCTCATGGATATGATCGGATCCAGAGTCCCATCAAAAGTCAGGGGCTTCGTGTTATCGAAGTACCGGTATTGAAAATCCTAATTGGCTTCTCTCTCTGCCGTTGTTACAGCTGTTGTAGCTGTTGTGGCAGCCGTCTCTGCAAGGGTTGCATATATGTCATCAAAATACTCCATTATGGCAGTCTTAATTAACCCTAACATGATCCTATGTCAATATTGGCCTATCCTAGCTGGTAGTCTCGGGTACTATCAGGGCATCCTGACAACCCTGTCCTGATCTTGATCCAGATCCGGTCACAAAATGCCTCGTAACCATCATACTGAAAATACACTAGGAAGATATCAAATAATTCGCATAAATAACAGGGAACCAACTCCGGACTAAACCATAGGGTCTGTGACTTCCTTGCTACGCGTATGAGTCCTGTGCTTTCAGTAGTACACGCCCATACTACCTTCCACACCTACCCATATTTGTCTCAAGTATCATCACAACGCCCTGAAAATACACATATGCATGGTGATCGCTCAATCCTCACTCCTAGAGGAAACCTAAATATCTCGTAACTCGCTATTTGATCCCACACAACTCATCCATGAAAGTTCCACCAACCCTGCAACACTAGTGTATGATAGCCATACATAACGCTGCACCCTATAGACATTCGAATACTCGGTCCTACTCTAAGCCCACAACCAAACAAGGAATAGGAAATAAAGCTAAACCAAATATTCGTTGGCTAAAAGATCTTAACTATGTATAACTTATGATGCGTATACTAAGCAACTACAATAATGATGTCAATTTCATATAAGGAAAACCTTAGGCTATTAGGCATCATATAATCAGGCAATTCTATCATGCAATTCCTGAAGATCCCTAGCCTAGTACTAGCATGTTGCTCTAACATATCTCAATATCAAGTAACTGCATGGTATTTTGGGGTCTACTTACTGGCTCCGGTTGATCGTACACTCTACATCCTCCTTTAATTATTTTGAAACCTTTTGAAAACCATTTTGAAATCTTTTCCTTAGTTTGAGACTCGATTCACATGAGTGTTCCTCCAATTCACTCAAACTAAGGTTCTGATAGCAACTTGTAACACCCATAAAAATCAAGCAAATTTAAAACTTTTTCAACCATTCAAAACCATTAAGTTATTACCAAATGTTTTCAAAATAGTTTAGACATTAGAGTATCCCAGAAATCAAGATCATAAAAATGAGAGGAGTTGCACGATCACGCCTTCATCTTCCCGCGATCATCTGAAGTACCTGAAAAAAAAATTGAAAACTGTAAGCCTGAAGCTTAGTGAGTTCCACCAAATACCCGCACAACAAGTAACACACATATAATAACAGCATACTATGGGTCCAATCAACCATCGGGTTGGAATACCACAGGCCCTCAACCATCGGATTAGAACGACAACATGCTATGGGCGTAGTCATCCTCGGGATGTATTACGCTTGGCCCAGAACCATCTGGGGCGTAGTCATCCTCGGGATGTATTACGCTTGGCCCAGAACCATCGCAGTGGAATGCCCACATACTACGAGTCCAATCCAATCATCCTCGAGATGGAATACTCACGACCCACAACCATCAGGTTGGAATACCCAGGTCTGTTGTCTCTCGCACAAAGCAGATAAGCCTCAACCACTAATCAAACATGTGCATGTATATCAGATAATCACAAAACAGTCTATAGACAGACAAACTAATCTAACAGATCATAATAGCATAATACATCCTATCTACCAGGATACTGATCTAACGGATCACAATGTCATAATAAGATCATATCTACCATGATACTGATCTAACAGATCATACAATACTCGAGCATATAACATATCAGGATAACAATCCAAAAAGGGCCGACCTTAGTGCCTTCGACCCTTGAGTATGGTGAGGAAAACTCACCTCACAATGTCGAACTGTAGTGATAAGATCAAAGTACCGAATCACAGCGACGAAATCCACCACCTATATCCACTATAGGACCACTTCCATAAATTCCTAATTTACTAAAATACCCTAGAAGTCAAACTGGTCAACCGTTGTTCAAAGTCAACGATAAAGGTCAACAGTCCATGTTGACCAAAATCGTCAAATGCAACTCGCTGACTCATCGAGTCCTTCTAGAACTCGAGATATTGTGAAAACCCTAGTTGACTCGTTGAGTTTCCAGACAACTCGTTGAGTCAATACGTGTTCAAATGTCGGGAAAACCCTAACTGACTCATTGAGTCATCTCTTTGACTTGTCGAGTCCCACGACAGCCAATCTTCATCCGACTCATCGAGTTGACCAAGCAACTCGTCGAGTTCCTTCATTCCATTTCTCATTAAGACGTTTTTAAGATACCCCAAACTTCAAATTGTAGATCTAGCTTCCCAAGACATAGTTTCCACATAAAGTTGCAAACTTTACGTACATGCATGGTCCTAAATGCCAAAACCAAGCTAAGGGAAAGGTCTAAACCAAAGAAAAGGGCCAAATCTTGCAAAATCTGATATCTTTATTACTATTGAGACTTAGAGGAGTCTAGATCTGAAGTTACACTTCAGATCATGCCCCATACCCGAAATAACCCACAACCAACTTGAAAATGGCCCTAAACCTTTGCATGAATAGATCTTGCTAAAAGTAAGTCAATGTAATGACCTCTTACCTCCAAAATGATGCCAAGATGATGTAAAGTCAGATCCAAAAGCTTCTCTTTGCTCCAAGATCCTTAGACTTCATGCCTTCTTCACAAAATCCACCTTCCAAGCTTCTTAACACACAAAAATGTAGAGTATGCGAGATTAGGTTTTTCTGAGCTCAATTGGGGGGGGGGGGGGGTAAGGGAGGCTGAGGGAGGCTAATGACCATTTAAATAGGGTGCAAAACTATAGAAATTAGGGTTTCATTGTCCAGCTCCTACTCAATCAACTTGGGATCCTCCAACTCATCGAGTAGACCCCTTAAAGTTACGCGGCCTGAATTGTTTCTACACGATGAGTTGGGGCATCCAACTCATCGAGTAGGTCTAGGATTATGACTATAAGCTTTGAATTTTATACCTGAGAGTCAGGATGTTACCATTAAGTATGAGGTAGGGGTCGAAAATGGATTTTCAAGCATAAAAGTTGAAGAAAGCTAGAAATTTTTAAATTCTTGAATTTTTAGATAGACATGCAAAAATTGTCTGATATTAAGAATCTAGTCAATTTTTAAATTTTTGATATTGTTGCATTTGGACTAGTTTTCTAGTGTTATGCAGGATAATTCACCGCGACCTCTCAGATTTAGTTTAGCTAATATGTTATAGTGGATTTGTGGCTTCCACTACAAGAAAAAGGGGCTTCTATGACAAAAATATCAATGACTGATTGATCAGTCTTAGATACCATGTATCTGGGACTAATGAATTTGTCTCGAATACTATCTAGGACCGATTTTGTTGTGTGAATGTTTAGAAACCAACTAAACTTATTAGAGACTATAAATTAGTCCCTAATTTGTTTGCGCCAGTTTATGTTTGGCGACAAACACATTGGGGATTGAATTTTAGTCTCGAATAGTCCAAAGCCAACTATGAATTTGAACGGAAAGTTATGTGGGACTGAATATCAGTCCTTGATAAATTTGCGTCAGTTTTGATTGTGTATGAGATTATTAAGGACTGAATTTCAGTCACTATTACAACTACACCAATTTGTTATTTAGATGATAAACTTTTTAAATATTGAATTTCAGTCCCTAATAGACATGCACTAGTTGACATTTGAATGGAAATTTATAACTGATTGAATTTTAGTATATAAGAGTGATTATTTAGTCATAGATGCCATATATATTAGAGACGGGTGAATTTAGTCAGGAATACTATTGCGAATGAAATTTATTAGTGTCTAAATTTCAGTCTTTGATAAACTAGCCACTTGATAAACTAGCCACTTTTGACTTTGGATGGAAATAATTATGGGTTGGAAAGCTTCTATCTTAATTTGGTTTAGTTGCTTCTAAATAAAATTGTATAAATACGAACATATGAAGTACCTAAAAATAATAAAAATTTATACAATTTTTTGTATAAAGATGTTATATCTCAAATAAAAGATTTATATATTTCAATTATTTTCAACGTCCTTCAAACAAAAATTGAAGTACACCAAATATTTTTAAACTCCCCCCCCCCCAAACATTTTCTCCCCCTCTCGGTTTTAGGTTTCCCATAAATTGGTGAACATCCTTAATTAGGCTTAGGGCGTGTTTGGCAAAAGTAGATGTTAGCTGGAAGCGGGTAGTGGTTAGCTGGTAGCTGGTAGCTGGTAGCGAGAAGCTGTAGCTTTTATTTGTTATATGAATGTTTGGCAAAAGTAGCTGGAAGCTTTTGAAATATATAAAATAACATAAAAGGACAATTGATTAAAAATAAAAAAAATATATAAATATATTTTTAACGGTAATTATGGAAATTGATTTCAAAAGCTCCGGAACATTTTGTTAAAAGCTACATGAAGTAGCTTTTAGAATCGGAACATTTTGTTAAAACTAAAAGCTAAACGTTCGTACAGCCAAACAAAGGTTTTTGTTTAAACTAGAGCGTTTTGTCAAAAGCTAAAAGCTAGAAGCTCCTAAACGCTACCAAAGGCTCCATAACAAACACGCCCTTAGAAATCACAATCTTCTATGCTTTAACAAGGTTAGCACTTCATCGCTACCCAAGCTGATCACTCACACCGTAGTAAGGTATACTGTCGCTCCTGTTATTATATCAACAAATTTCACGCAGCGAGGGAACGGATCGCTTAAATGGTTCGTGGTTTTACCGCCGCTGCCGTCCTCTGTCTGGTTCGTCTGGGTTCTCATCTCTTCTTCTTGTTCAGCACAGGACTCAATCCCCCCATTTATAGGTATCATTTGCGTTTTTATTTCATGATGTTGTCTACATATGTCTATCAGTCTAAAGAGGCCTAATTGCGTTGTTCCTCTTTGTCGCTGTTGCTCATCGCATGCAAGAATAACTTGCTTTTGCTCATTATATGTTTGATGAAATGCTTCAAAGGTATTAAGAACAACTACTTTTTAAGTCACCTTCTCATATAAGATGAAAATATGTTATAATGATCTGTAACATACTTTTTAGTCACCTTGCAATATAATAGTTTTTTTTTGTACACGATTAAACATCTAAAATTTTACTCGTGAAAAGTTGTATCATTTTTTGGTGTTTTTACAGGGATATTATGTTAGACACTGATGTTGGTGATTATGACATAGTTCGAAGAAATACAAAAATGTTGAGGTAAAGTCTACTTTGTCAACCTATTATGTTGTATACAAAACTGATGAAATACTACTGAAGACTTGGTCAAAACAATTTGAATATAAATTGTGAAACTTTGATATGAATAAAAGCATTATGAATTTCAGATTTAATGTAATGTTGATGTACAAGGTCTTGTGAAGCCTTGTTTACATTGCACTGTCAGTGTAAACATGGATTAATGGTAAAAGTTGTCTTTAGTTGTGAATTTTGGTTAAATATGTGAATATAAAATCAACTTATTCTATGTAAATTATTTTATTGAGAGTGTAATTTTTACAGAGAGGGAAGACATTAAAGCAAAGTTTTTCTTGGCACTTGCAGGCATGTTTTGGAACTTGAAGAGGCTATTAAAATTCATGTAGAAATAGTGGAAGAACATTCATGTAGAGCCACCACAGGAGAAGTTTCCTACTCGGTGGTTCATTCACACCTAAAGATTCTAAATCACCATGCCTTTTTTGCAGAAGTGTCACCAAATCATAGGAGTTTAGGGCATGCGTTTTATGAATTATAATGGGTATGTTTAGTAAATTCGGAAGATATTTTTGATTTAAATATTTTGAATGTTGTTAGACAAGATAAATTTTAATTCTAAGTAATGTTTTCTTCTTTTCTATTTGTTATGTTAAGTTATTATTATTATTTTATATTTCATTTAAATTTATAAAAAAATTGGACCTGATTTTTAAATATAAATGTGTTGTGGTTAGAGACTGAATGACATTGTATCTGAGACTAGTATTTAGTCCTTGAAATATCATAGGGATTGAATAACATTGTATTTGAGACTAATATTCAGTCATTGAAAAATAATATTACAGACTAAACTAGATAGTTTAAAAGATTGATATTCAATCCCAAATGATATTATCAAAGACTAACATGATAAAGGGTTGGTATGTAGTCCTTAAAAGATAGTATCAAGGACTAATATGACATCAAATTGGGGATTTGAAGAAAAGAAATTAGAGACTAAATGAAATATTATCTAAGACTGATTTTTTTCTTTAATATTTATGATGAATTAGGGACTGAGTTTCTGTCCAGGATACATAAAAAATTGACTATCTAAGACTAGGTCTCGGGGACTAGCTAAATCCGTCCCTGATTCTTATCAGAGACTGATTATTCACCATCAAAGACTGATAATGTCAGTCTTTGATACCCATTTTTCTTGTAGTGTTCCTAGTCTTAGTAAAATCATTAAACAAAAATACAAACGTGTTTAGTTTGAGGGACATAAAAATTTTAGCATCATGTACCTGAACTATATCTAGGAAGTTGTGGTCATTGCACTTTAGACTAATGTATTAAATCAATATGGGTTGAAGTTAAGTTCACTTTCTTAAGCATATGATTTTTTTTTGGTTTTTAGTTTTGAAAAATAAAAGTTTTTGTCAAAGTTAGTGAGTAAAGGCTTACAAAGTATGATGATAAAGAAGAAAAGTTCCAAATATTGAAGATTCATTATGTAGAAAGGGAAGAATAAGGCAAACTTGCCAAAAAGCCAAGGGCTTGTTAGTCAAGTTATAAATTTTCTTTCTATGTTATTTTACTATATGTATGCTTGGGAACTTAAGAAATATATCTTGAGGTTAAGAAAGTCTTCGAAGATTATATGTGGAATGATACATAAAATGAATGTTATTCAAAATAAGTGGGGAACATCTATAAGGATGATGAGTATTTAGGGCTTGGTAAGAAGTTATGTTTTAGACACAAATACATGTATTGAGGTGATATGTAATTAAGAAGTTCAATTTGGACTGTTGTGTTTGATGTTGATACGTAATGTTATATGTGATGTATTAAAATAAGTTTTGCTTGAGGGAAAGCAAAAGACAAGTGTGGGGTACTTTGATATTGTCATAATTACACATATTTTTATGAGTTATTTCATTATATTTTAGTGGTATTTTTGTCTAAATACAAGGAATTTTGGTACCTATTTTCATAAATTACATATTTAAGCCAAAAAAAGACGTTTTTTGAAGAAAATGAACCAAAATAGACAAAAACTAGAAGTTGGAGGGTAAAGTTTGCAAATAAAGAACATAGATGTCGTAAAAGCATGTTTCAGATCAATCACCACGATGCGATAAACTTTGTCCCACACTATGGCGTTCAGAATATTTCCTTTCCGATTATGATAAGGAAACAATTACTACCACATGGCAAGCAATTTGCCATGATGTGGTGGCTAATTTATGGCAATTTTTCCTCCAATATAAAGGACGAATTTGAAGACCACAGGGACAGGAATTTTGTAGAGATTATTCTTTTGGGAAACCCTAAAAGACCTAATTTCGACCAGGAGGAGGAGAGAAGAAGATTAATTAGCAAGAAATCGATTCAAGCATTCAGTTTGCATGATGTTTAGCTTAATTTACTACTTGGTTAGCTTTTTCCTATTACAATCGTGAGCAAATACCATTAGCTTAGTGTAGATGAACCTGAATTTACTATGAATTAATATTAGATCTATGGATTATTAATGTTGGTTTTTACTTGTGTTTGCTAGATCAATCCTTACATGTTAATGTTTATATCTCTACTACCTTGACCGTAAATTCCTTGTAGTTAATTGGCTATTGGTTGCATGAATTCATATATCTAGTAGGTTATGACGATTAAATTGATAGGGCTAGAGGTTGACTATGGACCAATATAGGTAATAAATGTAGTTGCTTAATTATGTTAGAGAGCATTATTTAACCATAAAAAATGCTAGTTTGCCCGAATTAACCATAGGAAGACAACCATAGATATAGTCATGCATAGTCCAAATATTTAATAAAACCAATTAAGTGTCCTTAGTCTACATCGCCATTGTGATTAAGTGTCATATATTATGGCGAGCTAATTAGTCTAACCACGACACCTAGTGATTTCTAACCAACAGAAATAATCCATAGTTGAAATAATTCATAGGAAAAGATAGAGGATTCGAAGCTAAACAAAAGTGTCTTAATTTTGTAATTAAAACTGTTTGTTTGTTGCTTTATAGTTAATAGATAATTAAGTTTTTTTGAACTTGAAAAATCAGATAAAAACCCATTTTCATTAACTTTTGTTATAAAAATTAGATTAGGTTTTTGGAATTTTAATTTCTAAATCGACTCCATTGCATGCATTTAACCCCGTACTTACTTTACTACACTACTAAGCAACTAGATACACTCCTTAATTTGTGTTTTAATTTAATTAAATAAATGAGGGTTATAAATTTTAATCTTTCAAAATTTTAAGCATATAAAACACACCAGTACATGTTGCTTTGTATACAACTAAATCATAGTACATGTCTAAGACAAAAGGAATAAAGGAAGAGATATGGTAGCACGTGCTTGTTCAGAGTGTTGATTTGAATGTGGAAAAGCATGTCTTGTACTTCGACAGTTAGAGTGCGTTGAATCTTGCAAAGAATCCTATTTATGATAAGCGTTGAGAGAAAAACTTTGAGACACACTTGAACAAAACTTAGAACAAGTATATTATGGAATAGTTAATCTCAGAGGATCTATCAGCTCAACAATAATATTTAAGTTAGATTGTTAGATGGTTAGATAGTTAGGTGCGAAATATAAAGAAAGGAAATGACAACAATTGTTATATCAAGTATACACATAAGTTGATTCATAACAAGGAATGCATTCAAGCCAAGTTAGTGAGTGAGATCAAACTTAGTGATTAAGTCACAAAGACTTGCTCCGAAGAGAGATTGTAATCTGCTATGTAAGAGTAAGTATGAGCAAGTAAGAAATAGATAGAAAGGATAAATCCAGAGAATTGTATTTAGAAAGTGATAGATGATTTTTTGATACAAATAGTATAAGCTCTATTTATAGAGACTCATGAAATACAACAGAAACGTTCTCTATGAGTAGCCATGCAAGGCCTACTGGACAATAGAGATAATTTAAATAAGACAAAATAAACTAAGTATTAAAGAGTGACTTCGGTTTCTTCTGAGGTTGGTTGCGGACGCTTGTGAGAGAGAATAGGTTGTGGATGCGGTGCTGACTGCGGTAGCAAGAAAGTTCAAGAGGGTCACTTTAATGATACAACAATTTCCCCCTAAGTGACTTCTTTAACTTCTGATCATTTATCAAGATGAAGATACTTGATCAAAATCCACCAGAACTTCCTGACATTCTCCAACCAGGTGATCCTTCTCAAGATCTCAAACTTAACCACTGCGGTAGTGAATTTGGATTATTCTACTACAATTCGGCAGATGTCAAGCTCCTTCATAGTGAGCCGATGCATGGGAATCATAGGATTAAAATATTTGATGTTGTTGGTCTTCCTTTTGAAAATGATGCCAAGTTCAGGAAAGTTGGTTGCACCTAGAGATCTGTCTGCAAAGCCTTCGGTGGGCATCGGTGCGGGGTCGAGGGGTGGTAGATTAACCTTCTTGAAAATGATGGGATAGATGTCCGCATCAATCTTGGAAAAATCGCAAACAGTTTCCATCAAGAAGTTGTTGGCCCTATCAAGTGCAGTCTTCATCTTTGGGTGTTTCTCAGCCTTATTCTGAAATACCTTGGCAATGAGAAAAACTTCCTTCGGATTCATGTTGGGGAAGCCCGCTTGGGAACAAACATAGTCATGTCCCCTTCGGGTGAGGGTGTACTGGAAAAATTCTGCCTTTATGAACTTCCGAACCTTGTAATTTACGACTGCGGATGGTCTGTCATTAGACCATATGTGGTCTATGGGAGAGGCATGCTTAGTATAGAATTGACTAAGTCTCTCAAACTCCATAGGCAGTCTTTTAGCATCGGGAAGGCTTCGGTCGAATTGCTCAAATACAGTGAAGTATCTGGGATTGGGCGAGATTGGAACATCCCAGTATCTATCAGGAGGCGGTTCTGCATATGTGAGGTGGGGAACGTAATCTTCATCTTGCTGCATTCTGTGGGGATTGACCCAATAGTTGATTAGGGATTCATCCATGACAGTGTCGAAACCACTTAATCTCCAGATTTCTTCAGCAAGTTTGGCTGACTTCTAGTCTTTTTTCTTTTGGATAGTGGCAGGAGAATCGGTTGAGCTTGGAGATGACATATGTTCCACAAGGAGTTTAAAATGTGGGGGAGTCTCTGGTTTTTCTGGAGTGATTTCCATATGAGGTGAAGATTGGTGAGGTGGAGTGTGATGGGATCGTTGCGGTGTAGGGATTTTTTCAGTGATCATGGGGGGACTCTGATGTGGAGAATGATGGACTTCTTCTTCGCTTCCCCCTCTTGAGGAATGTGCCCTTGGAGCTTCCTCAAGCCAAGACCGAAGGCCATCTACCTTGGAGAAAATTTCTTGAAACTAAGACTTCATGGCATCAGCCAGTTGTTGATTATTAGGGATAGAGGAGTTGAAAAGCAGTTTGTGGATTTCTTTAACAAGATGAAGGATTTCAGGGCCATGGAAATTTGTTGTCAAGGACCGTTGCAGGCGGTTGATAGTATATTGAAGAACAGAGATTGCAGACTCATAGGCCGAGTGAGTCTCAACAATCAATTTTGCATAATTGGAGGCTTGATCTGAAATGGCTGCCTGAAGAGCTGTCTTGATTGTAATGACTTCGGTGATGAGATGATTAGTAGTAGCAATAAATTCCTTGTGGTCAGCTTGAAGATTATTGTAAAGGGACCTGATCCCCATTTCTACTTTCAAAGAAATGCGCTCCGCAGCCATTCTCTCACTCGCTTCCAGTCGCTTAATCCTATCAATCAGCGACTACGGTCCAGGAATATCATCTGGTTGCGGTTGAGTTGACTTGACCGCAGCCTGGATTTAATCGACCTTGGCTTGGAGATTTAAAAATTATTTCCTGGTTATTGCATTCTTATTCTTCTTCTTTTTAGATTTTGAGGTAGCATGGTGAGAGCCACTGGATTCTTCACCTTCATCAATCATCATTAAGTCGTCATCAGAAGGAGAGGGTTTGTTTACCTCTTGAATGTCATCATCATCAAGACCGAAGGTGGGTGTAGAGCTGATTTCATGTTCGGGTCCTTCGTCTTGTGATGCTTCAACGACTAGAGTAGGAGGAACTTTGGATGTTTGTTGGGCAACTGCATCTGCCTGATGCTTTTGAAGAGATTCAGCCATTTGATCCATCCAGCTTTGAACTTTAAGAATAGTGGCTATGGTATTGGCATTCGTGATAGCATTTGCCCAATACTTAGCCACAGCTTGTATTTCTTGTTCTTTCTGTTGCTGCTGCTTGACTTGTTGATCTTTATGGGCATGGAAGGCCCTTTTGAAAGCTGCATACTTTTTGGCTTTAGCTTCGATAGATGGTTGATACCGGCTCCAAGAATCATTTGAGTCATCACCGTCAATTCCGTGAGTTCGTACCAAGGTGTCCCTTGGGTTCACGGATCCTTGCACAGTAGTGCTCACCGTGCCTAAACCACCTGTATCATATGTAAGCAGAGTAGGATTCCTGAGCGTCCTTGGTCTCCTTGAACCGTAGTCAAGTGTGGCCTCAGCTCAGTTCTGGCAGTGGCGGAAGAAGTGCCCTACGTTTGGGGAGGTGTTTGAAGTGTTTGGGTAACATTCAGAATGATGGAGTTAAACTCCTCATGAGAAAAGAAGTGCAGTCGGGAAGCCCTTGAGACCTTAGGGCGTGAACCAGTATCATCCTCTTGGGATAGTACTGGTGGGGTGTCTCCACGATGAGATGAAACATGCTCACTTGATGAGCTTGAGTGAAATTTGATGGTTGTGTTGAATGGGTATGCGGCAACCCCAAGGACTACCGGAGCCTGTTGAGAGGCTGAGGTATCAGTCCGGTCACGCATTTGGCTAGGGGGAGTGGTTTTTCTTTTCTTAAGAATGGCAATTGGCTACACATCCTCATCAGAATCACTGTTCGATACGGTGACAGTTTGAGACTTACACTTTTTGGAGGGTGCGGTTGTTTTGAGAGAATTCTTCTTGGGAGTTGGGGGTGACTTCTTGGATGCTAATTGTTTTCTTCTGCCAGAAATATTGGAGAGTGTGGTCGAAGAAGGGACTGCGGTACCTTCAGGGATAACTACTGCGGATGGAGGAGGCAGGGTAGGGGTATGGGGCAATACCCTCTATTGCCTCTATGTGGTCTGAGACATCAGCAGTCTCTAGACCAAGGGTTGAAAGAATGTATGATAGGAGTCTGCGGATAGGTCCAAAAGGAGTTTGATCAGAAGAAGGATTGTACCTTTTAAGATCCTTGGTGACGAAAAAGTCGATGTTGTCACCCATGTTGAATCTTGCATCTGAATGAAGATCAGAGATGCAAAGGGACCTAAGCCTAGCGAAGGTGAGCTCGGTTGGTTTCTCCTTACGGCTTTCCTTGGGAGTGTATTGAAGGAAATCGTCCCAAATAATTTTCCCATAGTTGACATCATGCCCGGTGAAAATACTCCACACCAGTTCCAAGAGTTTGAGACCTATGTTGTCGATACCCCCGGTTCTGCCAAAGAGACAACGGATGACATAGTGGAAAACATATTGCCAAACCGTAGGTAGTTGGTTCTTCTTGAATTCACCAATTCCCTTGATCCTCTTTTGATATTCCATATGATAGAGAGAAGATGTAATGTTCGCCATTGATAGGGTAAAGAACTTGATAGAAGGATGAACCAAGAGGTTTATTGCAGCAAAGAACTTCTCTTTTGACAGAATAACCAGTGAATCGTCATTCAAATTGAGATGAACTTATTGAAGATTGTTGAGTGGTCGATAAGCAGAGAATGCACACTTGAAGAGTGTAGAGATGGGAACCATGTTTGGGAATGCATCGAATGGACCAAACAAAGGATGATTTTTCAAGAACTTGATCATCAGCTTGTGTGGGGCATTGTAGGTGGAATGATCGTCAAAAATTGCTCAGAAATTGCTTGACGCAGTCGTTGGAGAGTCTGGGTGGTTGGAGCTTCCTGATCCAGATGCTCTTGCTTGTTTCTTTGATACTCCTGATTTCACCATTGTTGAAGCTTGAGAATGTACGAAGATTGTAGGATTTGTGTTTGCATTGAGTTCTTGAAGATTTGGAAGTTCAGAGAGCGTAAAGTGGTAATGGGGAATAAGAAAGGTTTATATAGCGGAGAGGGTGAACGGTAACTGGATTTACCCTGGGTAAAACAAGGATAAGATAAAGGGCCGTTTGGGGGGAAACTTTGAATTAGGGTTTTAATCACAACCACATAATGCGAAACGGTTTCTAAAAGATTTGAGAGATTTTCCAAAAGTGGTTTGTATTTAATGAAAAGTCGGACGTCATTACTGTTGGATTAGTGTCTAAGCCCGTAACTATATTTGTCAAGTACTTGACCTGATTGTGCATGGTCCTTTTGGGTTGCCTTCACCAGAGCAACTTGACTGGAGAAATAATAGAGAAAGAGGTTATTGTGATTTATTAATATGTTATAAGAATAATATATTAAAGGGGAAACCATATTTGTTTAATTAATATTGGTCAATAATTAATTAACAATTAATTTTGTGATCAAATGTAATAATTAAACTAGAGGGGCTGAATTGTAATTATGTGATAGTTGCAAATTAGGACATTGGTCGCCCCAAGGATAGGTTGGACGAATTTAAGGTGATAAGGCCTTAGAATTCGTCGATGATAAGGATTCAAGGCTTATCTTATGGGTTGCTTGGTGGGCAAGTAACTAGATAATGATAAGGACTGAAACCCTAATCTCTACACCTATATATACACCCCTTTGGCACATGAATTCTTCCATGCCTTCCTAAAGGGTTCTTAGGGCCGATTTCATCCCTCCTCTCTCTCTTTCTCTTGTCTCTCCATTTGCTCTTGGTGTTTGTCAGCCATTAGAAGTACTACACTTGTGGTACTTGTTTTCAAGACTTAGGGTTTGAAGATTTGAGTTGTTATGTAATATAACAACAAGAGGTATGTAATCTAACCTACTATATGAAACTAGAAAATACTAAGGCATATTAGGGTTTCTTTATGTGTTAATAATGTTGTGTATCTAATAGTGAAAACATAGATCTAGTATTAGGGTTGCATGCACACATAGGATTGTTTGTACAAAACCCATCAGTGGTATCAAAGACATTGGTTAACTTGTTTTCAATTAGTACTATACAATTGTATGAACTTGAAACATTAGGGTTTATAGCCAATAAACCCTAGGAAGCTTGGATTTTCGAGATTAGGGCTCATAAACCCTAATTTGTGAAAACTTGGTAAGGGTTTTTTAAATCCTTTCCTTAAGTCCCAAGATTTCGAAATCTAGGGTTTGCAAACCCTAGGATTGTCGAGATTAGCCTCCTCCCCAAGATAAGATCCTAAATTTTAGGGATTTGGATTATCCCATATCTTGCAATTATCCTTTAATGGTAATATATGGTAATTAAAGATTTGAATTATCCTATCCCATGATTTTCGAAATTTAGAGGGATTAAAAGGATTAGGATAAACTAATTGTTTAATTGGTAATTATCCTTCATGATTTAAATAATCCCTTATTATTTAATAATTTTAATTAATAGTTTAATTCAAGATAATTATTAAATCAAGAGTTTTAATATTTAAAATTTTAATTTAAATGGTACTAAATTTCGAAAATTTTAAATTAAGATTAAAACCTAATTGTTTTGAAAAGTTTCAAAACCTGCCCTCAAGCTTTGGAATTTAAATTGTTTGATTAAAAGTTTAATTTGAAAGTCTAAATTCTAAAACCCTAATTTTGAAAAAGTTCAAATTACACCCTTATGGTTTTATTAAATTAATTAAGTGTATATTTAAAAGAGAGTTAATAAATCCATAATGATATGGTTAAAAGTGTAATTTAAACCACCTACTATTTTAAAAGTGTAAAATACATCCTTATACTATGTATAAGATTAAAAGTCTAATATTATATATGTATAACTAAAATGCTAGTCTTACCGTTAGTAGGCCGCATTCACGAAGCTGATCTATAAGGGGGTATAAGGTTATGGCCTATAAAATGGTCATTTAATGGGTATCCACTCTTACCAACCGCTTCCTTGATTGGTGGAGGGTCGTTAGCCGAACGGGTAGGATAGGGCAATCCTCTACTCATTAATAAGTATAATGAATCTATGTAAAGTAACTAAATGCTTTTGCAAATTCCCAATCCTAGTTACTTTAGGAAAAAGTGAAATTGATGCAATCCCATGAAATTGCACTTTGCACCCTTGCTAAGAAGTTAATGGAGCGTGTGTGGTTAACCGGCACACTAATTGGTTCTAAGAAAAGGTGGCAAAGGGTGACTCAATGTTTTTCATAGTTCGATGGAGCGTGTGTGGTTAACCGGCACATCAAATAGGCGACTGTAACAATGAGGGCACCATGTACATTTGCATGGTTATTCACACCCACTTTGTGATCCTCGACATCCCAGTCACAAACGAGAGGGGCATATCGAGATTTAGACATGCCATTGAAAAGTTGAATGAATCTCAAAGGAAATCTAGGAATTCTTAATACATTTAAAACTTGAGCCTTTATGTTTTTCATGGTGAAGAATTAGTGAATCGTCATTCACTTACCTCCAAATTATTTGCATGTTGGATTACGGCATCCCTCTTCTAATGAGTAAATAATATTGTTGGATCCTAGCCTTAATGTCTCATTTGGGTGTTTCATTAATAATTCAATCAACTAACTTGAAATTTTCTCCCGTTTTGTAGATGTCTGACTCTAACCGTGGTCTTCCCGAATCCCAAGGAAAAGGTGTTCATGTTGAAAGTAAAAGCTTGTTCCAAAGTGAAGGATCAATGTGAACTAGCTTGATTTCACTTCCTCCTCCTCCTCCCGTTGTTCTCCCCAATCCACAAGAATGATGATTTGAAAGGTTCAAGATCACCGAAACCCTATTGGCAATGGAACATGAAGATGGTAAACCCGTGTGTGCTCACGTCCTAGGGATGAAATCACACATTGATAGGTTGATTATGTTGGATGCATCTTTCCAAAATAAGATTGTTGTGGACTGGGTTCTTCAGTCACTCCTTAAATCATATGATGAGTTCAAAAGAGAGTATTATATGATGGATCATGACGCGACCCTCATTGACTTAACTTACATGATTATTGCTACTGAATCAGAAATGATTTGGCGAAGTAATGGAGCATATTTGTCTGGTAATTCAACCAACCATGCTTCCGTGGACATTCTAGGAGAACCCACCTGTTTCTGCTGGCAAGAGAAGGGGCAATGGATACAAAGCTACCCAAAGGACCTGAAGAGTCTAAGAGATGGGAGAGTCAAGAAGTATGGCTCTACTTCAGGTATAAAATCCACTATCTAACTCCATTAAATTCCTATTCCTTATACATAATGTGATAACATTACATTTGAATGTTTTGCAGGATTAGAGAAAAGATAGGAAGCTTGATGGAAGAGCAAGATGAGTCTGATCACGAAGAAATGGATAACGATCGCATGGATTCGATGATCAGATTTTGAGCTTAGGAAGTTATGATAGATTTGTTAGGAGTATTTGATTACATAGTTTTCCATCGAATTTTGCATTGTAAGGACATGTTTTCTGCTGCTTTTATGAATAAAATAAATTTTGATTTTATCTTATTTGTTTATCCTTACAATGGCGTATATGAAAAATTGATGTTTGTGTACTTCTATTATTAGCAAAATGGATTTGATTCTTAATTAGGTTATTTGTGTAAGTGTCAAGATTTTACCAAATAGGGAAAGTTTATCATCGCCCAAATTTCAAGAGGATAGGAACTTGGAATCATGCAACAA
The DNA here is from genome assembly GCF_051521515.1 of Lactuca serriola. Lineage (NCBI taxonomy): Eukaryota > Viridiplantae > Streptophyta > Magnoliopsida > Asterales > Asteraceae > Lactuca > Lactuca serriola. The sequence goes on along the minus strand of NC_136410.1, from coordinate 121,886,434 downwards.
GTATTGTATGATGCATGAAAACTTTCACATTTGGGGAATTTAGACTAATTTTGACAAAGTGTCAATTTAAGGACTAAGAGATCGAGTACACTAGGTCGTACGTTGATCAAGTCTACCACAAGAGTGACAAAGATATTCATCATGATTTACTAAAGTTTAGTGAATATGGTTATACTTATAAGATTGAGTATAATTTTGGGTTGATTAAAAGAGTTTCAATCATTAGCAGAATGAATAAGAAGAATCAAGTAGGCAGAAAGATAAAAGTTTCTCTCTTCTAAGAAGAAGGGAGAGTACCTTTTATTATGTTTTATGATAGGACTTAATGATTAAGAACCATATCTCAATTGATCCTCTATGTGAGTCTTAGTACAATTTGTATGTCTAAGAAGAGGAATCGAGAATTGTGGAAATGGTTAAATCAAGAAGCCAATCATACTTCGTTTCAATATCAAGTCGTAGAGTTATACTCCAAGATTGTGAATTGAGTGACAAGTCTTAAGAAGGTTTATAACATTCATCAAATGTGGAATTTGAAAAAAAAGGGTTTTCTTATTCTTACACATTTGAAATTGGTAAGTTGTGATGTCTTGGGTAAGACAAAGACCAACTAGGACCAATTATGTGAAGTGTTTTGTCTTGATAAAAAAAACTACACTAACTCTTGAATATTTGTTTGTCAAGAAATGGTTATTAACAAGAGAATCTTGTATGTCAATGAGTCAGTGGGAGTCTTAGTGGTCTTAAAAGGTTTCAAGAACAAATCAAGAATAGACCTTATCATTCATCACTAGCACACGACTTGAGGTTTACAACCTATCGTGTTGACACTATTTTGTTTTCTGTGCCATTCCAATTAAGTTTTCTATATATGTGAGTTCTACGAGTTGTCAATGGATTGTATAGGGGCAAGGCACCTTGTTCAATGGAATGTACATTGAAATGAAGGGGTAGGCTGCTCAATAACTTGGAAGTAATGGTGGGACCCTTGATGGAAAGAAATTAAGATGAACAAGTTCTATCCATAAGAGTTTGGATTTGTCACTGACATTATCTTGTGATTATGGTTATAACGAATTCACATGGATGGGAACGTATACACCACAAAAAAATCTAAGTGTCATAAGGTTTCTCTCATTCATGAGAATGATTGTGAGGAAACGCTTTCACTAAGAGAGATTTTGAAGATAGTATTATGTAATTTGGGTTTCTCAAATTCAACTATGATTATGACATACCTCTTCATAGTTCGAATTGTGGGAAATGGCAAATGGGTCTGAACATTTTTTAGACTTATTGATATGAGTCCTAGAATCGTTTAGACATAGACGTATGAGCTGTCCAAGGAAAAGTGTATGAGTTTGAGAAGCTTAGATAAAGTCTTATCAAAGCATCTAGTATTAGTAATATGAACTTAAGAAATTGTTTTCTAGAAGTTCAGCTGATTTCTAAATACATGTCGAAGCTAGTGGGAGCATAAGTGTTATGCTGGTAAAGAAATAATCATCATCATTGGGCGCATGATTATTATGGTAAGTATTGCTAGTTAGCAATATTAATTATAGAAAACAAGAGTTATACCTTGCAAAGTGGTAACGATTGAAAAGTTGTTTTGCTATAATTAAGGGAGAGAATTTTATGCTTCATTTCAAATCTGAAGGCTTAGATTGTGGAATGTTAATAAATTTAGTCAATGATACATAGTGTGTTCTCAAATTTCGATTATGATTAAGGCATTCCTATTCATAGTTCGAATTATGAGAACATGACATCGAAAATATTATGGCAGAAGATAGATAAAGTATCACATCTTTATGTAAGACATCATGCATTGTGTCTCTTACGCTTCGAGTATAGGAACAATCGCATATGCTATAATATTTGACCATTCTAAAATTTTCCAAATGTCTAGCGCATTAAGAGGGAAAAAGGACAAGAATCGGTTTTGACTAAGACAATTAAAAAACTATCAAAGGACGATCCAAAGTTCACCGAGGATTGGTCGCTTGTGGGTAGTTGGAAGTATGGTATTAGATGGACCATTTCGACATTATTATGAATAGATGAGATTCTATTAAGAATGAGTTGGCATATGATAAATATGGAAATGTTTCCATAATTGGGAGTTGAAAATTAATAATTCATGTCTAGATTAGAAAATTTTATGCAAAAGGATGTTTCAAAGGAATGTACTTTGGGTGAGAGACATCACGTCTATAAAATTGTTCTGTAACAATTTTGATAGAGTACCTTTTGATTTCGTTGGTTGAGTCTTTGTGATTTTTGGGTCGTGACTTCACAAGAGGATCATTGCATAAAATATTAGAATTTGACATATTCTAAAAGGTGGCAAGAATTTGGTATTCTTACACTAATGATAATGATTGGGAATTGTGAAATGAGTTGCATTTGAAAAGGTTCAATTGATGTATTTCACAAAGTATGGACCATAGGAAACCAAAGCGTGCATGCTAGGAGCATTGGACAATTGTGGTTATGATTCGAGTTATAAAGTTGATTATCTGAAACATTAAACAATGGATATTGAGTAATCAATATGGTGATTAAATAAATGTGTTTTATTTATACTCACGAGTTTGGGGTCATATAAGATTAAGTATTATCATTGTGTTTCTCTTTGCATGTTTTGACTTCCAGAATAATTGAGTTTATTATGAATAATTGAATTATTCAAACGGTTCGCAGTCGGTCATACGTTGGAAGTAGGTATGAATGAAGACTCTCATGAATTGGTTTGTAGATTCTCTAAAGTGTATTAGACATAGCAAAGGTTTGCTACAACGTTCATGAGTGCTTATGAATATGATTGTGATCAATGGATTAAACCCACACTCACCTAGATTGCTTCATGAATTTTGTCACGAGCGATTGGTGACATGATAATATCTTCTATTCTTGAAACCGAGATGTGTGAGTCGTATCTTGCGAATCGGTTGCACATTGATAATATGTAAACGCACCAGTAACTTGGTGTTATAAAACTTATTGTTGTGTGTGATTTGGTGAGTGAGTGCAAGCAAACATTGAGTCGAAGTTTATCCGTTCCTTTTACCAAATGTGGGATAAAAGTGATATTTGTGGGCCCTTCGATGATTTAGTGATGACAAACGAAAATGCTCGGCCGGGCTAGGGCTAATTTGATTTGTTCAATTAGTCAGTCATCATAAATCAGAAATCGAGAAACAAAACATAGATTGTGAGAATGATTTCAATTCATGTCTCACGTCTATACGATATCTAGAATGGAGGAATATATGATCCCTTATCTAAAGGACAGGTTACTGATAAGATCAGAGTTCGACAGCGTCTTTGAGAGCTACGATTGCTAATCGGGTTGTACTTACAATTATAGTTACTAGACTTATCCAAGTGGGAGACTGTTGGATTAGTGTCTAAGCCCGTAACTATATTTGTCAAGTACTTCACCCGATTGTGCATGGTCCTTTTGGGTTGCCTTCACTAGAGCAACTTGACTGGAGAAATAATATAGAAAGAGGTTATTGTGATTTATTAATATGTTATAAGAATAATATATTAAAGGAGAAATCATATTTGTTTAATTAATATTGGTCAATAATTAATTAATAATTAATTTTTTGATCAAATGTAATAATTAAACTAGAGGGGCTGAATTGTAATAACATGATAGTTGCAAATTAGGGCATTGGTCGCCCCAAGGATAGTTGGACGAATTTAAGGTGATAAGGCTTTAGAATTCGTCCATGATAAGGATTCAAGGCTTATCTTATGGTTTGCTTGGTGGGCAAGTAACTAGATAAGGATAAGGACTGAAACCCTAATCTCTACACCTATATAAACATCCCTTTGGCACATGAATTCGTCCATGCCTTCCTAAAGGGTTCTTAGTACCGATTTCATACCTCCTCTATCTTTTTCTCTTGTCTCTCCATTTGCTCTTGGTGTTTGTGAGCCATTAGAGGTACTACACTTGTGGTACTTGCTTTCAAGACTTAGGGTTTGAAGATTTGAGTTGTTATTGCAATATAACAACAAGAGGTATGTAATCTAATCTACTATATGAATTTCAAAAATACTAAGTCATATTAGGGTTTCTTTATGTGTTCATAATGTTGTGTATCTAATAGTGAAAACATAGATCCAATATTAGGGTTGCATGCACACATAGGATTGTTTGTACAAAACCCATCAATTACCACGTCTGAAAAACGTGTGGAGGGGGAGAGGAAGTTGTAACAGATGTGACATGCTAGGTATAAGGAAGGGACAGGTTGAGAATATGTTTATGGAAAAACGATCTTTTTGTCATCACACCTAAAATAGGTCTGACACAGAGGTGTTTTAAGAAAGAGAATGTGACAGTTTCTTAAAGAATGTTTTTTATTTAATGTTTTATTTAATGAAGAATCATTAAATAGCACATTTTTTTTGTTTTTTTTTTAAATTTAAAAAAATAATGAGACTTTGGATGGACTCATCATAGCGGATGGATCCTTTGCCATTGCGAATGATCATAGCAGAAGAAAATGAGAAGAGCACTTGTAAGATAGATTAGTAATAACAAACAAAAGGGACCAATGAAAGATAAGTATAATATATGGTTTCGGTACATGGACTGCGGTACACAAGATATCCCAAAATCATTCATTATAAATAACTTTCATTTAGAAGCGTAATGGAGACCATGAATGGTCTGCAATAGCTATCAATTCAAGAAGAATTGAGGGTCCGAATTCATCATTCCTAACATTTGTAAGAATGCATTGAGCTTGGTAGAGTCAAGTGCTTTTGTAAACACATCAGCAATTTCTTCATGTGTAGGGACAAAGATGAGTTCAATGTTACCTTTCAGAATGTGGTCTTTGATGAAATGATAACGTAGTTTAATATGCTTGGTCTTCGAGTGATGGATAGGATTGTGGGAAATCGCTATAGCACTTTCAGAATCATAGTAAATTAGTATCCGCAGCATTCTGTATCCGTAGTCTAACAGTTGTGTTTTCATCCATAACACCTGAGAGCAATAGCTGGCTGCGGCCACATATTCAGCTTCTGCGGTAGACAATGAAACACAGCTCTGTTTCTGTGAGGACCAGCTGACAAGTCTTCCTCCCAGAAATTGATTCTCACCAGATGTACTCTTTCGATCAAGTTTGCATCCGGCATCATCCGCATTGGTAAACGCTTGAATACTAAATTCATTGCCTGCGGGATACCATAGGCAAAGAGACTTGCTTCCTTTCAGGTACCATAAAATTTGTTTGGCTGCGGTCATATGATATACTTTTGGATCAGCCTGATACCTTGTGCATACACGCATTGCAAAAACTATATCCGGCCGACTAGCAGTGAGATACATGAGAGAGCCAATGATGCCTCTATAAGTTTTGTGATCAATAGATTCTCTTGAAGGATCAGCATAACTCTTATAACCGAAAGCCATGGGGACCTTAGCCAACGAGCTGTTATCCATTGAGTCTTTCTTCAGCAGCTCAGAGTTATATTTTTCTTGATGGATGAAGATTCCTTGAGAAATCTGATTAACTTGAAGTCCTAGAAAGAAGTTAATCTCTCTATTCATGCTCATCTGACATTTGTTAGTCATCAGCCTAGCAAAATCATCCACCATCCTTTGATTTGTGGATCCAAAGATGATATCATCCACATATATTTGTACTAGCATAAGGTGATCACCATTTTCTTTTATAAATAATGTGGGATCAATTACTCCTCTTTTATATCTGGGCGAGACAAGAAATTCAGAAAGTGTCTCGTACTACGCTCTTAGGGCTTACTTCAAACTGTATACCGCCTTTTTAAGTTTATAGTAGTGATCAGGAAATTCTATACTTTCAAATCCCGAAGGTTGCTGAAGATAATCCTCTTCTTTTAATTCCCCATTTAGAAATGCACTCTTAACGTCCATTTGATGAACTGTCATTTTTGTGGGCTGCATATGCTAGAAAGATTCGGATAGCTTCCATTCAAGCTACCGGAGCGTACGTTTCATCATAGTCAACACCTTCAAGTTGACTGTATCCCTTTGCAACTAGTCTTGCCTTGTTTCTGACTACGGATCCGGACTCATCATCTTGTTCTTGAACACCCATCTGGTGCCAACAATGGTGTGACCTTGCGGTTTTGGAATAAGTTGCCACACACTGTTACGTTCGAATTCTGCTAGCTCTTCTTGCATCGCAGCAATCCAGTCGGGCTCTAATAAAGCTTCTTTGATTGAACGGGGTTCTCCGCAGGACATAAAGGAGGAGAAGTGGCAGTGATCAGATAAGTATGCTGAAGATCTGGTTTGAACGCCTGCTAATGGATTGCCAATGATCTGACCAGGTGGATGGTCTTTTGTCCATATGTGAAGACGCAGTTGACGGTAATCAGCAGCTGCGGTAGAGGGGATGTCTTCAATGTCAGAAGAATCTGAGATAGGGAACCATGGTTCCCCCTGAACTTGAGAACAGCCTGCGGAGTTGCATTGAACTGTTGGTTCTACGGTAGATAGAAGTGGTTCAGAAACATGTGGGTGTTCTCCTGGACTAATGGGAAAGAGGAAATTCTAGGATCCGATCTGGTGTCATTATTTTCTATGTTCTCCTCATCCGAGTCCGAAGAGATATTTGATGGTTGAGATTCTTTGCGGATGGACGGAACTGCTTCGAATAGTACTGGAACCTCGATGGTTGTAGTATGATCCGAAGTTGAGTTTTCCCCCTCAACTGGCGAGGTAGAAGTACTTAGAAACACAACATCGGAAGGCGTAGGGTCAGATACTTCAGCATGTTGTAATTGAGCTTCTGGAGAGACAAGAACTTCGTATAACTTGGTTGTCTCTATTGGATCAAAAAGATCATCATAGTTAACTTCAACTATGTTTAGTGGACCCCAACAATTAGAAATATGAAATTCAAGAATTGATTTTGTTTTAGAAGAGGGAGCAGTGTTGCGGACATAGGAGTCGTTGAACTTTATGTCAAAGCTTTCGACAATTTGCCTTGTGCATCTGATTAAAACCCGATATGCAATTTTATTGGTTGAGTAGCCTAAGAAGATGCCTTCATCTGATTTGGGTGCGAACTTCTTGAGGTGATTTTGGTTGTTGATTACGAAGCATCTACATCCAAAAATTTCGAAGAAGCGGACGTTAGGCTTGCAGTTGTTGAGACCTTCATATGGTGTTTTGCTGAGACGTTTGTACACTATGCTACGGTGTTGCACAAAACATGTTGTGGCTATGTCTTCAGCCCGGAAGTATAGAGGAAGAGTTGCAAAGTTGAGCATTAATCAGGCTACCTCCACCAGAGTTCTTTTTCTTCTTTCAACAACACCATTCTGTTGTGGGGTATAGGGAGCTGAGAAATTATGACTTATACCCTTGGATACTAAGAAATCATTCAATAGATGATATGTGAATTCAGTGTCGTTGTCACTGCGGATGCGTCGTACTAGCAGTTTGATTCGAAGCTCGATCTCTTTGATGAAACTGATGAATACCTGCGGTGTTTCTGACTTGAGTCGAAGGAAGAAGACGCGTGTAAAACGTGTGTAATCGTCCACTATAACCAGTATATATTTTTTGTGGTGAAGACTAGCTATGGTAGATGGACCACAGAGATCAATGTGAAGTAGTTCCAACGGTTCTGAAATTGAAGAGTCGATCACCGATGGATGACTTTCCCTTGACTGCTTACCACGTTCACATACAGGACAGAGTGTGTCATTGTGAAATTTTAGAATGGGGTGACCACGGACTAGTTCCCCTGTGACCGGATTGTTGATATACCGAAAGTTGAGATGAGCAAGCTTCCGGTGCTAGAGCCAACTCACTTCGGATACTGCTTTTGATAGAAAGCAAAGTTGCGGTTTGCCAATGATCACAGAAATGTCCAGTGGATACATAGTGCCTTCGGATCTGCACTTGATCAGACAAGTGCTTCTGTCGTTTGTCATTATGTTGCAGAATTGATCATCAAATTCATCCCGATGGCTTGCCTTACATAGTTGGCCAACACTAATGAGATTGTGTTTCAGACCTTCCACATAGGCGAATTTTTGAATTGAGAAGTTTCCCGTAGTAAGAACACCATAACCTCGGATAATCCCACTTGCATTGTTTCCAAAAGTGACATTACCCCCATTACAAACTGGCCTAAAGTCCCGAAGGTATTCCAACCTTTCGGTCATGTGCAAGGAGCAGACAATGTCGATCAACCATTCTTCTTCTTGATCCTCCTTGCACAAATCCTGCAAAAATTAAGTGGTTAATTTGGGCACCCAAGCGAGTTTGGAGCCCGGAGTCACATAAGTTTGTTTAATTGATGCATGATGTGAGGTTGTAGGGAAAGATTTTAAGTCAACTTTCAAACCTAGTCCTAGGTGTTTGAGATTTTTTGTCGGGTTGTAAGATTTAGAACAGTTACGAGATTTTTGAGAAAACTGAGATTTGTCATGAGGAGAAGTATTTTGACACTGACATTGACATGCGAACTTTTTGGCATTTACACTGACATTACGCTTGGTCTGCGGTATTGACGAAAAGGTATGCCTTTGTCCAGTCCAAGGATCGTAAGATCTGACATGCAGGTCTCAGACAACTACGGATGTTGTCTGAGAATCAGAATGACTTGTGTTATCAACATGATTTGAAGATTCAGGAAAAATTTCTTCGATAACACAGTTATTACTCAGATTATGGAGTTTACCAAAATGAGTTTGGATATCCTCAAGAAATGTTTTGTCATTGACTGGAAACAAAAAGTTGCGGTCAGGAGGGATATAGGGACATTCCGGAGTGAACCGGGGTGAAGAATCCGTTGCGGTTGGATACCCATTGGACCAGCCCCAGTTGAAAGTGTTACCAACACTCCCATTGTTAACTAGATTCTCAATGGCTTCACTTTCATTAAAAAGCTTCTCAATTAAAAGATTTAAGCATACAATTTCATTCTGTGCTAAATCTCTCTAATTCAAAGCTATCTCTAATTGTGTTTCACTTAATATTCTAGCATCCTTTTCTAACATCAAGTCCTTTTCTAACATAGTCATTTTGAGTCTCTTGTTATCCAAACGTCCTCGAACGTGGAACATCTCCTGTGATCCAATGTTCTTCTCATCTAAGGCTTTATTGTAGTCTGTAAGGACGGAAGCACATGTGTCATTAAGTGTGTCTATGAAAGGTTGACAGTCATGCATGCTATAATTTAAAGACTGAATCATAAGCTTTACCTGTTCCACAATGCTGAAGGTTCCATCTTTTGCCATATAGCAATGGTTCTTCTTTAGTTTGGTTGAGCCGTCTTCATCAGCGGTTGCTACCATACAAATCATGCCTTTACTTTTACTGTGATTGTCCTCATCCTCATCTCCGGATGACCACACTTGATGATTCCTTTTTACTTGAGCAACATAAGCTTTCCTTTTTCTTTTTCCTCCAGTTCTTAAGCCATTCTAAGATAGAAGGCTCGGTCTTTCACTACGTTTTCCTTAAAGTCTTTTGCTAAATGGTTTATTGCACTTATAGCATATAACCACATCACTTTTGTCTTCTGAAAGTGTATCGGAGTCAGTAGAATGAGACTGCGGTGGTGCATCTTTAGGTTGAGCTTGCTGAGACTGCGGTGGAGGGTGAGGATTCTTGGTGAAATGAGAGTGATTGTTTTGAAAGTTGTGGTTGAAAGGTGGTCGGTTGTATTGTTGGTTTTTACGAAACGAAGGTGGTAATCGATTGAATATTTGACTGACAAGAGCTATGGCATTTTGAAATTCTTCTTCATCATCATACTCTAAGTTTGCTTCATATGACTGTGGTGGAGAATCATATGAAGTGGGATATGTTTGAGTGCGAGGTGATTGTGCTATTAGAGCAAGTGGACCCCCGAAGTCTGAACTGTCCTTGAGCACGGTGGACTCCTGAGCTTGTAATTCTCCATAAAGCTTATAGAGGGACAAAGAATGAATTTTCCTATCCCCTTGAACAATCATTTTGGTTGTTGTCCAATGTCTTCCCAAACCATTCAAGAATTGAAGGTTTGTCTCATGGTTACTTTTGACAGTACCCGCATTGGATAGTTTAGTCACTATCAGGTTGAACCTTTTGAAAGAGTCTTCTAAGTTTTCACCCGCATGTGCTTTAAAGTAGTTGAACTCATTGAGTATAGTAGTAAGCTTTTTGTCTTGAGGTTTTTCGGTTCCCTCGTACAGATTCTTGAGCACTTCCCACATCTTTTTTGCAGATTTGCAATTTATGATGATATCGAAGTTGTCGGGGGCAACTCCACACGATATCTCATAAAAGGATATTGCATCGTTTTCCATTTTGTCGAGATCATCCTTGGTGGGACGGTTCATGACTGGTAGACCTCCTCATAGTCTAACAATGGAGCTATCGGTTTGAGCAGGTGTGAGAACAGGAACATGTGGTCCTTCTTCAACAGATCGCCATACGACTCTTCCAAGTCTTCATAAGTACCTTTCCATTCTTTGTGACCATTGATGATATTCATTTGCAATCAGTATTGGGGCTCGATTTGAACCACCAACACTGTTGGAAATGTTTAAAGAGAAATATTGTGCCATTTTTGAAAATGTGCTTCAGTGGTATAGAAGGCCCTTTGAAAAATCAGAGTTTCGATATTCATAAAGCAACCACTATGGCTCTTCTATTAATTGTTGAGAGAAAAACTTTGAGGCACACTTGAACAAAAGTTAGAACAAGTATATTACGGAATAGTTAATCTCAGAGGATCTATGAGCTCAATAATAATATTTAAGTTAGATTGTTAGATGGTTAGATAGTTAGTTGCGGAATATAAAGAAAGGAAAATGACAACAATTGTTATATCAAGTATACACATAAGTTGATTCATAACAAGGATTGCATTCAAGCCAAGTTAGTGAGTGAGATTAAACTTAGTGATTAAGTCACAAAGACTTGCTCTGAAGAGATATTGTAATATGCTATGTAAGAGTAAGTATGACCGACTAAGAAATAGATAAATAGGATAAATCTAGAGAATTGTATTTAGAAAGTGATAGATGATTTTTTGATACAAATAGTATGAGCTCTATTTATAGAGACTCATGAAATACAACAGAAATGTTCTCTATGAGTAGCCATGCAAGGACTACTAGACAATAGAGATAATTTAAATAAGACAAAATAAACTGAGTAATAAAGAGTAACTGCGGTTTCTTCTGACGTTGGCTGCGGACGCTTGTGAGAGAGACTTGGTTGCGGATGCGGTGTTGACTGCGGTAGCAAGAAAGTTCAAGAGGGTCACTTTAATGATTCAACAATAAGAAGAAAAAGTACATTGATGTCAGGTTGAATTTTATTTGTGAAATTCTAGAAGAAGACAAGTTCTCTACTTTGAAGTTTGTACTAAGGTGAATCCAGTAGACATGTTAACAAAGTTGTTGCCCATAGAGAAGTTCTAGCTTTGCTTGGACTTGGTTGAGTTTCGTAGGAGTTAAGCCCCTTTAGGGATGAATGTTAGGAATATAGAGGAAGTTTTTGGATTAAGGTGGAGATTATTAAATGTGACACGAGAACTTAGAGTATTATTATGGAGCATTTACGTTCAATGGAGATCTTGGAACTCAATGGACCACTTAGAGTTCAATGGATCATCTAAGACAAGAACAAATCATTTAAGAAGGTAAGGGATCAATTGAAAAATGAATAGATCCTCTGAATATGGAACGAATAATCTAAAAATGGGAATAGAGAACATGGGTAAGGAATAGTGTAACGCCCTGATTCTTAGGTATTGTTTAAATAAGATTTATTGGGTTAAGCTCTACTCGACGATTTGGTTGACCTACTCGTTGAGTAGCAGCGGGATGGGATCAAGTGTTAAATGACCTACTCGTCGAGTCCATATTGGGACTCGGCGAGTAGGAGCTGGCAGATGAAACCCTAAATCCCGAGGTTTGCACCCTTATTTAATGGAGCCTTAGCCTCCCTTGGGCCTCTTTACAGTCCTAGAGAGTCCCTAAGAACCCTTATATGTGTGTATATGTGTGTGTGCCATTATGTGTTTGAAGCTTGAAAAGAAGATCTTTGGAGGGAGAAGGCTTGGAGGAGAAGGAGTTTGGAGCAAGTAGAGTGTGGGAATCAAACACTATCTCGGTTACCATCTTCCATAGGTACTCAAATCATCATTCTTCTTGTAAACCTCTTCTATTGGTTGAGTTTTAGGGTTTCTTGTGGAACATTAAGTTGATAAGATGAGCTATGGGCTAGATCTAAAGTTGTAACTTCAGATCTAGACCCTCCTTGTATTCTAGAAGCATAAAGTTACAATTTTGGTCATGATTGAGGTCCCTCTTGAGCATGAAGCTCCATTAAGAACTTAAAATATACATTTAGAGCCTTTAAATCCATGCATGCACATAATGTTTGAAACTTTACGTGATAAGCATGCCTTAGAAGCTTGGATATGTGATTTGGAGCCGCTACATGGCTCAAAACAAGTCTGTATGGAAAAAAAAGACTAAATGGACTCGGCGAGTCGCAAGGTTGACTATACAAGTCACATGAAGATGGGCCGTGAACTCGACAAGTTGGATGAACAACTCGGCGAGTCCGATGGAGATTGCCATAAGACTCGACGAGTTGAAGAACAACTCGGTGAGTCGAATGAGTTTTCTCCAGGATATGTTTGCTTGTGTATCCGTCGAGTTGCAAGGAGGAAACTCAACAGGTGGCCTTAAGGTTTGATCGAGAATCGAAGGAACTCAACGAGTCACCCCGGTGACTCGGCGAGTTGGAATGTGCTTCAAGGAACTCGACAAATAGCCGAGGGTACTCGGCGAGTTGAGGTCAACATGGACTGTTGACCTTGACTGAGGACTTTGACTTTGATCAGGGGTTGACTAGTGGGTTATGGAGTACCTTATAAGGTTAAGGGCTTATGAGTATATTGTACTATGATCATAGGTGGTGGAGCCTGTGTCGAGTGATCCGAGAGTTAGAGTTTATCTTCCGAGTCGACATCTGCGAGGTTTGTTATCCTAACTATATCGATAGGGTCTACGGCACCAGGGCCGACCCTTTAGTTGTTATTGTTATGGTATACTACATGTGATTATGATATGTTTGATCGGAATCAGGGTAGAATGTATGTTATGCTTTTATGATCCGTAGGGATTGGTATGCTAGTGACCTGCTAGGTCGGTGCTCTAGTTACGAGAGGATTCTATGATTGATGATCAGTGAGATAGATATGCTTGATACTTGTCTATGCCAGTATACGATAGTTATGCGCACATGGTTATTTGGTTGTTGGTTGGGTTGAGGTGGTCCTACTTTGTGCTGAAGGCCAACATACCCTATGAGCGGTCCGGGGAGACTATAGGCCCACATGGTGGACCAGTCATGCCGAAGGCTCGGAAGAGATCCAGATATACTATAGGCCCAGTAGGCCGGTCCAGTCATGCTGATGGCCCGGTATGCATGTTGATTGATTGATTGTTACTTAGATGGTATTGTCAATGTGGTATTGGTATTTTTGGGGTAGCTGTTGGATTAATTTCTATGTCCATAACTCTAATTGGTAGGACTTGACCCGACCCTGTCCATTTGGGTTGCATGGCATCATGCACTTGGATAGACTAAATGAGAGAAATAAGACACTTATGGTTATTAATATATTATAAGTTCTAGTATATTAATAATAAGAATAATAATATATTAGTATTGATCAAGAATTAAATTAGAATTAATTATGTGATCAAAAGAAGACTAATTAAACATATGGGTTGATTGTGCAAATCATCCATAACTTATATAGTAGGCCAAAGCTCCATGGATAATGAAGTCGGGTTAAGCCCATAGGATGCTACATGGATGCTCCATGGAGGTTACATAACCCATGGGTCATGGAAATGAAAGGTCATGACAATTAGGGTTTACATGGTGTAACCCTAATTGTAACACACTATATAAGAATCATATTATTCACCAAAATCGGCCACTAGTGTGTATAAAAGAAAGGCTAGCCGATTTCATGAATTGTGGATTTATCTCAAGTCATTCCAAGTGTATTTGGTGTTGTGTGAACCATTTGAGGTGTCACACTTGAGGCACTAGGCACTCAAGCTTCATGAAGACTTTCTACATCAAAGAGGTATGTAATTCTAACTTGATATATTCATATGAATCAATGTTATTATGCTAGTTAGGATGAATACCTTGGAAAGTTCATATTTGCATGTATAATAGAGAAAACATAGATCCAAGGTATTTAGGGTTGCATGTACACTTAGGAGTGTTAGAATGCTCAAAACCCAACAGTGGTATCAGAGCCTAGGCTTATTTTCTAGTTATACTTGCAAAACTGCTTAAAAAATCAAAGTTGTTTGCTGTCTGGGCAACACACTCGGCAAGTCCATCAGGATACTCGACGAGTCCATGCCTAAAAATTGATCAAAACGATCCAACTCGCCGATTTGGCTCATGCGCTCGACGAGTTGGACCCCCAGACAGCATATATTCGACTTTTTTGGCTGGAATTGGACTAGGAACATTACCCTAAGATGTTTTTGGACTTATAAACTTGTTTTTTTATGTGGTAATGTTCATGATAATCCAATTTCAAAGATAATTGTCAAAAGATTCATGTTTTTTATTAGTATAAGGTTTAGACTAATTACATGAAAAACTTTTATTTGAATTATCTTGTTCTTATGAGTTGCTTAGATTAATAGAAAAGTTAATTGATTATGTGTTTTCAATCCATTTTAATCTAAGAGTTAATTCTAAAATGTGTTTTTGTAACTTGTCCTCAAGTTATATGAAAAGTCACATTTAAGTTTCATAAAACTCATAGAAGTTGGCAATGGTTACAAAAAATGAAGAGTCTTGTCTCATTGAATGGTTTTATGACTCCATAACTTGTCCTCAAGTTATGGAAGTTCAAGAGTCACTTTATTAAGTAATAAAATGTGTAACCTTAATTAGATCCATAAGTTACAAAATAAGAAACGTTACATTCTTTAATAGTTTAAAGTCTTCCATAACTTGTCCTCAAGTTATGGAACTCGAAGAGTTTTTCAATTAAAACTACTTTAAACTCATAAGTTATGGAATTAATTAGTTTGAATAGTTTCAAAACTTGCCCTCAAGTTTTGGAATTTGAAAAGTTTTCACGTATGAATACTTTAATTCCAAGTTAGCCCTTAGAATTTTAAAAGTTAAAATTCAACCCTTATATTTTATAATATTATAAGTTAATAATATTTATATATATGTATAAGAGTAAAGTCGGTCTTACCGTTAGTAGGCCTCATTCATGAAGTCGGTCTGTAAGGGGGGTATAAGGTTACTGCCTATAAAATTGTAGTTTAATGGGTGTCCACTCTCACCCACCGCTTCCTTGACTGGTGGAGGGTCGTTAGCCGAACGAGTAGGACAAGGACTATAATTCTCCCTTCATTAAAAGATTTGTTGAGAAGAATATTGTGTAGCCATTACATGATATCCACCTAGATGAACACATGTTTATGTCATTAATGGACGAGAACAAAACATTGAATGCATATATAGCGTAGGATGAAATTTGTGATCTTAACATCGAATGGCTTGATAACCAAACGAACAAACCCAAATGTGATGGTGAAATAAAGTAAGCCGAATGCTTGAAAGAATCTCTAAAGTTTCTTGATAAGAATAGTAAGACCGAAAAATTGATGTTTCTAGAAAAAAGAATGGGCATGAATGAAGAACTAGTATGCATCATTAAGATACGCAATACCCATCATTCAAGAACATGTTTCGTTTTTGACTTTATATGATTCAAACTTCGTACGTGTAGACGTAAATTGGACATCGATCCACTCATCTTTTTCCAATATATATGTTTGAAGTTTTTTTCCTTTTATTTATCTCACATTTATAACTTAAACGTAGGTATAATCTTTTCACATGACAAAAATAGTTTTTGATCATTTTAGCTCGTAAGATACCAAAAAGTAAATTGCCAATCGTTTTGGACATAAAAAATATATATATGTTGGATTAGGTTGCATCATTGCATGTATATATGGTGGTGGAATTTTAACTTAAAAGTAATAATAAACAAGAGATAAATTTATTTATTATGATAAGAGCTTTAAAATTGTAAATGTAGATGCTTTAGGTTCTTTGCCGAACGAATAAGCAGGATAAAAAGTTCTCGTCAGCGTTGCTTCCTGCCTATCTGTATGCCCTCCTTTACTCTTTTGCGAATATTGTACTCCTTTTACATAAATATTAACCGTATTCAAGACTTGTAATAAAATCTTAGTCGTTTAACACATTTTTACTTTTCGGAGCTCTCGAGTAATGGTTTTCAAAATATCTTCCATCTTCTTAAAGAAATAACAGTCGACTAAAAAGATATTAAGTACAAATGATGAACAATTCGTGGAAGTATAACATAACAAAATTCATTGTAATTGATTAAAGAAATATATATTGTAGGGGAAGTTACCAAATACGTCATCATATTATTCGTAATTTCGATTGCATGAGCCTCTCAGATACAAAAACTATATCTCGATTACGAGGCATGACAAACTGTATCTAAACGTACAATTCACCACATCATATTGCTACTACTTATAACGCCAAAAGCAAACAACCAAGTAAAGAAAGATTTAACTTAATTATACTAAATATAGTAAGTATATGTATCACATGATTGAACAAGCATTAGGGTTATCGTCACTAAAAAGATATGTCATTCGCTCATCTGTAGAATTGGGGGCTGAAACAGCTTGAACAACATTCTTGACAAAACCAGCCGGAGCCCGTTTGTCGTAGGCTTGATTCACGTACGGATAACTGACCAAATTGTAAGGTATGTAGGGCCAGAATTCGGCTCTTTTTCCTGTGCTCTTTACTCTCTTTAACACCTTGTTTGGCTCCACATATCCGCTAACTGTTACTCGGCTTTGCTTTCTGTTAACGTCCACAGTCTTCACACCTTATAAAATATTAAATGAAAGCCACTTAGAAAAGCAGATCTATAGACAGATAGAGAGACAGAGTGGATGAATGTTTACCTTTCATGTTCTTAACAGCATTCTTCACTCTTCTTTCACATCCATCACAGTCCATTTTGACTTTGATTTCAACTGTCTGGTAAAGAAACCACAATCCATATTTTGCTTGTCAGATTGAAATTTAAGAGAGAGAGAGAGAGAAAGAGAGAGAGAGAGAGAGAGAGAGAGAGAGAGAGAGAGAGAGAGAGAGAAAGGTGCCTGCATCGGTTTTCTTCTGCCTCTGATGCTGGTGCTTCTGACTGTGCAAAAGTTGGAGAGGTAATCAAGTGCACCCATTTTTTGTTAATTGCTTCCAGAAAGAAAATTTTCATACACGAGAGAGAGAGAGAGAGAGAGAGAGAGAGAGAGAGAGAGAGAGAGAGAGAGAGAGAGAGAGAGAGAGAGAGAGAGAGAGAGAGAGAGAGAGAGAGAGAGAGAGAGAGAGAGAGAGAGTTGTGGGTCTATATTTTTATGTGCTTAGGGCTTTGGTAGCTGGTATTTATACAAAAGCTAATTAAGCATTGCTTTAAGTTGGACCAGAAATGTAATTATATATGATCCTATCATAAAGGTATATGTAGTATGCCTATCTTATTTATTTATTTTAAGCATACAAGATTAAGAATATACATGTATAATTGTAAATGAGACTAGCATATTATTTTCGCCAATCTCATTTCACACGTTATAAACAATGATGATAACCGAAGACCAAGCCATATAGATGTGGAATAATAAGCAAACTGATCGTGGAATAATGAGCAAACCCATTCGGCTAGATAACTGCTTGAAATAATTAGATCAGATTGAAAAATATCTTACAAGATAACGCTGATATAACAAAAAAAAATTTAATAAGTTTCATCACACTTTGAAATTAAGTGTTAACTTTCTTCTTTTTCGAATCTCCAATTATTATAAGTTTACATATTATATGGAACAACTGTTTTATTACTTCTACATGTTTATAAACGTGACGTTTCTTTATTCTAATTTACTTATTACTTTAAATTATTTTTATGTGTAATAACATATAAAAAGAAAACATTAATTTATGTATTTTCCTAAATTATGAACAAATCATATCTGGCGTAATAAAATCATCTTTTTGAAATTTTGTGACATAATCTAAAATCAAATATTAGAGGGCGGTGTATGCTTATACATGAGTCGGTTATATATGATTATTTGGATGTATGAATTCGTGGGGTTCATATATCACACCTCATAAGATTTAGAGCTATGACAAAATCTGGTCATATCAACGCCATAAGGAAGAGTTTTATTTGATTTAAACATATCTGAATATAAAAACAAAGAGAATAAGAGAAGCAAATCATGAAGTATTGCCCCACAAACAGCTAGCAGTGGAAAACCTTATGTCCAAGCTAGTTAGAATTGGCATAAATTTAATGATTATTCGAAACTGCTTTATGTAGGTTTCTTTACTTGTTTAATCACAACAAATGTGGTAAAGTCTTTTTCTGTTTGCTATCATTTTCATGCAGTAGAAGTGGCCTTTTCATTTTTTACAATAGTTAATAGGAATAATCATTAAATATAATCACGTTTAATTAATAAATATTACAAAATAACCGATTTTAGATAGAAAATCAGAAGGATCTCCTATTTCAAAACATAAACAGTATCTGTTCAAACTATCTATTTTGAAAACTAGGTCCAAAATATAATAAACCATAGGATTTTAAGCCCTTTTTATAACCGGCCTTATTTATTTATATCTGATTTTTTTTTTTTTTTTTGAAACACTAAACCATATATTGAAAATAAAAACTAGCGAGTAGTTAGAAAAACAATTACAAAAAGTTTAGAAGATTTTTAGGACAATTTAACCAAGTAAACGAACATCTATAATTCCTATTTGCAAACCACAAAAACAAATACTCTTTAATAGAGTCAACGACTTCACTCTTCCTTAACTTGTCCACTTTGAACACCATACGTCATTCCTAAACCTCCAAATAGACCATATTGTGGTTCAAAGAATAACATCAACCACCATTTTCTTCATTGACGACACCGTACTATTGTCATTTGAACACCACTTTGAACACCATACGTCATTCCTAAACCTCCAAATGTACCATATTGTGGTTCAAAGAATAACATCAACCACCATTTTCTTCATTGACGACATCGTACTATTGTCATTTGAAAGAAACAATCCTAGAGTTGAATCAAGTTCCAACCAATCAATATCAAGCTAAGAGAATATTGCATTTCAAGTTCTAGCCGCCACTTGACATTGTATTTATTTCTGTACTATTTATACTTTTATAATACTTATATTTTATTATCAATATATATCATTTACTTACTTCTTAGAAAATAAATTATATTCGTTTTAATTTTTATGTGTGATCTTCATTAGATTTTCATGAAATTCTGATACTATATGTGTTGATGATTATATTATATAGCATTGAGATTAAACTTTGTTGATGTTGTTAGAAACTTGAACTATTATAATATCCGGTTCATTTTTTAAATGTGATTATGGTCGGGTTGTTTAAGGTAATGAAATTTCAATAGGTAGTTTTAACCTATTAAGATCATAAATACGATACCCAAGGGTATAACTCATAGATATCTACTAATTGGGTATCCGAAGAGACCCAGACCTTGTTTGAGATACAGTTTTATAATCAAGTATGAGACCAGAATCACTAATACTCATCTTGTTATCATCCCTAGCTATTGTACCACATAACACATACTACTTAAACCCTATCTACATTAAGGGAAATATAAGCACTCGATAGGACCAATTGATTCTAAATTTCCAAGTGACCAAACGAAGGATTACACAATCACCTCGAAAATGTCTTTCTTATTATTACAATCTAACTATTGTGAAAAAAGGGATAAGCTAAAATAGATATTAAAGATAATCATCGTCCACCTAGTATATCAGATAACAAAAGGGGTTCACAATACCATAACACCTGGAAATACACAATTTTGTATATACACACCTACATATGTATGTGCATCTGCGTCATGCACACCAACATTTGTATGTGAATATGCATCGTGTATATATGCACGAGGGATGAGCATCCGGATCGAACCTTGGGCCATACCTAAACCAGGACCAATTTTATGCTATCTGACTGGTTATCAACTCATGTAATTACACTCACCGAGTTTTTCTTCTTTACCGGTTCGGTCCATCGATTTCTGGTTTTGGACCAAATTTCTGTTTAATTTGTGAAATTTTTGAAAATTACATAAGTCGTTCGTTTGATGGTGTGTGATCTTTCCTAGCATGTAGTTTAGAGATTTTACTTCATTTTAGGAATATAACTTCATCATTTTTTATTCCGTCTTAACTGAGTTATAGTCCATTGGAGTTGGGGGTATCAAAGCTAAAAATTTTTCAGTTTTTTAGCTATTTTGTGTAATCCGTGAAATTTTTGAAATTTGCATAACTCAATTGTTTGAGGAGAGATTGACAAGAGATCTTTTTATCATGTAGTTTAAAGTTTTTACTTCATTTTATGCTAATTTCATGATTTTTGGCTCCATATTCAATGAGTTATAATTATCCGAAATCGGCATATCAAAGCTGAATGGTTTTCAGTGTTTCTCTGTAATCTATGAATTTTTAAAAAAATTGCATAACTCATTTGTTTGAATTCATGTTGATATGAGATCAAGTAAAACATAGAGTTTAGAGTTTCTACTTCATTGTAGGCTATAATTTCATCAGTTCTGGTTCAGTATTCAATGAATTCTAGTCCATCAAAGAGGGAGTCAAAGCAAAACGTTTTTCATCTTTGATGTTTTCTCTAGTAACAGAACATTCTAACTTTGATGTGATATCGAATATGGTAGTGTTCCTTGAAAAGGATATTGGTAGATAACCGAAATACACCTTTGTTTTAAGCCCCAGGATAATATTTCTCCCTAAAATATTAACTTTAGCATAAAAAAGTAACTTTCGTTATTGCTTCAACGACTTATACTATACACAAAAAATGTTGCACCGGTCCAACCAGTCTAAGACACAAAAAACCAAAATAGGTATCGACATTCGTATTCTTTAATCGATTCGATCCATGGTCCTTAGAATCCTTCCAAACCAGTCTGATTCACATGCTCACCTCTATCAGAAACTCTTCCCAACATCGTCACCTCAATCTTACCGAAATCGATCATAATACCTTTGGATTGACAAGGCACCTTACGAACTAAACTTCGTGTAATCAAAACTTGCATTAGAAGAATTTATCCACAGCCTTATCCTCATATAAAGCTTCCAGAATCCCTTACAAATGCCCAAATACTAGCTCTGACAAACTCAACATAACAATAGAACTCTCCTTTCCGAATCAGAAACATCTATATCATCCTCGGATACACCAGATTTTTTCAAAATTGTGCCACATAGCCGACTCATGACATGGACTTCAATTAGGCCAATGAACCAAAAGAACATTCGAGTCTCAAAAAATCCATTACTAAAAGGCAGAAATGATTCACCACGAATCAAACGATACCTCCTAGTGGTAGAAACTGATGCGGAGAACACCCTCAGATCTGTCATCACATTCGCCTCCTACATGAGTCTCACGACTCAAACTGGCACTACTTTGAACAAGGTCTTCGACACCCTAAGATAAACTAACTCATACAGACTTAAACCCTCTAGATCGAAACTGGCATGGCCACTAAGGCCCGAACAAATACTAGACTCATCTTCATCCTGGACAACCATAACTGGAAGACCGATAAATACGAAAAAACTGAAAAGAATCATGGTGCCAAACCATGCTATCTAACCTCAACCAGCTCCTTAGAATCCTCGTGATTTTACTCGATGCGTGTACAAATCTTGTGCTTCCAGTAGTACAGTCTCAATACTACCTTCCACACCTATTCTTACTTTCCTCAAGAATCATCACGGATCCTCTAAGTCACTTCCATATGACCATTATCATGTACCCTTGACCTAAACAGCATACTAAGGCACTTCCCAGACTCTCATAAGATTCCACATCCCATATAATCACATTCTAACATTGTTCCGAATCTACTAGGAACCCTACCTTACCCTTTCTCAACCGCAAAGGAAATTTCTGCTAATGTCAATTAACTATCTTACAAATCCAATTACACACAACAAAGATTAAACAATCCTTCAACTGAAATATCATGTCCTACAATGGTTGGACTCAAAAAAAAGTTGTGTAATAGGGCCAAATCAAACATTATGAAGCTATTTCATATTCATGGCATGCAACTTAACGTATTCGCTTAATGCTTAACTAACATCAATATAGGTTTCACATAGCACAAAGCAAGTAACATTCGAGTAGAAAAAACCAATAGGCAATAAGGCATCATAAAGATCATGCAATCCTAACATGCAATTCCTAAAGATCCTTAGCCTACACACTATCATGCATCTCTAAAAGTTCACATATCACACACAAAAAGCATCTCTCTTAAGCAGACACTCTAGAATACAACCCTCAACAAATCCTTTGGCTACTCCTAGCATGCAATTCACACTAATAACATCAATATCATATTTAACATGTATGGATATTTTACGAATCACTTACTTGAGCTCCGACTGACTGTACACGTCGCTTATTTTTTTCCTTTTTAAAATTATTATTTTCAAATGACTTGTGAAAAATATGTAGATCCTTAGTTTGAGTTTGGAATCACACGAGTGTTTATCCAAAACTTTCAAACCAGGGCTCTGATACCAACTTGTAACGTCCCATTTTTCAAAATAAAATTTTCATTTTTAAAATACAATAAATATCCATTTTTATAAAGTTACATTCAAGTCAAACCAATTGTTCATAATCCAAAATTCCAAAATCAGATTTATAAGGAAGACAATGTGGAATCTGTCATCATAAAACTATTGATGTGTGTGTACAGTCCTGCCTTCGTAAATTGATAAGCACCGAAAAAAATTAATCTACAACTTTAAGCACAAAGCATAGCGAGTTCCCCAAAATATCACATATAGCACAACATAATAATCAACTATGGGTTATCAGTTACCCTAGTACTATCAACAGTCATGAGGACTATCGGCAGTCCTAAATACAAAATACAGCACAACAATATAAACAACTATGGGTTATCAGCAACCATGTGGGTTATCAGCAAACCTAGGGACTATTGAAAGTCCTAGAGTTATCAGTAACTTAGATACACATATAACAACAATCACCAAATAAGACCAAGGTAGTCTAGCATACACACCACTATGACATAGGTAATATAGTGAGAAGACTCACCTGAACGAGGAGATAAAATCCACTACTCTAACTCCCATAGAATCAACTACACCAGCCTCCTAAACTAATCATAAGCTAAACCTCGTACTAAGGCTCAACAACTCTCCAAGTTTAAACAAAAGTCAAATCGGTCAAAAACTCAATGGTCAACGATCAAAGTCAACAATTAAAAGCCAACACAACTGATAACCACATCATGGCAATCCCTCGACAAAACATTCACAAAGAATCCACTCACCATGACATGGTAAGTAGGTTGCCATGTTGTGGGAACGGTCCAGAAACCATTTGATAGATTAAGCCCTTAATCCATTAAGTCACACACTCATCTCTTCTAGAATACTTCAAAATGTACACAAGCTTCACAATAACCATTTCTTTTTGTACATGCATGTCCAATGCAATTCTTGAGCTTGGTTAGGTCAAAAATGGTGAAAATGAGATCAAAATCTCATGCATCGAACCAAAACTCAACCAAACTTCAGATCTAGCACACCAAAACTCAAAGGGACCCCAAGGATCCATAAAGTTTCCATCTTTATGGAATCCAATCACTCAAACTACCCCAACCATGAAGAACAATGCTTAAAATCCTGGATCTAGAAGCATGACGCATAAAGGTTGGAACTTGAGGACTTATAATGGTCTATAATATGTGCTCCAAGGTGGTAAGGAAACTTGCTTGTTGGATATATGTACTAAGAACACACCTTTTTCTTATCCAAGGCATCAATACAACACCAAAAGCTCACAAATGAATGTCAGGAGGCTCAAAGTGGTGAAAGGGAGGCTAGGGTTTCTCTCAAGAGGATTTAGATATGATAGAGGATGGAAAAATACCACCCTTTAAATACATAGAAAACCCTAAAAATACATGGGATTGGGTTGCACAGCGGTCACCTCGTAGCAACCTGCTTGTGACTCCGTGGTGACTCACCACATCATGGGGAACTGCTCTGCACCTTGTGGTGACTCACCATGTTGTCGGGACCTACTCCGCACACCGTAGCGATGGGCTTTCACCCAATTCCACTCCAACTTCAAACAGTCATAATTTATTCGTTTCAACTCCCTTTTTGGTGATATCTATATGCATGAACGTATTGACAAGCCCCACATATCTATCTAATTACTTTGGACCAAAAGCATATCAAAATAAAATCATTAATTCATGCAAGGACCCCGAAATATCACCTTTCCCATTATACACTTTGCTTCAAAGCACAATTCAAGGACTTTATTCACTTAACCAACATTATCAATATTTGATAGGGTCTAAACTCTATTCCTTTAAAGCCCAAGACCTATACCTGATCACATACAACCCAAAATCCCAAAATAAGAAACGTCTCGAAACTAGATGTTACAATTCTTCCCCACTCAAAATAGATTTTGTCCTTAAAATCTGTCTTGATTAGTATTTACGAAGAAAGCACCAACACATTCCATATGCATTCTTCAACCATCTAAAAAAATCGAGGAATCCACAAGGAAAAATTAAGAGACAACTAAGAACCCACCGGTGCCAATGAACAATCCAATCGCTTAAAAATGCTCAACTGCAATAACAAACCAACTCCATCCACATACTTTGCTAAACCGGGAACCAATCAGTCTAAACTCTGAAAACCAAACCTAAAGAGTAATGGTTATCTAATCGACAAACCTGTCCCTAGTCCCTTACGAGAAACACCACTAATCATACATATCGAACACTCCAGAACATCCCGATCGTGAATTTCAACCAGTCATGACCAAAAGACCTTAATTACACACTTGACTTCCTGACAACTCATCACTAACCAACACCTCCCACGAGCATAACCATGGTCAATATAGAATCTTTTGTGGCATCCAAGCTCCTAAATAATCCAAGAGACTTACCACAAACTGCATCACTGGTAACTTAACTCACTCGAAGCCTTCTCATAAAAAGAACACATATCCACTAAGAAGAAACCTAATAGTGAACTACTAATATACAACCATGAATTTTCTAACAAGTCATGTTCTACAAAAGTCTGATCAAAAATTTTCTGCTACTGAGCCGTCAACCGATAATAGAAATACCTTCCTAACAACCAAAAAGTATCGCATTCCTTAAATGAAACTCGGATCAAACGGAACGACGAACCTCAATTACACCTTCAACTAGTACTACTTTGAGACCCTGGAACGACTCACTGATGTTGAGGATGAATGAAATTGTTAGATTAAGGTGTCTAAGCTCATAAATGAATTCGTATAAACTTGAAAATATAAGCAAAGTCCTTTTGGCTTTCCTACATAACCAGAAATAGCTACAAATGATATTATGAGAGAGAGAGAGAGAGAGAGAGAGAAATGGTTTTTAATATATATATATATATATATATATATATATATATATATATATATATATATAATGTGATTAGTATATTAACTAGGAATATATATTCGATATGTTAATTTGTTATATGATTAATAAATTAACATGACATCAATACTTAAATAATTGATTTATTAATTTATATGATTAATAAAATAATAAGAAATCAATTAGAAATAATTAATTAATAATTAGAATTCATCTAGAATTAATTTCGGATTAATTAGAATTCATTAAAGGTGCAAGGCGTGAATTGTAATTATTCAATAGTTGGACAAAAAATCAATTCTAGAATCATCCAAGCGGTGAACAAAATTGGAAGTCTTTTAGCGTTTCCAGAAGCCTCATAGTTACACAAAAGGAAAGGATTTAAATTATGATTAAATCTATTATTTAATGAATTCAGATTCTGCTTTGCTTGCAAGTTACCTAAACTATAAATATGACCCAAGGCCATCAAATTTCATTCATGAGATTCCAAGGAGTATTAGGAACGAAATTTCCTTCTTCTTCCTCTCTCTCCTCTTCATTCTAGGATTTCAAGGATTTTGGGTGTGAGTCATCAGAGGCACGAGATTTCTAGTTTTTACTTCTAGAGCTTGTTGAAAAAGGATTTTATTGATTATTTACAACAATAATCAAAAGGAGTGTAAACCCTAATCCCTTTCTGAATTTCGAAAATCATAGAGTACTCCTAAGGTTCTTGATGTTCAATTATTTGCTGCAAATCGATAGAGAAAACTTAAATCCAATAGGTTGCATGTGAGCTTAGGGTTAAGTTTTTTCTGTCACATATTTTTTGTAACCTATAAAAATTATCAGATGTATTAGAGTCATTGTTTTCAATTGATCTTGCACAATGTTGAATAGATAAAAATTAAGGTTTATAGAAATTAAACCCTAAGGAGGCATTTTTTTCGAAAATTGCTAGGGTTCTTGAAACCCTAGCCTACACCATTAGATTTTTGAAATTTTCTAGGGTTATAGAACCCCTAACCTCCTAAGCCTATTTTTGAAAATTTGGGGAGCCTTAGGGCGTACCTTGTTTCCTTATTTGTTACTTAAAAATCCTTAAAATTTGAACAATTAAAACCTAGTAAACCCTAGCCCTATATTCGAAAATTAGGGGGCTTTGGATTAGAATTAAATTTGAATTGTTTTATTAATTGATTAGTTATAAATAGTTATTTAATCCATAATGATTTAATTAATTTAATTAATTGTTTAATTAAAAATAAAGATAAATCATAACACTACAAGAAAGCATGGCCTCTACCCACACAGGTTATGTGTTGGTAAAAGCCTTATATGTGTTGGAAATAAGTTTTGCCTACACATAAGTTAAGTGTCACTATGTGTTAGCTCATGCCTATTGAAATAGATCATTACCGACACATAGTTTATGTGTATCTAAAGAGTAATATATACCTACACATGTATGTGTGGCTAAAAATAATAAGTATGTGTGGTTAGAAGTATTTTGATTTGTTTAAGATGTCAATAACGTGGCCATTGATGTGGCTGTTGACATGGCCGCTCACGTGGTCTGCAAGGATGATGTGGTCAATGATGTGTCTTAAAACTATGTGTGGGTAATAGTATTTTATGTGTAGGTATCAAGTTTGACATGTTTTGGTAAAATATATTTATATGTGGTATTAAAAACGATGTATGTAGGTAATAATATTAAGATATATACAAAATAAATACAAACATTTATATAAATAAAAACATGCACTAAAAATATCATTATAAATTAAAATTTGTCTAACATAATAATTCAAACTACAAGAAAATTACAAG
Organism: Lactuca serriola; assembly: GCF_051521515.1. NCBI lineage: Eukaryota > Viridiplantae > Streptophyta > Magnoliopsida > Asterales > Asteraceae > Lactuca > Lactuca serriola. The sequence goes on along the minus strand of NC_136410.1, from coordinate 121,858,942 downwards.
TTATAAAAATTAAAATACTTAAACTACCATATATCAGCTAGTCATATGTAGTTACTTTAAAATGCTAAAAATTCTTGAATGTTCATTTCATATCATCATACCTATCAGCATTTTCATCACATATATCACAAGATTGTCCTAAATGAGTGTGTTTAGATACGACGATCTGATGTTTCACCGTGAGATCATCCTGATGACGTGCTTCGAGGATTCATGATGTGCTTAGAGGATAAGGCATGATATTTCTCTCGGCCAAAATTCACTCTATAGATGAACATTTTCCTTTCAATGTTTCCAATTCATCCACAGATTCATCGTTACTAGAACACTTAGAGTTCTTAGAAGAACTCACGGTGTTACCATCGACAACAAGATCAGGTCCCCACTTGAAAAACGTATGAAGCTTCTTCCAAGTAATCCATATTCAACTACATAAATGAGCAACTAAACTTACATATTTGCAGCCATATCCATAGATATCCAACCTTTTTCTTCATCCGAATAATGGGTAGGATTAAGGTATAATGTTATTCTCATATTTCTTTTATTTCATGAATGAACTTCTTGGTGAGTTCAAGTTCTAACAGAGAGCTACCCACAAATTCCAAAAATACCGCAAATGGTGTAAACATCTATTCAACTATGAACCTACACTACTAGAAAAACAGCCTTTTACGACGCTCATTGCGCGTCGTAAAAGGCTCAGAAGACACGCAAATGTGCGTCAAGGAAGGCCCTGTCATAAAGAGAGACGACGCACATTTACGACGCTCATTTACGACGCACAATTATGACGCGCGTTTACGACACGCAATGCGTATCAAGGAAGGCCCTGTCATAAAGGAAGACGACACGCATCCGCGTGTCGTAACCTTATGACACGCGTGTTAATGACACACAATTCGTATCAAGAAAGCCCCTGTCAAGAAAAGCCAGGTCATAAATGAAGATGACACACATTTTTGCGTATCAGAATTTTAAATGTTTAAAAAATATTATTTATAGATTTACTAATTTTCAAATTAAATAATACATTAAAAATCTCATAATACAAAATAAAATACCATAAATAACAAAGATAATTCATTTCACTAATATGTCAAATACAAATAATTATTCCAAAAGTGAGTAAATGTTATAAAAAAATGAACTCATTTATATACAATTGCATCATCTAGCTTACTATCTGCCAAAAACTTTCTGTGTGTTTACTTTTGCTTGAGTCTCGTTTCCTCCAAAGCTTCTAGCCATGCCAAAATATGATATCTTGAGTCTCGTTTCAAGAACCAAAATCACCTTCAATCACTACTATTAAGGAATACCTTCTTGTTTCTACTTCTTATCATATCCAGAATCCACAAGAATCGCCCCAACTAGAGACTCTATCACATCTCCAAGTACCTATTTACAATAATACCCCCGAACAAAAAGTAAAAAAGTAACATAAAGTTATAAAAAGAACACTAACCTTAGGAAAACTTGTCTTGAACTCCCATCCGAAAGTACTTTTCAAGAACAACTGGTCAAATTCATGAACATCTGCATTTAGCATAGTATGAAATAAATACATGTTTTTCAGATTCAGAGCAATCATCCACAACTCCTGGCTTGTTTCTGAAAAAATAACAACAATAATAATCATAACATTTCTGATGTAAATTATATTTTTTATCCAAAAAGTTTAGTTGGTTTTTTGCAATTTTGGTCTTTATTATGATGTTTGCTAACAACTTTGGTCCTTGAGATGTTAAATCGAACTCTGAGATATTGATTTATTTTTCAAAATGACCATTTTGCCCTTTGACTAAAATATATATATAAAAAATAAAATTAGCATACCCACAAGGACCAAATTGGTCACTTTCCACAAATTTTTAAATAACGCTTAATATAATTTATATTGCTTTCTCAATTTTGGTCCAGGGGCAAAATGGTCACTTTGAATAAATTAACAGCTTTAACAATCTAAGGACCAAAAACATTACAAAATTTAAAAATAAAAAATGAACGTGCAAAAGAAAATTTTCGGACTAAAACAACAAAAATCAACTACGCTCAAGGACCAAAAGTATAAACTACTCTAAACTCTTTATAATATTAGACTGAATTAGTGGTCCCTGTGTATATAGCTAACTTATGCAATTTTGGTTCCAAAAAGTTATTTTGCAAGATTGGTCCTTTTGATGAGATTATTGTAATAATTTTGATTTTTTTGTTAAGTAAAATGACTAATTTAGTCCCAAGTAATAGCTAACTTTTGCAATTTTTCCCCGAAACATAGTTCTTTTACTTGCAATAGGGACCACATTTGTTGCAAACCCTCAAAAAAGAACCAAAAATGTAAAAGAAGACTTCCAGTGACCATAAATGATAACAAATTAGTGTTACTCAGGGACCAAACATGTAATATAGTCAAAAATTAATCATAACAACAAAAAAGTAATAGAACCTTTCTCTTTTTCTGTGTTGTGTCTGCTTTTCTGAAGAGCATTTCTACCTGTAAAAAGTTGTCTAGCACCAAAAAACATTTCTTCTTCATGTCTCAAGTCAATGCCATGTCTTCAATTTTTAACAAACTACTTTTACCATTTTTACCCTTCGCCAAAATCAACAGGCTTTTGCAACTTTGTGATGTTGCGATCAATAAGTACTCTCAACAAAATCAATTGAAATTGCTTTGTTAGAATTATCTGGAAAAAAAACATATTGAAGTGGAATGTTCATTATTTAATACCCATAATAGCTATTTTATGATAAGATCTTAAAAACTTTGTATTTCCAACCTTCTGCTAAGTCTATGTCACAGCTTCCATATGATACCAAGGCGCAAGAAACTGAGTCATAGGGTTCAGCTACTGCTGCAACTGTAAGCCGTTCCATCACAAGCACCTTTTCAGAATAACAACACTGATTTAGAACTAAGGGTTTGTCTGGTATAATGGAATGGAATATTACACTCCATTGTCATGTTTGGTTGGCTGTAAAGAATGGAATAAGTCATGTTGTTTGCTATATGTAATTAAAAAACTACATGGAAGTAAAATGATAAATAAAGGAAAATGTTAGCTTTTTTATACGACTGAATAAATCGCATATAAACATATTTCATGTTGTTTGAAATATATATTATATGCATCGAATGGTCACTTTATTTATTATAACGATTTCTTTTCCCACTACACATATGAATTGAAAGAAATTTACATATGATTTTGTGATTTTGAAACATGATTATGAATCTGTTGATCATTGATTTGATTTTGTTACCTATGTAATGTCCTTAATTAGTTTTTGTACTTCATAAACATCCTTTGTGATAAGATCCATTCGTTATATAAAAGAAAATTCTTCATCAATGTCTGAATCATTTTGTAGACTCCAATAGACAGTTAAATAAACAAAAAGGATCACACACAGTAAAAGGAATAAATTTTGTAAATGCATGCTTACCATGTCAAGTTAGATTCTAGCGCAAGATATTGAAGCCTATAATTATATATAATTAACATTTTAGTCATCCAAAACTCAGATTAGAGAAATGGTTTATAGAAAATGGACAGCTTATGTTGAAGTGACAACTAATGGAAGCCCTGATGAAAAAGTCACTGGTTATGAACTAGCATTGGGTGTCCAAATGTATGTGTTGTGATTTGTGACATAACCACCACAAAAAGACCATGTGGTGTTGGTGTTGGTGGTGGTGGTGGTGGAGGTAGGGGAGGTGGGGGTGGTGGGGCGGTGGTGGTGGCAATGGTGATGAAAAAAGAAATATTACACAGGGTTAGAACTTAGAAAACATCTTTCAAAATCAGAAGCTGTTTTTTTGTCTTTTGGAAAAAGAGGTCAAAAATACTTTTTTTATGTATTTTTGCATGGGATTAGAATGATTAAGTCTTACCATCATAGTACTACAGCCATCAGCCACCTTGCACCCAGCCATTAAATCAACCTGTTCCATCATTTTTTTTAAAGTTACATTATCTACCCTTGAAAACTAAAGAATCGAATATAACACAATGTAATCAACAGAAATTTATGAAAACTTACAGTGTGACTCTCGCCAGTCATACTTGATTCATCAGTAGAAAGAGAGTAACCAGAAATGAAAATCCCATCAGCTGGAACCTGGTTTATGAATGAAATGTAAACAAGCACAAAAACGGAAATCACAAGAAATGAGAAACATATTACCTGGTCGCCTATCATAAGATGTATGACATCACCCAAAACAATATCAAATATTTAAATCATCATCCTCCTTCCACCTCTTACAACCTTGCAGTATCATATCTTTATTTATCAACAAAGAAAACTATGATTGTATGAAAAGATCAATACATTGATTAAAAACCCACCTGACACTGTATGTTCTGCTTCTCCTCATTCAAGTTTTGAAATTTAAGTGAACTTTTATACTCATGCATGCCGAAGATGAGCTTGGTCTTCAAACAAAACCAGCTAAACAGGGACAAAAGCTATGATAACAACTTTAATTTGACTATAATACCCTTCAATCTGATGATAAATACCCTTCAATCTTGATATCAATGCAAACAAAACCAACTAAAAAGGGACAAAAGCTATGATAACAACTTTATTATGATAACTTTAATTTGACTATAATACCCTTCAGCTATAGTTTACCAACTCCGTTTTTAACAGGACTTGCACATATAAATCAATCTTCATCACATGCAAAACTTGTCAATCTCTAATTTGATATGGGTAACCTGTATTTATGAAAACAACTCCACCATGGCATTGCTCAAAATTAACGAGAATTTTAAAAAATATATATAATCATTAAATAGTACAAACGGTTTGATCATGTAAAAGCAAATTGTTTGAAATCAAAGTTCAAAGTAGGTGTCCTTTCAAAAAGCTTCTCCATTGTTTGAAACTATTTCTCAAATATGAGGTTGTTGTCATCCCTGTACGTTCCATCACTTCTCCAAACAAGAAAAAACCATATTTCATCCCTCTAACGTCTCTAAAACTGATAATTATGGTGTTCATAATAGAAAACTAGAACACTAGAAGGTGAATCAATGGTGAAAAGCGGAGAATGTAGATGACGGTTTAACAGAGATATCCAAAATCGATTTTAGAATTTCATACCAATCGATTTCAAAAATGATTTCCTGAATCGATCCAAAGAGGTCCGGTGTTGGTGGAAGGAGATAAGATGTGCGATAGATAGATTGAACAGGATGGAGAATATGCGTCTAGTTGAAGGGAAAAGTGAGTAAATATTTCCAGTCAGCGACTTTGCAAGTATGATTACGTCAGACACTCATGGACCAAGTAAACAGACATGGCTAATCCCACCGCTATTCCACCAATGTAGAAGTAGGCAGCAACGGCGACCACCAGAGAGGAAGGGAGGAGAAAGAATACCGATAAGAAAAGGAAGAGGAAGAAAAGAAAATTTGTACGTACCGTAGGTTTCTTGAGAGCAAAAGTGGTCTGAGGGTTGCGTTTTGCCCTGATTGGCTCCCAATTACCATAAAGGGTTTGGGTTATGCTATTTATTTGAATCCCATGGTTTAAGAATGTTGTATTTTACACACCATAAACTCTCTCTCTAGCTCCACCGTCGTTGGTGTAAATGTGAAAGAACCCATGAAACCATCCTCTATTGTAGCATATTTTGTCGGTACTTATTTAATTGTGTGTCGATGAGGGTAGCAACTTAATGAACGAACCTGC